>NC_083874.1:12724242-13027967 GCF_032452875.1 Bos javanicus | reverse complement strand
GCTTTCTTCTCAAGAGTATTAAACTTTTTCAGTTGAAACAACAGACTTCCAGACCTGGCCCTGTGGTAGACTGGAAAGACAGTGAAATCCTCCATTTTCTGGTAAATAAAATCCAGAATTTAAGAATATTGGAGTTTGGAGAAGGAGGTGGAACCCATCAGTCTGGTCCTTTTTTGGAAAAACCAAAAATCAAGTGAAAGTTGGTCCACAAGCGCTCCTCGAAATTTCCCTTCATGCCCCTGCCATATGAATGCAAATCGTTACAGTGCTGGTTGAGAGAGGATTGGAATGACCGGAGACGGGAAAGTATTAGAACTCAGGGGCTCATGAATTTCGTGCAAACCTTTCCCTTTGTATCCTGTTTGAGCTGAAGCACTTGCTTACCTCCCTCCGCCTCCTGTGCAATGAGGAATACCTCATTCATGCCTCAATAAAAATGTCTTAAGATTCTGTCAGCCAAACTATCTCTGTCTTGCTTTTTGTTAAGAAGTTAAGAGCAGACTTCTTTGAGGCGCAGTGGATGGGAGTCCACCTGCCAACGCAGGGGACACGGGTTCAATCCCTGGTTCAGGAAGATTCTGCATGCCACGCCCAGAGCAACTAAGCCAGTGCACCGCAACTACGGAGCCCATGCTCTAAAGCCTGCAGGCCCCGCCTACTGAAGCCACTCACGAGAGCCTGTGCTTTACAACAAGAGAAGCCACCACGGTGAGAAGCCCGTAAACCGCAACGAAAGGTAGCCCCTGCTAGCTGCAACTAGAGAAGTCCTGCAAAGCAAAGAAGACCTGGCCCAGCCAAAAATAAATAAATAAAATTATTTTTAGAAAGCTATAACAAAAAAGAAGTTAAGAGCACAAATCTAAAATATGTATATATATATGTATATATACATCCACACAAATGAATTTATTTACAAACAGCAATAGACCCACAACCACAGAATACAAACTTAACCAAAAGGGAAAGTGCAGGGAAGATAAATTAGGAGTTTGGGATTAACATATACACACCATTATACCAACAAGGTTACAATCCTTTGTATACTACAGGGAACTCTATTCAATAGTCTGTAATAACCTGTAAGAGAAAAGAATCTGAAAAGGAATACATGTATATGTGTAGCTGAATCACTCTGGTGTACACCTGAAACTCATGCAACTTTGTGAATCAACTACACTCCAGTTAAACATGTAGATGGGGGACTTCCCTCATGGTCCAACTGTTAAGTCTTCGCCTTCCAATGCAGGCGGTGCAGGTTCGATCCCTGGTTGGGGAGCTCAGACCCCACATACCTCACAGTCAAAAAACAAAACATAAAACAGAAGCAATATTGTAACAAATTCAATAAAGACTTTAGAAGTGGTCCAGATTTTAATAATGTATATAGGACTTCCCTGGTTGTCCAGTGATTAGCAGTCCACCTGCTGATGCAGGGGACACAGTTGGATCCCTGGTTCAGGAGGATCCTACACACCATGAAGCAACTAAGCCCGTGGGCTCCAACTACTGAACGTTCTCATCTAAAGCCTGTACTCCACAACAAGAGAAGCCTGCTTAAGAAGAGAGAGAGATAAAAGAAATTAAGGCCACAACTCCAGGAGAGAGTCATCCTGATAGCCCTCACAATATCAACTTCCCACATTTGTTGGCATTGATATATGTTTTATTCAGTCATTCAACAAATGAGCTCTGACTGTAAAGCGGCAAGCAAGAAAGAGAAAACAAAGCCCTTTCCTATAACTACAGAGGTTTAGTACAAGGAGTTTTGTGGTGGGGGAGGGGAGTGGTGATGGAACTCTGCTGCATCTTGATATAAGAGCAGTGACTCTGAAGGTGCTAAAAAATTTAAGTGGTACTCTACTTCCCAAATCCCACACATCTATACATAGGATAACATACCAAGGATGGCACAACAGAAAAAAAGTTAATTTCACTGAGATTAATTTTAAAAAGAAATTAAACAATAGAAAGCAAAGCAACCATTCCCCATTCAGCAGGGAAAACAACAATAAATAAAGAAATGATCTCTGTGCCAGATAATTACCAAAGGTGAGAAGGACTTCAAAGGCACAAGGAAGGGTACGTGACAGAGACAAATGGGGATGGTATTTTAATCTGGGGACTTCTGAGAGCAATCGGTTTCTATTATAAGTTGACTTCTGAACTGAGTCCTGCTGAATCAGGCAAGAGGGAAGTATTCCTGTGAAGGAGATGGGAACAGTGTGCCAAAAGAAGGGAACTGCATGTGCAAAGTCAGACATAAGCCAGTATTTAAATAAGTTGTAAGGAGCTGTCCATGCTTTTTTTTTCGTGTAATTATTTACTTATTTATCTTTGTCTGTGCTGGGTCTTCATTGCTGTGCAGGCTTTTCTCTAGTCGTGAGCGGGGGCTACGCTCTAGTTGTAGGGCACTGGCTTCTCTTGTTGAGGAGCATAGGCTCTAGGGCACTGGGGCTTCAGTAATTGCAGCACACGGGCTCAATAGTTGCAGTTTCCAGGCTCTAGAATGAAGGCTCAATAGTTGTGGCTTAGCTGCTCCATCACACGCAGAATCTTCCTGGACCAAGGATTGAACCCATGTCTCCTGCATTGGCAGGCAGATTCTTTACCACAGATTCTTTACCAGGGAAGACCCCATGCTTTTAAACATATATTTAGATTTGTTCACTTCTTAATCCTGGAATAAAATCCTGCAAGTATTATCAACCCAATATAGAACTCAGCTTAAAACAACCAACAGTCATTATCTTATGGTCTTGTCAGGTCAGAAAACTGGGCGTGGCTTAGCTGGGTGACTGGTTCTGGGTCTTTCATAAGGTTGCAGTCAAGATGCTAGAAAGGGGAATTCCCTAGCGGTCCAGTGGTTAGGACTCCCACTTTTACTCTGAAAGTTGTGGGTTCAATTCCTGGCCAGGGAACTAACCACACAGTGTGGCCAAAACAACAACAACAACAATGATGCTAGCAAAGACTGGTCATCTCATACCTTGACTGAGGATAGAGGATCTGTTTTCCAGTCTTACACCGAGCAGATCTCAGTTCTCTGCTGATTGGTAAGAGTGCCTGGACATATAAACCTTTTCATAGTGCAGAGAGAGAAAGAGGGCGAGAGACAGAGACACACAGAGAGAAAGAAAGAGAGTGAGAGAGGGAGGGAAAAAGGAAGGAGAGGGTGGGGGAAGGGATGAGTGAAGATGAGGAGGAGGCAGGTACAACCAGACAATCTTTATAATCCAATATCAGAATGAGTTTTTATCATCTTTGCTGTATTCCATTTGTCTGAAGCAAGTCATATGTCCAGCCCATATTCAAGGCAAGAGAATTATACACGGAGTAAATACCAGGGGACAGGGATTTGGGGCTCATAGCCACCTTAGAGGCTGCCTGATGCCTTGACATCCTCCTAGAGGCGTTTTTTCAGACTAATTGACCCACAATGTAATGGGAGGTTGAGGATGGCTGTTCTCCAAAGCTGGACTTCGGTGCTGGGCTAGACACTCAATTCATGCAGTTCCACATTGAGACACACGGGGGCAGCAGAAACACATACCTAAGACGTCTCTCTCCTCTCAAGTCCTTGAAACCAAAGTTTCCAAGTTTCCATGTAATGCCTTTTTGGTACCAGGCACAGGCTAGCAAATCCTGGGTCCTTACCCCACCCCCGCCTCAGGTACTTCACCACAGGGGAGCCACAAACTCACAGCTTCCCCAAAGGCTCCCCAAGTTGGGGCACTTTAGGAAAGTAGCCTTAAGTGTTCTGAATTTCTCATCCATTCCACCCACCGTCAGGATTCAAGGAATCTGTGCCCTTTCTTCCGACCACACCCCAGGCCAGCACTGTCTGGGGTCCAAATAGGGAGGATCCACAGGGCCCAGTTCTTTCCCAGGCAGGGAGAGGGAGGCAGGAGGGGAGAGAGGAAGGAATTAGGGAGGGAGAAAGAAGAGAGTCAGAGAGAGAGGCAGTGGGAGAGAGATAAGGGAAGATACAATGAATAATAAAACAAAAATGAGCATGTATAAGTCTAGAGGAGACCCTGGAACAAGACAGGATGTAGGGCCCACTTCATCTGAGGGATGGGGAACAAGACAGAATTTGAAGAAGAAAGTGAAGGTGAAGAGACAAGACTGACACAGCAGTGGATTATGGGGACACTTTCCCTGGTGGCTTAGGGGTAAAGAATCTGCCTGCCAATGTAGAAGACACCATTCGGATCCTTGGACAAGGAAGATCCCCTGGAGGAGGAAATGGCAACCCACCCCAGTATTCTTGCCTGGGAAATCCTATGGACAGAGGAGCCTGGCCAGCTACAGTCCATGGGATTGCAAAGACTCAGACATGGATGAGCAACTAAACCACACACACACACACACACACACACACACAAAAACATATTTGGGGTATATGTTTTAAGAGACCACATTTTGTATATCCATTCATCAGTTCATGGGCATCTGAGTTGTTTCCACATTTTCCCTGTTGTGCGTAATACCATTGTGAACATTCACATAGAAGTTTTGTACAAACAAGATTAATTTTTCATTATTATTACCTTTATAGAGGTATAATTGACTTATCAGTTTCAAGGATACAACATGATGATTCATCATCTGTATATATTGCAAAAAGATTGAAATAAGTCTAGTTCACTTCTGTCACCATACATAGTTACGAATTTATTTTTCTTATGATGAGAACTTCTAAGCAACTTGCAAATATGCAATACTGTATTCATACTGTATTAACTTTGACTGTGTGGATCACAACAAACTGTGGAAAATTCTTAAAGAGATGGGAATACCAAATCACCTGACCTGCCTCTTGAGAAATCTGTATGCAAGTCAAGAAGCAACAGTTAGAACTGGACACGGAACAACAGACTGGTTCCAAATAGGGAAAGGAGTATGTCAAGGCTGTATATTGTCACCCTACTTATTTAACTTACATGCAGAGTACATAATGCAAAATGCTGAACTGGATGAAGCAGAAGATTGCCAGGAGAAATATCAATAATCTCAGATACTCAAATGACACCACACTTACGTCAGAAAGGGAAGAACTAAAGAGCCTCTTGATGAAAGTGAAAGAAGGGAGTGAAAAAGTTGGCTTGAAACTCAACATTGAGAAAACTAAGATCATGGCATCTGGTTCCATCACTTCATGGCAAATAGATGGGGAAATAATGGAAACAGTGACAGACTTTATTTTGTGGGGCTCCAAAATCACTGCAGATGGTGACTGCAGCCATGTAATTAAAAGACACTTGCTCCTTGAAAGAAAAACTATGACCAACCTAGACAGCATATTAAAAAGCAGAGACATTACTTTACCAACAAAGGTCCATCTAGTCAAAGCTATGGTTTTTCCAGTAGTCATGTATGGATGTGAGAGCTGGACTATAAAGAAAGCTGAGCACCAAAAAATTGGTGCTTTTGAACTGTGGTGTTGGAGAAGACTGTTGAGTCCCTTGGACTGCAAGAAGATCCAACCAGTCAATCCTAAAAGAAATCAGTCCTGAAAATTCATTGGAAGGACTAATGCTGAAGCTGAAACTCCAATACTTTGGCCACCTGATGTGAAGAACTGACTCATTGGAAAAAACTCTGATGCTGGGAAAGATTGAAGGTGGGAGGAGAAGGGGATGACAGAGGATGAGGTGGTTGGAAGGCATCACTGACTCAATGGACATAAGTTTGAGTAGGCTCCGTGGGTTGGTAATGGACAAGGAGGCCTGCGTGCTGCAGTCCATGGGGTCGAAAAGAGTCAGACACGACTGAGTGACTGAACTGAACTGAACTACAGTCAATACTATATGATTAACTAACATGCTATACATAGGATGGCAGTTTTAAATTGAAGTTAGGAAAGATCTCTCTGAGAAGGTAGCATTTGATTTAAGGACCTTAAAAAGTGAAGGAAGGGGACTTCCCTGGTGGGCCAGTGGTTGAGAGTCCCCCAGCCAATGCAGGGAACACAAGTTCAGGAAGATCCCACATGCCTTGGGGCAACTAAGCCCCAGCACCACAACTACTGAACCCCAATGGCCTAGAGCCTGCGCTCCGCAACAAGAGAAACCCATGCATCGCAACTAGAGAGTAACCCCCGCTCACCACAACTAGAGAAAGCCCGCCTGTGCACCTAGGAAGACCAAGCACAGCCAAAAATTAATTAATAAATTATTATCTTTTAAGTGTCAAATCCCAATCTTCTAATTTATCCCTCCCGCCCCCCTTCACATTTCCTCCCTGGTAACTATAAATTTGTTTTTACAGCTATGACTCTGTCATGCAAGTGTATGCTCCTTGGTTCTGTCTCGTCCACAACAAAGATTTGGAGTGACGGACATCAAAGCCCTCGGCGTGTCACAGCTCTCAGGTCTTGGACAGACCGTGTTATAGCTCTCCGGTCTCAAACAGACCATGTTATAGCTCTTAGACAAATCAGTGTTACAGCTCTGTGTTACAGCTCTATTTTATTTAGATAATAACAGGAAAATCCATCTTCCAGGTGTGAGGGCATGTCAACCCAAATACGCGAAGAGAAGAGTGCCCCAGCACACGCGCGCTCAACAGAGAGAGAAAGAGAGAGCTTTGGCTCCTCTTTTATATGTTTATCTCTCCCTGGACCTGTCCTGCATAAACTGGGCCAGCCAAGAGTGTTGTTTGTTTTACCTGAGGTCCTCACTCCAGTCCTCGGACTTTCCTTTGTTCTATTTTCGAGGGCTTTTCTCTTCTTATCTTTCAGCCACCTCCATTCTGGACTCCTTTTCCTTATTCTAACTACCTAACAACTCTATTTCTGTTTGGTAAAGAAGTTCAGTTGCACCATTTCTCTAAGATTCCACATGTAAGCAATATTATATGATATCTATTTTTCTCTGACTTACTTCATCTTAAAATGAAATCTGTAGGTCCATCCATGCTGCCGCAAATGACAGTATTTTGCTCTTTTATGGCTGAGTAATATTTCACTGTATAAAAGTACCACATCTTCTTTATCCATTCCGACATAAAACAGAGAACTAATAAGGACCTACTGTATAGAACGAGGAACTTTGCTCAATACTCTGTAAAAAACCTATATGGGGAAGGAATCTTAAAAAGAGTGGATATATGTATATGCATTAACTGATTCACTTTGCTGTACAGCAGAAACTAACACAGCGTTGTAAATCGACTATTGTGGTGATTTGCTAAGTGTCTATTTGTGACCCCATGGACATAGCCTGGCAGGCTCCTCTGCCCATGGGATTGTCAAGGCAAGAACACTGGAGTGGGCTGTCATTGCCTTCTCCTTGGAATCTTCTGGACTCAGGAATCAAACCCAGGTCTCTTGCACTGCAGGCAGATTTTTTACCCACTGAGCTACGAGAGAAGCTTCAATAACATTTTATTTAAAGATTAAATTAATTTTTTTAAAAAGCTGAAGGAAGGGCCACTCCTTTGGGACTGGCCCACTGCCACATCTCGGAGGTGTGCTATCTGCTGTCTGTTTAGTAAAAGATATGTCTGATTGAGCTGTAAAAAAAAAAAAAATGCAGTAGGGAACCCTATGGCCAGACACAGAGGCCAACCAGTGCACAAGCCCTGAGGTGAGAGAGCACCCTGGCATGTACAAGGAATCACTCTAAGAATAAATAACGAGCAGCTGTGTTTTGTTTGGTTGGCCACAACATGCAGCATGTGGGATCTTGGTTCCCCAACCAGAGATTGAACCCACGTTCCCTTCAGTGGAAGGAAGGGCAGAGTTTTAACCACAGGACCTCCAGGGAAGTCCCAAGGAGCAGGTTTTTAAAGGTAAGGCAATTTGTCCCTGGTGGCTCAGATGGTAAACAATCTGCAACCCACTCCAGTATTCCTGCCTGGAGAACCCCATGGACAGAGAAGCCTGGTCAGCCACAGTCTACAGGGTGGCAAAAGGTCAGACATGACTGAGCAACTAACACACACACACACACACACACACACACACACACACACGACAGTTGGAGCACTTCCCAGAAAAAAAAAAGTGTATGGGAGAGTATGGGGAGCAGAGAGATGCAGAACAATGAAAAGGTGTGGAAGTGGGGAAGGCATGAGTCACCAGCATAGGAGTGTGAATGGCCGGACGGATGGAGATGTTACCCTGGGGTCAGAGCCAGCCAGGTGGGCCCATATCAGCCAAAGGGGCAGACATGGACTTTAGTAGCTGACACTGATGCCCCAAAGGCTGCCGTCTATGGGGTCACACAGAGTCGGACACGACTGAAGTGACTTAGCAGCAGTAGCAGTCTTATATGCAGATCTGTGCCTGCTTTTATTATTATTATTATTATTATTATTATTATTGAGTTACATTTTATATACCATACAATTCACTTGCTTTACTTGCACAATTCAATTATTTTTGGTATATTTACAGAGTTGTATAACTATCACAGAGGGGTTTGAGGTGGGGAGGTTTGGAAAAAGCACACATCAAGTAGGATCTTAGTTCCCCAAATAGGAATCAATCCGTGCCCCCTTCATTGGAAGTGCAGGGTCTTAACCACCATACTGCCAGGGAAATCTGAGTTCCATTCATCTTTTTGTTTCCAGTGCCCAGAAAACCTAGAGAACAGTGAGCATTCACTATGGACAGGCTTTCTATTCAGGGCCTTGGGTTCAGTGAAGGAGCTAGGGTATCCTCCAAAGTGTCCAAGGAATAAGTCTGAACTATCAGGTTTTAGCAAATCTAAGGACTGTTCTCCAGGAAAAACCCAAAACAGAGTGAGGGGAAAGAGAAGAAGCATTTCCCTATAGGATAGAGAGAGTGTAAACAGGCAGGACCCTATGGGGTTTTACCCGGACAGGCCCTTCCCCTATATACTCTGCTTTGAAAATGAAAAGGTGAAGTCGCTCAGTAGTGTCCGACTCTTTGGAACCCCATGGACTGTAGCCTACCAGGCTCCTCTGTCCATGGGATTTTTCAGGCCATAGTACTGGAGTGGATTGCCATTTCCTTCTCCAGGGGATCTTCCTAACCCAGGGATCGAACCCGGGTCTGCCGCATTGTAGACAGACGTTTTACCGTCTGAGCCAGCAGGGAAGTCTGCTTTAGCTTCTCTCTAAAGAACCTAGACAACAGTATCTGATGCACATTTCCTGAGTTGTTTTGTTGTTGTTGTTCAGTCGCTCAGTCGTGTCTGATTCTTTGGGACCCCATGGATTGCAGCACGCCAGGCTTCTCTGTTCTCCACTATCTCCTGGAGTTTGCTCAGATTCAAGTCCATTGAGTTGGTGATGCTCATCTCATTCTCTGCTGTCCCTTTCTCTTTTTCCCTTCAATCTTTCCCAGCATCAGGATCTTTTCCAATGAATCAGCTTTTCCCATCAGGTGGCCAAAGTATTGGAGTTTGATCTCAGCATCAGTCCTTCCAATGAATATCCAGGGTTGGTTTCCTTTAGAATTGACTGGCTTGAAATCCTTGCAGTCCAAGGGATTCTCAAGAGTCACCACAACCTGAAAGCATTGATTCTTTGGTGCTCAACCTTCTTTGTGACCCAGTTTTCCTTAATTAATTTTAATTTTTCTTGTTCAGACTACCTGCACTTTGTTGCAATCTCACTCCTCTCCTCGCATCCTTGGAGCAGTTTCCTCAGGGTTACTTGAAATGCTGTATCTTGGGCTTGAAGTCCTAAAAATTCCCACTGAAACATAACTCTCAACTTTGAGGTTGTGAATACCTTTTAAGTTGACAGGAGACACCAGCACTCACAATCTTGTGCCCATGAGCTCTGAGCATTAGTTTTCTTGTGTGCAAAATGAGCTTTCACTAGGCTCTGAATTCCTTTGGGTGTGACTGAGGGAAGAAAGGAACAGGCCAAGCTGACTCCACCTTGAAAAAGAAGGAAACTCCATCTTGCACTCTCAGTGAGCTTTGGACTATATGCCTGGGGATAACAAACCTACGGCTGAACTGGCCTCCCGGAATGATAAACACCAGATTCCATATCAAGATTTCCCATCGCCAAAAGGAATGTAATAATCCCTATGTAGTCAATCACTTTTGCCATCTTTATGGCACCCATTGGTGTAGGCTACAGTGTATAATCAGCTGACCCTTCTGATTATGAATCATGGCTCTAACCTGATTGTATCTCCCTTTAACATTTTCCAGGCTAGGTTTAAGGAATTTGGGGATGTGGGCTTGAGCAGTACACTTAAGGCATATAAGGTTTCACAAAAGTCGGTCAGGGTCCTTGTCTAAGAGGAGACTGCCTTGGGTCCACCAGTATAATAAACTGCACTCCACTATCTGCATTGTCCTACTGAGTGAGTTTACTTCCCGGAACGAGTGGCTACAACATGATGAGAATCAAATTGTAGTCCCAGGAATAAGGGCAGAAAGGGCAGGTTCAAGTTTCCCACTTAACTTCTTGCATTTATTAAAACTCACTCACAATGTTGCAGGAAGGTGGACCCCTTCCAGGGCCCGAAACTGGGCTCTTGTCTAACACTCAGAAATGAATTGTCCGAGGAGACACATGTGCTGACAAAGCAAGAGATTTTATTGGGAAAGGGCACCTGGGTGGAGAGCAGTAGGGTAAGGGAACCCAGGAGAACTGCTCTGCCCCGTGGCTAGCAGTCTCGGGTTTTATGGTGATGGGATTAGTTTCCGGGTGGTCATTGGCCAATCATTCTAATTCAGAGTCTTTCCTGGTGGCGCACACATCACTCAGCCAAGATGGATGCTACCGAGAGGGATTCTGGGAAGTGGATGGACACGCGGTGTCTCCTTCCAGTTCAATCCTTGGTCAGGGAACTAAGATTCTACATGCCTGACGGCATGGTCAAAGAAAAAAAAAAGGTAATAATAAAAAATTATATATCAGTTCAGTTCAGTCCCTCAGTCGTATCTAACTCTTTGTGACCCCATGAATCGCAGCACACCAGGCCTCTCTGTCCATCACCATCTCCCAGAGTTCACTCAAACTCATGTCCATTGAGTCGGTGATGCCATCCAGCCATCTCATCCTCTGTCGTCCCCTTCTCCTCCTGCCCCCAATCCCTCCCAGCATCAGAGTCTTTTCCAATGAGTCAACTCTTTGCATGAGGTGGCCAAAGTACTGGAGTTGCAGCTTTAGCATCATTCCTTCCAAAGAACACCCAGGGCTGATCTCGTTTAGAACGGACTGGTTGGATCTCCTTGCAGTCCAAGGGACTCTCAAGAGTCTTCTCCAACACCACAGTTCAAAAGCATTTATTTATTTGGCTGTCTCAGATCTTAGTTGCATCATTCAGTGTCCTTTATTGCAGTGCACAGCTTAGTTGCTCTGCAGCATGTGGGATCTTAGTTCCCCCACCAAGGTCAAATCCATGTGTCCTGCCTTGCAAGGCAGATTCTTAACCACTGGACCACCAGGGAAGTCCCAAATAAAATATTTCAAAAAGAAAAACTCACAGAGAGGGCCTACTGTGCATCAGGCAGTCCTAACCACTTTGCACAGTTCCTCTGTGATATGGTTTCTTTATATCTGTTAGGTAGTTAGAATAAGGAAAAGGAGTCCAGAATGGCGGTGGCTAAAAGATAAGGAAGAGAAAAGCCCACGAAAATAGAACAAAGGAAGGTCCAAGGACCGGAGTGAGGACCTCGGGTAAAACAAACAGTCCTGGCTGGCCCAATTTACATAGGACAGGCTCAGGGAGAGATAAACATAAAAAGAGGAGCCAAAACTTTCTCTCTCTCTCTCTCTTTCCCGTGCGCTGGGAAGCTCTTCTCTTCACGTCTTTGGGTCAACATGCCCTCATGCCTCCAGGATGGATTTTCCTGTTATTATCTAAATAAAATAGAGCTGTAACACGGAGCTGTAACACTGATTTTCTAAGAGCTATAATACGGTCTGTCCAGGACCTGAGAGCTGTGACACGCCGAGAGCTTTAATGTCTGTCACTCCAAATCTTTGTTGTGATGAGACAGAACCGAGGAGCATACACTCGCCTGACATATCCATTGACAAGTGAAGAGACAGGAGGCCCAGAGAGGTTGAATAACTTGCCCAAAGTCATACGGCTAGGAGGGAGACAGGTCAAAATTTGAACTTTGGCATCAGGCTCCAGAGTCCTCACACTTAACACTGTGCTTATTTGGGGGTTGATGTGTGTGGCAAATACACCTAAACCGGGGGATACAGACCCAGATTCCAGAAATCCATTCTTTTTTAGCCTGTCCCTGGAGTCCTGGTTCTGCTGGACCCAGACTCAGACCCTGTGTTTATATCTTGAGGAGCTGAGCAGTGTCAGGCCCCTGTCTCATCCTCCACATTTTCCTTAGTCACGTGGGAGGAGACAATGGAGCCACCATTCAGGGACAACGGAACAGCTCAATTACTAATTCCATTTCTGGGCAGGGTTTCTGCATTCCCCACAGGGAGAAGGAGTACAGTTTCCTGGTGTGCTAAAAGGACTCAGATTCTCTGCCCTCTGGGTCTGCTTTAGCCAAAAAAAAAAAAAAAAAGCATCCCTGTTAAAGAACACTGATCGCTCCTGCCCCTGATGCTGTATTTGAAAAGACGACCCTCTGGGGCTATTTGTAACCCAAAGGAATCAAATGCCTCCTCTGGGTGGCCCTCTCTGATTTGCCCCACTCATGTCAACTCCATTATTAGCAAATATGTTCATCCATTCATCTTTTCATTCTTCCATCTATCCATTAATTCTTTCGTGTATTTATTCATTCAGCAAGCATATAGAAGAAAGTAAAAAGTATTAGCTGCTCAGTCATGTCTGACTCTTTGTGCCAGGGACTGCAGCCCACCAGGCCTTTCGGTCTTTGGGATTTCCCAGATAAAAATACTGGAGTGAGTTTCCATTTCCTTCTCCATGGGGTCTTCCCAACTCAGGGATCGAACCCAGGTCTCCTATACTGCAGGCAGAATTATTTACCACCTGAGCCACCAGGGAAGCCCATATAGGTGCTGCAATAGCTAAGACATGGAAACAACCTAAATGTCCATGAACAGATAAATGGATAAAGAAGATGTGGTACATATATACAATGGAATATTACTCAGCCATTAAAAAGAACAAAATAGTGTCAGTTGCAGCAACGTGGATGTAACTAGAGATTATCATACTAAGTGACATAAATTAGAAAGGGAAAGACAAACGCCATATGATGTCACTTACATGTGAAATCTGAAATATGACACAAATCAACCTATCTATGAAACAGAAACAGACTCACAGACATAGAGAACAGACTTGTGGTTGCTGAGATGAAAGGGCAGTGGGGGAGGGAAGGATTGGGAATTGGGGATTAGCAGGTGCAAACTATTATATATAGAAAGGACCCAGTGCAAAATGAAAAGAGAGATTGCTTGTTTGAAAATGATGAAGAATTATAAGACAGTGATAGCAGAGCATTAAATCATGCCACCCCTGCCTTCACAGTCTTATTTGCCAGTTAAAGAAGCAGACTCTGTCCTGGGGCCATGAGAAACCATTAAGAGTTTTTAACTTGGGCAAAGTGACCACATCCAGGGTTGTGTGGGCCTGGATCCAGGAGAAGCAGGGGACCACAGAACTCCCCTCCTGGACCCCTGTTCTACTCTCTCAACCATCACTGTCATCCATCACTCTCCTAGCCTACTCTGTTCCACCCACCTAGTGTCTGTTCTGGTCCCATCACTATGAATCAAATTATGTTTCCCTGACTCATGCCAGCAGCCCTTCATTGGTCCCCTTTTGCCCCCAGGACCTCTCCTTCCAAATCAAGACCATCAGGGGCTTTTTCTAGAATCTCATCCTTACCCTGAGGTTTCTTCCCTCAGAAGGAACCTTCAAAACAAGGTGCAATTCTTCTGCCTGCTGTGCGGTCCTTCCTGATTAGACTCCAGGCAGGAAGTCTGCAGACCGCAGCTGTCAAGAGACCCTGCAATCAGATCCTGGTGTCCATAAAAGCCCTGACCCTCACTGGTTCTGTGAGCTATGGCAAGCCACTCAATCTCCCTATGCCTCAGTTTGCCTCCTCTGAAAAATGGAAATGCTACTGCTGCTAAGCCACTTCAGTCATGTCCGACCCTGTGCGACCCCACTGACGGAAGCCCACCAGGCTCCCCCGTCCCTGGGATTCTCCAGGCAAGAACACTGGAGTGGGTTGCCATTTCCTTCTCCAATGCATGAAAGTGAAAAGTGAAAGGGAAGTCGCTCAGTCGTGTCCGACTCTTAGCGACCCCATGGACTGCAGCCCACCAGGCTCCTCCATCCATGGGATTTTCCAGGCAAGAGTCCTGGAGTGGGGTGCCATTGCCTTCTCAGGAAAAGTGGGAATAACTCCTGGCTAATTCAAGTGTCGTCCTTGGTCCAGTGGCATCAGTATCACTAGAGAACTTGTCAGAAATGCAGATTCTTTGGAAGGACTGATGCTGAAGCTCCAATACTTTGGCCACCTGATGCAAAGAGCCTACTCATTAGAAAGACCCTGATGCTGATAAAGATTGAAGGCAGGAGGAGAAGGGCACGGCAGAGGATGAGATGGCTGAATGACATCACTGACTCAATGAAAATGAGTGTCACCAAACTCCAGGAGATGGTGAAGGACAGGGAAGCCTGGCGTGCTGCCACCCATGGGATCGCAAAGAGTCGGACACGACTGAGCAACTGAACAAAAACAACAACAAGTGAATTCTGGTCCCCACGTGACTCATGTGCACAAAAAAGTGTGAGAAGCACTGATCTACATGACGTGGTCTGATAAGGCTTGAAGGAGGAGCATCATACAAAAGACTTTGCCTTGAGTCCAGCACATAGCCAACACTTCATATTTCTCCACACGTATTTCTGAACTATTCATCTGTGTTTTGCTGTTGTTGTTATTGTTTTAATTTATGTGTGTATATATATATATATATATATATATATATATATATATATATATATATTTTGCTGCACCAGATATTCATTGCTGCACTCAGGGTTTTTCCAGTTATGGTGATCAGGGGTTTCTCATTGTGGTGGCTTCTCTTGTTGCAGAGCACGGACTCTAGGCACTCGGGCTTCAGTAGTTGTGGCTTGCGGGCTCTAGAGTGCTGGCTCAGTAGCTCTGGCATGCAGACTTAGTTGCCCTGCAACATGAGGGATCTTCCCAGACCAGGGATTAAACTCGTGTCCCCTGCATTGACAAGCAGATTCTTAACCACTGGACCAGCAGGGAAATCCTCATCTCAGGGTTTAAAGAGTACTTTGCCTTAGTGCTTATTAGAGCAGCCTGAGTTATTCTAAAAGTTTTAGAAAGAGCCTCACAGGAGCTCCAAAAGGTAGGTACTATTATTAGCCCCATGTAACTGAGTGAGGAAACCGAGGTTTAAAAATTTTAAGATGCCTGTGAATTCTCTGGCAGTCCAGTGGTGAAGACTATGCACTTTCACTGCCAAGGGCTGAGGTTCAATCCCTGGTCAGGGAACTAAAAATCCCACAAGTTGTGCAGTGTGGTCAAAAAAGGAAAAAAAAAATTAAGATGCCTGAGATCATACAGGATGTCCACACTCTGACTCTGTTCCAACAGGAAAGTAGCAGCTCAGGACAGTGATGAAATACATGGTCTGTGGCACCTGACGGACCTATGTTGAAATTGGCTGTGTGACTTTGGTAACTTACTCAACCTCTCTGTTCTTAAAACCAGTCTTTGCCCAAACAGGTTTGGCAAGTGCTGGATTTAAGGGGTCTGTTCCTTTGTGAGCTGTTAATGTGTGCTCTGAGAATCTTAAGAAGAGGCCATGCTCTCGTCGTTGCTGTTGTTCAGCTGCTAAGCCGTGTCTGAATCTTTGCAACCCCTTGGACTGCAGCACGCCATTTGCCTGTCCCTTACTATTTTCTGGAATGCTCAAATTCAAGTCGATTGACTCGGTGATACCATCCAACCATCTCATCCTTTGTCACCCTTTTCTCTTCCTGCCATCAATCTTCCCCAGCATCAGGGTCTTTTCCAATAAAGAAGCAAAAGTACCTGTGGCTCATGAAAATTGTGACGTGGCCCTGGGTCTGGGGAACATGCCAGGGAGGTACGACTGTCTAGTAGAGTCTTTCCCTGAAACTCATGGCCAAGTCTGGCAGGTGACTTCTCCATGCTCATGGATCCCTGTCTTCTTGAGAATCAGGAGGGCTGAACCAAGGGCCCAGGGAGCCAATCGGGGCCTGGGAACAGGCGAGGGGGACTTTCCCAGCCCTGTCCGGCCTCACAGGATTAGACCAACTGGGTATATTTGATACCTGCCAGATCTCAGCCACCTGGCCTCCTGGCCCTGGAGAGGAGGTGCCAGACACGTTTGTGAGCTCGATTCAGAGGCTGCACCAAGGCCAAGGAGTGGCCCCCCACATCTTCCTGATGCCTTGAATGGCCTTCCCATGGCAGGGCACCCCTGGAGGCCGGCAGTGGCTCCTGGTGCTGCTGGCTCTGAGATACCTGCTGCCCACAGGTAAGGGCCTTTGCTGGTCTTCTTGGTGGGGGAAGGGGTATGGGTGTTTGAGAGCCTAGGGTCCTTCCTGGATGGCTTTGAGGGTCAGCTGCACTGCACTGACCTTTCCAACTTGGTCACCACCCAACTATCACTTCTTCCACGTTTCTAAACATCTCACCCCCAGAGACCACTCCTCCTCCCCTTCTCCTCTTTATTTTCCTTCACTCCACCTGACTTCACTTTCCACTGTTATTGATTCCATTTTTTGTCTATCTCCCCCTCTAGCTCATGAGCCCCTTGAGGACGTGAAATGCTTTGAACTGTTGACAGATTTGTCCTTGGCCATGCCAAGCCCCCTGTAGGCCTTCTGAATAGTTATCTTGTAATCTGGGTCCAGTCTGGCTGGGGGTGGGAAGCACAGCCACTGAAGGCCTGAGTTTGGAGGTTGAATCCCACCTTGCCCAGTCACTGGCTGTGACTCCTGAAGCCACTTGACTTGGCCTTCTGAGGCTCAGTTTTACCTGTATGCAAAATGGACACAATGATGAGAACAGCACTTAGCTCGAAGGGCACGTTGGGAGGATTTGATGGGGTCATGGAGACAATGGCTGGCACACTTAAAAGGTCAGTAAGCACTGACCATTACTGTTATGAAGTGGGGAGCACACACACAGATGGGCAGAGGGGCGTGGACGGGACCTTCTCTGCCTGGCACCCAGAAGAAACCACATTTTGTACTCAGGCTTGAGGGGAGGCAGCAAGCAGGATTTATGATAACAAGGAGCTTAGATTTACTGGCTTATCTGATGGCCCCATTTTTGTTTTAATTTTTATTGGCATATAATTGATTTACAATGTTGTGTTAGTTTCTGCTGTACAGCAAAATGAATCAGTTGTACATATACATATAGCCACATTTTTTAAGATTCTTTTCCTATATAGGCCATTTCAGAGCATTGAGTAAAGGTCCCTGTGCTCTATTTATAGGAGTGTGTTTATGTCAACTCCAGTCTCCCAATTTACCCTGTGCTGTCCTGCGCTTAGTCGCTCAGTCGTGTCTGACTCTCTGTGACCCCACGGACTGTAGCCCGCCAGGCTCCTCTGTCCACAGGGATTCTCCAGGCAAGAATGCTGATGTGGGTTGCCATGCCCTCCTCTAGGGGATCTCCCAATCTAGGGATCCAACCCAGGTCTCCTGCATTGCAGGTGGATTCGTTACTATCTGAGCCACCAGGGAAGCTCAATTTATCCCTACTCTCCCTTATCCCCTGGTAACCATGAGTTTGTTTTCTACATCTGTGACTCCACTTCTGTTTTGCAAAAAAGTTCATCTGCACCCTTTCTTTAGATTCCACATATAAGCGATATCATGTATATCTTTCTTTGTCTGACTTACTTCAGTCAGCGTGACAATCTCTAGATCCATCTATGCTGCTGCAAATGGCATTATTTCATTCTTTTTATGGCTGAGTAATATTCCATTGTATATATGTACCACATCCTCTTTATCTAGTCTTCTATTGATGCACATTTAGATTGCTTCCAAGTCTTGACCATTGTAAACAATGCTGCAATGAACACTGGGGTTCATGTATCTTTGAAATATGGTTTTCTCCAGATATTTGCCTAGGAGTGAAATTGCTGGGTCATATGGTAGTTCTATTTTTAGTTTTTTAAGGAACCTCCATACTGTTCTCCATAGTGGCTGTACCAATTTACATTTCCACGAACAGTGTAGGAGGGGTCCTTTTCTCCACACTCTCTCCAGTATTTATTGTTTATAGATTTTTTTTGATGATGGCTTCTGACCAGGGTAAAGTGATATCTCATTACATGCTTGATTTGCATTTCTCTAATAATTAGTGATGTTGAGCATCTTTTCATGTGGTCTTTGGCCATCTCTAAATCTTCTTGGAGAAATGTCTGTTTGGATCTCCACCCATTTTTAAAGTGGGTTATTTGGTTTTTTTTATATTGAACTGCGTGAGTTGCTTGTAGACTCCATTGTATTGAGGAGAAAACTGAGGTTCAGCGAGAGTCAGGGTTTTCCCAGGGCCATACAGCAGGAGAGGCGGATCCAGTTCCAATACATATACAATGGAATATTACTCCCAGACTCCTGTCCCTTAACTCGGTCCTACGTTCTTTCTGCCTCCCCTGGAAAGGTCACTCAGTCACTCAAAGGGAGTTTATGTGTTGAGTCCCTGCCACGTATCCCTGCAGGCTCTGATGATGCATCAGGGCTACAGCACTCACAGGGAAAGTAGAAGCACAGTAGGGAGAGATGAGGGGTTTGCATTCATTTCCTGGAGCGAATAGCAAAGTACCACTGACTGGAGGCTTAAGCAACAGAAATGTACAGTCTCAGAGTTCTGGAGGCTGGAAGTCTGAGAGCAAGGTGTCTGCAGGGTTCGTTCCTTCTGAGTGCTGTGAAAGGGAATCTTTTTTAGAAAATATTTTATTTTTTTACTTGGCTGCTTCAGGTCTTACTTGTGGCACACAGGATCGTCGGTGCAACTCATGGATTCTCTGGCTGTGGCTCTCAGGTTTGGTTGACCCATAGCATATAGGATCGTGGAGCTTCCCTGGTGGCTCAGATGGTAAAGAATCTGCCTGCAATACAGGAGACCTGGGTTTGATCCCTGGGTCGGGGAGATCCCCTGGAGAAGGGAACAGCTACCCACTCCAGTATTCTTCCCTGGAGAATCCCAAGGACAGAGGAGCCTGGCTGACTATAGTCCATGGGGTTGCAAAGAATTGAACACAACTGAGCAACTAACACTTTCACTTTTTACTTTATATGGGATCTTAGTTCCTTGACCAGGGAACTAACCTATGTCCCCAGCACTGCAAGGCAGATTGTTAACCACTGGACCACCAGGGAAGTCCCAGGGAATCTTTTCCATGCCTCTCTCCTAGCTTCTGGTGATTTGCTGGCAACTTTGGCATTCCCTGGCTTCTGGTAGCCTCACTATGATCTCTGCCTTCATCTTCACATGGTGTTCTGTGTGTGTCTGCCTGTGTCTAAGTTTCTCCTTTCTATAAGGTCGCCAGTCACATTGGATTAGAGACCCACGTTGCCAAAATTCAACTTCTGTACACTGATATTGGATTAAATCTCGGAGAAAGAGTTTTGGGTGAAGTAGAAGAGAATCTGTCTGCTAATGCATGAAATGTAAGAGATGTGGGTTTGATCCCTGGGTCAGGAAGATCCCTTGGAGAAGGTAATGGCTACCCACTTCGGTATTCTTGCCGGTAGAACCCCATGGACAGAGAAGCCTGGTGGGCCACAGTCCAAGGGGTCACAACATGAGTCAAACATGACTGAGCGTCTGAGGACACAGAAGAGAATAGTTTTATTGCTTTGCTAGGCAAAGGGGCCACAGCAGGCTAATACCCTCAAGACTGTGTGCCCCACCCTGGAGGGAGTAGTGAGGAATCTTAAAGGAGCAGGATGTGATCAGTTCATAGACATTCTTCTAATTGGTTGGTGATGAGACAATTGGGGGTCAGCACCATCAGCCTTCTGGTTCCAACCGATCTGGGGTCTACATTCACATGGGCAGCAGACAGTTAACTCTCCACCTGGTGGGGCTTTCAGTATCTGCAAAACAGCTCAGAGGACATAGTTCAGAATAATGCCTATAGTCTATGAGGAAGAACTTAAGGTCCTTGACTTTGTTCAGTGGCTAAAGCATTATTATTTTGTCTTGCCTGACTGTTTTCCTTTCCTTCTGCATTTTCTCACTTCTCCGGTTAAATTTACTCTTTGACTAAAGTTTTTCTGCAGATAAAAGACAAGCAGAGGACATGGGTAGGGGTCTATTCTGAAAAGGCCTCACAGGTTTCTGCTTGGTTACACCCACCCTACCACAGCATGACTTCATGCATGCATGCCAAGTCACTTCAGTCATGTCCAACTCTTTCTGACCCCATGGACTGTAGCCTGCCAGTCTCCTCTGTCCATGGGATTCTCCAGGCAAGAATACTGGAGTGGGTTGGCATGCCCTCCTCCAGGAGATCTTCCTGACCCAGGGATCGAACCCACATCTCTTACATCTCCTGCATTGGCAGGCGGGTTCTTTACCATTAGCACCACCCGGAAAGCTCATGACCTCATCGTGACTTAACTAATTACATCAGCACCAACCCTATTTCCAAATAATGTCACCGTGTGATGTATACTAAGGGTTAGGACTTCACCATAGGAATTTGACATATGTCAAAGGGAGACAATTCACCTTATAACAGAAGGGTCAGGAAATAAGGGTAGCTGAGCTGGGGGTGTGCTGTGGGAAGGGAACTTTCTCCAAGAAGGTAGGGTTACAGATGATCCCTGTTGTCAGAAAGGGTCTTGCATTGACCTGACCTGAGTCAAGGAGTAGGAACCCCAGCCCCAGGT
This sequence comes from Bos javanicus, assembly GCF_032452875.1. Lineage (NCBI taxonomy): Eukaryota > Metazoa > Chordata > Mammalia > Artiodactyla > Bovidae > Bos > Bos javanicus. Next base: position 13,007,149 of record NC_083874.1, on the reverse strand, counting down.
GGTGAGGTTTAAGGCAAAGAATGTCTGAGTGAGGTTGGAGTCTGCCTACTCATGAGCCCCATACCCACATTGCAGAGGGATGTGAAGTGAGATAAAGTAGGAACTTTTAATCCAGTGGTTCTCAGATGGAGGATACCTCAACATCACCTACAGGGCTTATTAAAACACATTTTATGGGGCTTCCCTGGTGGTCCAGTGGTTAAGAATCCACCTTGGAATGCAAGGGACACCAGTTCAATCCCTGGTCCAAGAAGATCCCATGTGCCCAGGAGCGACTGAGACTGCATGCTGCAGCTACTGAGCCCACATGCCGCAACTACTAAAGCCCGTGCTCCCTAGAGCCCGTGCTCCCTAAAGCCTGTGCTCCACCACAAGGGAAGCCACCACAATGAAAAGCCCTCATACCAGAACTAGAGAAAGCCAATGTGCAGCAAATAAGACCCAGCACAGCCAAAATAGAGTAAATAAATAAATATATATTTTTTAAAAATTTTCTGTAAGTCCATCCATGTCATTTGCAAAGCAGAAATAGAGACACAAGACATAGAGAACAAATACATGGGCACAAAGGGGTGGTGCTGATACAACCTGTCAAATTAGTCCAGGAAACCACATTTTGAGGTTCACTGTTTTACAGCCTGGGTCAATGTCTGCTTTATAAACAGAAGCAATCTTAACTCGGCAAACAAAACAGAAAATGAAAACCAATACCTCAATGAATCGATGCCAGCCAGAAAGCCCATAGAGGCCTTCCTCTGAGACATGGCACTGGCAGAAGAATGCCTGGTACTCTATGAGTTTCATAATGAAAGCATCCCCTGAGGATTCTAAGGGTCTTGCCCACATAAAAATCATACCTGTGTGTGAGGGGGTAGAGAGTAGGAAAGAGGTGTTGAAATCCAGATTCTTGGTTCCCACTTACTGAACTCAAATTTCCAGGGAAGAAGGGAGGGATAAACTTGGAGTTTGGGACTGACATATACACAATACTGTATATAAAATACTTCCCTGGTGGCTCAGATGGTAAAGACTCCGTCTGCCAATGCAGGAGACTTGGGTTCAATCCCTGGATTGGGATGACCCCCTGGAGAAGGGAATGGCTATCCACTCCAGTATTCTTGCCTGAAAAACCTCATGGATACAGGAGCCCAGCAGGATACAGCCCATGGGGTTGCAAAGAGTCAGACATGACTGAGAATGTATGCATGCCAACAACAGGCTCTGAAAGGCTGGCAGAACAATGCCTGGTACTCTGTGAATTTAATAATGGAAACATCACCTGGGGATTCTAAGGATCAAGCAGGATCAGAAGATGCAAACTGGGACTTCTCTGGTGGTCCAGTGGTTGGGATTCACTGCCTCCAATGCAGGGGACATGAGTTCAATCCCTGGTCGGGGAACTGGGATCCCACAGGCCCTGCAGCACAGCCAAAAAAAAAGTTGCAGCTCTGGGAAGCTATTGGACAAAATTGACTAAGAGTAAAAAGCAGTCTGTGTTGGAAGGACAGGTCAAGCTCAGGAATTGGATGGTGGAATCCATGGCACATGATTCATAATATCCAAAAGGTGGAACCAACTCAAAAGGTGGAACCAACTCATCTGTCTGTTAACAGATGAGATGAATGGATGTGTATAAAATGCATAAAATACAGAGTGAAATATTAGCAGGGCAGCAATGGAGAAATAGACATAGAGAACAGACTTATGGACACGGGGGGAGGAGAGGAGGGAGAGGGTGAGATGTATGGAGAGAGTAACATGAGATGTATGGAGAGAGAAACTTACAACACCATATAAAATAGGTAGCCAATGGGAATGTGCTGTATCACTCAGGGAACTCAAACAGGGGCTCTGTAACAATCTAGAGGGATGAGATGGGAAGGGAGGTGGGAGGGAGGTTCGGGAGGAAGGGGACATGGGTGTACCTCTGGCTGATTCTTGTTGATGCTTGACAGAAAACCAGAAAATTCTGCAAAGCAATTATCCTTCAATTAAAAAATTAATTAAAAATAAAATGTACAAAATACAGAATGGAATATTAGTCCTGTAAAAGGAAGAAAATTATGACACAGGCTACAGCATGAGGACATTATGCTGAGTGAAATAATTCAGACATGAAAGGACAAATATTATATAATTCAAATTATAGGAGGTTCATAGAAGAGTCAAATTCACAGAGATTAAAAGGCAGGATGGTGGGTGCCAGGGGCTAGGGGAGGAGGATGGAAAGTTACTGTTTAATGGGGACAGAGTTTCAGTTTGGGGAGATGGCATGCACCTGGAGATGGACGGTGGTAATGGTTGCACAGCTACATGAATGTACTTAATGCCATGAACTGTGTACCTAAAAAAGATCGACAGCAAATTTCATGTTGTATGGATCTTACCACAATTTAAAAATAAATAAATAAAAAGGAATAAACCCAGTGTCTGCACCCCAGACAAGACAAAATATTAGCTTTTATTGAGAATGTGGACACCATTTGTTATTAACACCTGGTTTTGACATGGTGCTGACTCAATGAGCATGAACTGTCCTGAAAGCATGCTGGTGATTATGTGTGTGTGTTAGTCACTCAGTCATGTCCAATTCTTTGCGACCCCAAGAACTGCAGCCCACCAGGCTCCCTTGTCCATGAGATTCTCCAGTCAAGAACACTGGAGTGGGTAGCCATTCCCTTCTTCAGGGGGTTTTCCCAACCCAGGGACTGAACCTGGGTCTCCTGCATCACAGGCGGATTACCATCTGAGCCATCAGAGAAGTCCTGATGATTATTATAGACTAAAATCACTTGCTTTGTGCTGGGATTTGTGCTAAGCCTTTGCCCCATAAGTCCTGGTAACAACCCTCTGAAATAAGTGGTGTTATTCGTAGCTCTAATTTACCAAAAGGGAAACTCAGACACACAGATGTTGAATGCTTTGTCCAGGCCACACAAGATTCACACCCAGAATTGATAGCATAGTCCCCCGTGTGTGTGCACTCAGTCACTTCAGTCCTGTCCAACTCTGCGCAACCCCACAGACTGTAGCCCCCCAGGCTCCTCTGTCCTTGGAATTCTCCAGGCAAGAATACTGAAATGGGTTGCCATTTCCTCCTCCAGGGGATCTTCCCAACCCAGGGATTGAACCTGTGTCTTCTACACTACAGGTGGATTCTTGAACTGCTGAGCCAGTGGGGAAGCCCAGAAGAGTTTGCTATGTCACTATAAAATTATAACAATAAACTAAACCATCTCAGACTTCCTGGAACTCTTAGACTGGCTATGTAAATTATAAAAAAAAAGTAGGATGTGACATGCACATGTTGGGGAAATATAATTAAAAACAATGAAACTACAAGCATTAATATGGTGCGCTTCACAGGCAATTTGCTGAGAGATTGCCAGACGGAAAGAAAGTTTACCCTTTTCCACAGCGGAGCTGCTACAACCTATTACACACATATTTACAAGATAAAGGATAATTCATCCTCAAATCAGAGGACTTGACAGCACCATTTATCATAGCCAGGTCATCTGAGATTCACCCTGGGAATTGGAGTGACCATTGGTGTTGGCTAATTGGCTTTGTTCACAACAAAACCAAATTTCTCAACTCTCTGTGATGGAGGTAGTTTTGCAACTTAGAGCAAGGCCCTGGCTAAAGTTAGCCTCCTGCCCTCCCACAGAAACTGGGAGATTGGGAAACTTAAGTCTAATTTTTCTTTTTTATTTGTCCTTTCACAGACAAGCCCTGGATGTAGAGTCAAAGGGAGCAGAGAGAAGAGGTTGGGGTGGGGTTTTTTGTTATTGAGAGGATTACAAAGAATTCACAAGAACTGGATCTTTATTTGCTTGATTATTTAGTTTTGTCTTTGGGCTTTCCTGGTGGCTCAGACCGTAAAGAATTTGCCTGCAGTGAAGGACACCGGGGTTCAATCCTTGGGTCTGGAAGATCCCCTGGAGAAAGGAATGGCTACTCACTCCAGTATTCTTGCCTGGAGAATTCCATGGACAGAGGAGCCAATCTTCGTTGCTGCACGTGGGCTTTCTTGAATTGTGGTGAGCAGAGCTACTCACTAGTTGCCATGTGTAGGCTTCTCATCGCAGCGGCTTCTCTTGTGGCGGAGTACAGACTCTAGAACGCTCAGGCTTCAGTAGCTGTGGCACATGGACTAAGTGGCTCCGAGTCATGTAGAATCTTCCCGGACCCACAAGATTCTATGTGCCTTCTCCTGCATTGACAGGCTGATTCTCATCCGTTGCACCACCAGGGAAGTCCAAGAACTGGGTGTTAATAGGAACAAGAATGATAAGGGCCTGTGGTGAGGGCTATTGAGGCATGAATAAAGACCAAGAGGGATTGAAAGCCCATCTCCCATTCCCCTGCTTATGCTCCCAGACTCCTCTTCTCAGGGTAAAATCCTTACTCCCCATGTGGCCTAAAACCACTGCTTTCTGCCCCCTGCCTTTTAGCCCCTTCCTCTAGCTACACTGGCCTCTGCTGTTTCTGAATAAGTTGGGGCCCCAGGGCCTTTGCATTTGCTATTTGCTCTTCCCCGAGTATTCTCTCTGTTGCTGTCCCCAAGGCTGGCTCCTTTTCATCATTAACAGTGTGACCAGCTCCTCTTAGAAAAAGAAATCAGGAAATACTCTGTTTTAGAATCCCCAGAGCATTGAAATTCCTGAAAATACTTTGCTGAATAATTGTTTCCCTGCCTAGACTATATGTTTCATGACAGTGGCACCCATATGGAGCCCCACAGCCTAGATTGGAATTCCAGCTCAGATGTGTGGCATAGTGACTCTCGGAACCTCTGTTTCTTCCTCCATAAGAAGGGGAACATAGCAGAGTTCCATTAAGGGTTAAATAAATAACTCTTAGAACATGAAGGGGACACTGAATAGAGACTATGTGTACAAGTGTTTGCAGGTTTTGGTGTTATTATAGCAATAATAATTTAATCCTTAGGTTCTAGCATAGAATTTAGCCTACACTAGACACAGTACATATTTATTGGATGGATACACAGATGGGCTGCAGGGTTTTGAGCAGAGAAGAAAAGTGACAAGCCTTTTCTGAGCTCTAGATGTGGCTTATAACAAAACAGAGAGCCTGGCTGGGGGCTGGTAGCATAGTTCGCCAGCCTCCAAGCTCCCTACTTCAGAGCTCATTGCGTGCATGTCTGCTCAACAGTGTCTGACTCTATGGATCCCCATGGACTCTACCTGCCAGGTTCCTCTGGCCATGGGATTTTCCAGGCAAGAATACTGGAGTGGGTTACCATGCCCTCCTTCAGGGGATCTTCCCAACCCAGGGATCGCACCCACATCTCTTATATCTCCTGCATTGGCAGGTGGATTCTTTACCACTAGTGCCACTGGGGAAGCCCCTTTCGGAGCTCAAATGTCAGATAAAACAAATGGGAGAGAAATGAGATAAGTAAACGTGGTCATGCCTGTCTTTGAGGAAGTGGAATCATTCAAACCAAGTTTCATTTTAATTTTTAAAAATATTTTTATTTATTTATTTGGCTAGCTGTGGTATGTGGGATTTTGTTTCCAGACCAGGAATGGAACCCGTGCCCCCTGCATTGGAAGCATGGAATCTTAACCACTGGACCACCAGGGAAATCCCTCAAGTAGTCACTTAGTCATGTCTCTTTGCCTGACTATTTTTGATCCAATGGATTGTAGCCCACCAGGTCCCATTCCCTTCTCCAGAGGATCTTCCCAATCCAGGGACCACACCTGGAACTCCTGCATTGCAGGCAGATTCTTTACCATCTGAGCCACAGCGAAGTCCCCCAAGTTTCTTTTTAACTCAGTTCCAAGCAGCCCCAGGAGAGAGCACAGCCCTTGACTCAAAGCCAGAACATTTCTATCTTCAAGTTTCTATTTGTTCCAACTCTTTTTTTTTTTTTTTTTTTGCTCTCTGCAATCTTTGAAAGAAAAATAAAAGTGCAAAGCAGAGGACACCTCCCACCCACCCCATCAATATTGCTTTATTGTTTCTTCCCCCACGGTTACTTCTGTGTTCTCACAGAAGGAAGTTATCTGGAGGTTTCCTTCTGTGCTGTAAGCCTCATGACTGATCCTGTTTGGTGAGGATTAAAGAATGTCAGAACTGCTCTGCTCAAGTCTCCCCAAGGCTTGCCAGGAAGTCATTCATAGATTCCAGGCCTCCCAGCGGTTTCAGAGCTTAAATGTCAGTGAAAATGAAGAGAGAACAGAAGGGCGTAAATGAGAGCTTATGCTCTTCCCCTTCCTACCTTCTACTCTGGGTGACACATGTGAGGAGTGGAAGATCTAAGAGGAGAGATGAAGTGAGAAAAAGAGAAAGAGAGATGGCAGGCAGGAGGTGGGGAGAGAGAGAGAAAGTTAGGTGCCTGTTTTTCTGCATTTCTGTTCACAGCGGACTTAAGTTTGTTTCTTTGTTGAAAGAATTTGAGGAAAACAAGGAGGTTAAGAAAATTAAGTATTTAGGCAAGTATCGGTTCAGAGGGAGAGCGGGCAGACAGGTGAGGAGTTGCTGCCCTGGTTTTCTTGGTGGAGAGGCAGGTATGAGGAGCATACAAATGAAGGGGAAGGAAGAGTGTGGGGGTCATCTTCCCAGGTTTTCATCCCAGCTCCACTTTCCCACCGGGAGGAGAGATTTTTGCCCTTATTTGGCTTAGATCAGAGGTGTCGTGCCGTCTCACGCTTGTTGGTCTGCAAGGCTAATTTTATTGTTGTTTTAGTCACTAAGTTGTGTCCGACTCTTTGTGACCCCATGGACCATAGCCCACCAGGCTTCTCTGTCCATGGGATTTCTCAGGCAAGAAGACTGGAGTGGGTTGCTATTCTCTTCTCTAGGGGATCTTCGAACCCGCATCTCCTGCATTGGCAGGCGGATTCTTTACCTCTGAGCCACCCGGGAAACCCAAACAATTGTATTGTAATGAGAGCATAATGAACAAGAGGTTACTTTCAGATGCAGGAGATTCCTGCCTTTCCCCACCTGTCTTTGTCCGCTTCCAGAGCGGAAATGCTAATCACCCAAAATGTGTGGTTTCCGGTCAGTCTGGAGGCTCCTGCTTTCCTTTGTCTGCCTGTGGACCCCACTGTTTCCCGGTGGGATTTCCTGCCACCTGGTCCCTACCCCCTTTCTCTGCCCATCCCTAGCTCCCGGCCTGCTGTAACATTTCTGTCCCATCTATCGAGTGCCTGCTTTGTCACTGTCACTGTTGCAGAAACCAGTACTCGAGAAAGCAAGCACCACACTCGGAGAGTTGCAGAACTCAGGTTTATTACACCGGCGGCCCAGAGGAGTTAACACTCCAAGCTCTGAGCCCAGAACAAAGAGGTTACAGAGTTTTTATAGACAGACTACAGTGGGCAATACTGACTGTTAATAGGCTGGTTTAAACCCAGGGGTTTCCTGCTCAGTCAGGATGGGGAAGGAGATGCCTGACCTTTACATGGACAGGCGTGATTAAGCAGGTTTGCAGGGGCTGGGCAATTGCAAAGAGCAGGACAAGGGCAAGTGAGATAAGCTCCAGTTCTCCACTTTCCGAGACTACATGACCTACGTGACCCAGACTTTGCAAGGGGCAAGCTGAGTTACAGAGGCAGAAGGAGCAGGAAGTTATATAAAAGTTAAACTCTTCCTCTTCATCACAAAACAGAGCACTTGGACATGCAACAGACGTTTATTGCATGAAGGATCAAATCGGCATTTGAAATGAGGCATTCAAATTGAGGGTGCTCAAGCATACTGAATGCCTGGAAACTTTCAAAACAATTCTACATCACCACTCCACCCCAGATTGGTATTTTTCTTTAAAAAAAAAAAAGCTTTCACAGGACTCAGCCCTGTGCTCTGTGAAGACCTAGTTGGGGGGTGGGGGGTGGAGGTGGGAGGGAGGCTCAAGAGGGAGGGAATATATGTATACATATAGTTGATTCACTTTGTACAGCAGAAACTAACACAGCATTGTAAAGCAATTATACTCCTTTTTTTTTTAAGGATAATTTTCACACTGTTAAAAAAAAAAAAAAACAAGCTTTCACAGGAGATTTTAATGAATGGCAAAGACGGAGAACAATCCATTGAAATAAAAAGCCACACTGCTTGTGGGATTGAACCCGGACTCTCAGCAGTGAGAGCAGGGAGTCCTAACCACTGAACCACCAGGGAATTAAAACCAAAAGTTTTGAAATGATGGCCTAGGGCTTGACTCAAGCCCAAGGATGACATGTTTGTTTTGCTGCAAAGTGTCTCAAAAATATTTTCATTCCTTGATGTTTCAAAATCCAGTAGTTCATAAAGTTTCCAGGTTTCCAACTTTCTTTTTTAAAGTTTGAAGTTTCAGCCATCATAGGGGTACCTCCCAGCAGAAGCAGAGCAATGACTGTTCCTTTAAATGGAGCAGGAGGAGGTTTTCAATTTGCTAGAGTCCCCACCACTTGCAGGAGGAGAAGGGGACAACAGAGGCTGAGATGGTTGGATGGCATCATCGACTCAATGGACATGAGTTTGGGAGATGGTGAAGGACAGGGAAGCCTGGCATGCTGCAGTCCATGAGGTCGCAGAGAGTCGGACACGATTGAATGACTGGACAACAGCCACTACCAGTTGCTGTTGCTTCCAAGATGCTGAGTTGAGGGACCCAATTCTCCTTTTCACAGTGGCACTGCTGGTTCTTATAAAATTTAGCAGAAGGTGATACATTAATCTAAGACTTAGCATCTCCAAATCAAGTGGGAAGTGAGGGTCTCATATTCCCAGGACTACAGGAAGAAGTATTTCTTTACAGAAGTCAAGATTATTCCTCTGCATTTGTTATATAAAGAATGTTTGGGGGCAGCCCTTCCCAACCTTTTCAGCACTAGGGGCTGATTTCATGGAAGACAATTTTCCCATGGGCCAGGGAGGATGGGGAGGATGGTTTCAGGATGATTCAAGCTCATTACCTTTGTTGTGTACTTTGTTTCTAATCTAACGCTGCCACTCATGTAACTGGAAGTACCAGTCTGTGGTCTGGAGGTTGGGGATCCCTGCTTTTGGGAGTTCCCTGGAGGTCCAGTGGTTAGGACTTGGTGCTTTCACTGCCGGGGCCCAAGTTCAATCCCTTATCAGGGAACTAAGATTCCCTGTAAACTGAGCAGCATAGCCAAAAAAAAAAAAAATGCTTTTCTTACAGCCAGTTTGTTCAATCACAGACACTATGTCAGGAGGTGAAGTGTGGTAGTTGAGGAAAGGGTCCCAAAGTGTACTTCTCAATATGATAGCCTCTAGTCACATGTCAATGTTTTTATTTGATTTAACAAAAATCCCGGATTTTGGAAGTTCTGTTTAGGGTTTCCCTGATAGTTCAGTTGGTAAAGAATCTGCCTGCAATGCAGGAGACCTGGTTCAATTCCTGGGTTGGGAAGATCCTCTGAAGAAGGGATAGGCTACCCACTCCAGTATTCTTGGGCTTCCCTTGTGGCTCAGCTGGCAAAGAATCCACCTGCAATGCAGGAGACCTGGGTTTGATCCCTGGGTTGGGAAGATCCTCTGGAGAAGGGAAAGGCTACACACTCCAATATTCTGGCCTGGAGAATTCCATGGACTGTATAGTCCATGGGGTCGCAAAGAGTCGGACATGACTGAGGGATTTTCAGTTTTCACTTCAGATAAAAATAACAGTTAAGTGCCTAAGCCATAGTAGCCACTTTTTTTTTTAAGATTTTTTTTTATGTGGATCATTTTTAAAGTTTTTATCGAATTTGTTACAATATTGTTTCTGTTTTATGTTTTTATGTTTTGGTTTTTCGGCCTCAAAACATGTGGGATCTTAGCTACCTGATCAGGGATTGAACTGGCACTCCCTGCATTGGAAGGCAAAGTCCCATATTATACAATTATGTATTACTATATAGAATTATATTACAAACTTATTATTATAATTATATGATAACATAACATTAATTAACATCTTTTAAACATTAACATTTTATTTATTGTACTGTGAATTATGTATCGTTATATATTATTTTTAATGTATTCTATATAATTATAATTATATAATCTATTATATACATATATAACATTAGCATCCATTATTAACATAAAAATTATTATTTATTTTACTATAATAATTGTTACTAGACCTCCGTAGTCCAGATAAGCTTCCCATCTCCTTTAAATCTTCATTCATAAAGTACCTCATTTGTAAAGTACATGTTATCCACTCTGTACTACATATGAAGAAACTGAAGCTCAGAGAGGTTTTGTCGTTTGCTCATTCAACAGGTCAACAACATTCACAGGTATAACTGGGATACAGTCCAAGACTGTTCAATTGCGATAAGCACCAGCCTGAGGATTTGGAGGCTTCCTTTAGGGGGCAATGTAGTTCTTTAAAAAGCATCTAATTTGAGACGGCCTGCCCTTTCGCTTAAACCAGTCAAAATGTGTGTGTGTGTACTCAGTCACATTGTACTCTGCGACCCCATGGACTGTAGCCTGCCTCACTCCACTGTCTAAGGGATTCTTCAGGCAAGAATACTGGAGTGGTTAACCCTTCACCTCTCCAGGGAATCTTCCCAACCCAGGGATGAAACCCTCATCTCTTGTATTAGCAGACAGATTCTTTACCACTGTGCCAGCTGAGAAGCCCCCATGCTAGTCAAAATAGCAGCCCACACCTATGTAGCAAAACCATGTGCTGGAACCATCGCCCATGGTCTTTCTCACAAAGTCCTTATGAGAATGTTTTGAGGAAGATTTTATTATCGTCATTGCCACTTTACAGATGAAGAAACTGTGGCTCAGAGAAGCCCATACAGCTGACTGGTGGTAGAATTGAAATGGCATAGCTGTTATGATTACTGATTATATACATCATTATAATTATTAGCCATATTTATTTTTATTTATTTGGCTGCACCAGGCCTTGGTTGCAACATGCAGGATCTTCACTATTTGCTGCAATATGTGGAAAATCTTTAGTTATGGCATGTAAGATCTAGTTGCCTGACCAGGAATGGAACCCAGACTCCCTGCATTGGGAGCGTGGATTCTGAGCCACTGGACCACCAGGGAAGTCACTGTTAATTGTATTTAGATAAGAATTATTATTGCAATAGTTCATTTCCCCATTGGCTTGATATTTACAGTGTGACTCATTGTGTTGAGAGCTTTACATTAATAATCTCACTTAATACTCTCAACAGCCATATGATAGCAGGATTTCTACCTGTGTGGGTTTGGTAGTTGAGGTAACCGAGGCTCAGAAGGATTAAACAACTTGCCAAGAGACACAACTTGCCAAGAGACACCTTTTGCCAAGGTGACAAAGGTAGGGTCTGAAGGTCCTGGGGTGGTGAGGCAGGGGTTCCAGATCCACATCCCTCTTCTGCAGGAGATGAAAGATAAGGGAGGACGTTGGGGGATGGCTAAGAGGAGGGGAAGGGCTTCGAAGGTGACTCAGTGGTAAAGAATCCGCCTGCCAATGCAGTAGACATGGGTTTGATCCCTGGATCAGGAAGACTCCCATGGAGAAGGAAGTGACAACCCAATCCAGTATTCTTGCCTAGAAAACCCCGTGGACAGAGGAGGCTCGCGGGCTTCAGTCCATGAAGTGGCAAAAGAATCAGACATGACTTAGCGACTATACAAGAAGAAGAAAAGGAAGGGAAATATATGTCTGAGGTGAAGGGGAGAGAGAAGACAGGCGAGAAGGATTTGAGAAGAAGGTTTTTCCCATCACTTACTCATGTCACCTACATTCACTGAGCACCTACTGTGTGGTAGGCACCGCACTGGAAATACAGTGATAAGCAAAATGGACCTTGCAGGGGCTGTCCTAGAGCTGAGAAAGGGCTGGGACAAAGAAGCAAGGAAATGTATCACATCTTGTGGTACTAATGCTGTGAGAAGAAAGAGAAGAGATGGTAGGTGATAGGCATTGCGGGGTAAGGGTGGGTCTTGAAGAGGTGACATCTGAAAGGAGGACTCACAGGGGTGAGAATGGAGTCATATATGTCGTGGTCTGTGTGTGGGATGGAAAAGAATTTCCAGGCATGAGACAGAACAAGAAGAGGACAGAGTTTGTTAGAACAGGAGATGATGTTAGAACAGTAGGCCAGCTCAGGGAGAGTCTACCTCTTTCGTGGGCCAATAGCCAATTTTTATAGCCTTAAGACAAAATTCCTGCTGGGACGGTGGCATTAGGTGATTGGTTAGGATGTTGTAGAGTCGTGTGTGTGTGTGTGTGTGTGTGTGTGTTCAGTTCTATCTGATTGCAGTCTCATGGACTGTAGCCCATCAGGCTCCTCTGCCTATGGAATTTTCCAGGCAAGAATACTGGAGTGGATTGCCATTTCCTTTTCCAGGGAATTTTCCCGACCCAGGGATCTAATCCACATCTCTTGTGTCTCCTACAATGACAGGTGGATTCTTTACCATTAGTGCCACCTGGGAAGCCCATTATACAGTGGTTAATATATATAGAGTCAGGGAGCTGGCTGGTTTAGGTTGGGGGGTTCATGGCATTCGTTGCTACGGGACTCCATCAGTTCTGAAGATGACCTTGATACAGGGCTCCACCTGTGACCTTGGTGTGCATGTGTACATGTGTGCATGTGTACTAAGTCACTTCAGCTGCGTCTATGTGACCTTATGGACTATAGCTCACCAGGCTCCTGTGTCCATGGGATTCTCCAGGCAAGATTACTAGAGTGGGTGGCTGTGCCCTCCTCCAGGGGTTCTTCCAGACCCAGGGATCAAACCCTCATCTCTTATATCTAACTCGCATTGGCAGCCAGTTTCTTTACCACTAGCACCACCTGGGAAGCCCAAGACCTTGATATAGGTCTCCACAATGTGGATATTTGGCAAAAAAAAAATGATGTTCCAGGCGTTGGGAACAAGTGCAAGGGCCCTGAGGCAGAAGTGAGTCTGGAAAGTGAGAAAGATAACTACAGCTTCCCTTTACTGAGTGCTCATTATGGTTGGGCCGTGCACAGGAAGATATTAATGCATGTAATGCCCTCTCTAGCCCAACAGTGTGGTAGCCATGCTTACCTGCATTTTCCAGATGAGTTAACTGAGTCAGAGCACATAAGAAATGTATCCAAGTTAACAGCCTCTTTCTGGTTCAACGAAACAGACACGATCTTCTTGTTCCTGGAGCTGAAATTCTGGAAGCAGGTACGGACATTAAACAAAGATGCAAGGGCTTCCCTGGTGGTCCAGTAACTAAGACTCCTGTGCCCCCAGTGCGTGGGGCCGGTGTTCGATCCTTGGTCAGGGAACTAGATACCGCATGCCATAACTGAGAGTTCACACGCTGCAACTAAAGATCACACGGGCCACGACAAAGACCTGGCACAGCCAAATAAATAAATATTTTTAAAAGATGCAAAATATAGAATATCAGGTAGAACTTTTTATCTGAGTAACAGGAAAAAAGTGGAATGAAACCAGCCAGGAATGTATTTGAAGCGGATGGATTGGAAATAGAATCACAGAGTCACTGGATTTCTGGTATCTCTTGTCTTAAAGTCTTCCGTTGGTGGGTTCAAGCTCCTGCCTGGAGGGAGGAAATGACCGATCTAGTCCTTAGAGTGAAGGCTGTTTTCCACCTGGGTACCTTGATTGAGGTCTCTGAAATTGAAATATCCTTTCTTTCCAGTCCTGAACCAACTTCTCAGCTTGGTGGGAGCAGCTTTCTCTCTCTCTCTCTCTCTCCATCTCTTGACAGCTTGCCTGGCACCCCTGGGCTCCTCTCTGATGGATCTTGTGGTTTTTTGTGGCTGCATCAGCAACGTGGATCTATTTTGCCACGTGCAGTCCACTAAGGTAGCCGCTAGTTTCCCATGGCTACTGAGCACTTGATATGTAGTTGGTCCAAAATGAACATAAGATGAAGGCTTAGTTTAACAATAGAATAGAATAAGAGAATGCAAGATTTCTCATTACTGTTTTTCAACATTGATTATAAGTCAAAAATGTTGGGTTCAATAAAACACATAGTTAGAACTAATATCATCTGTTTCTCCTTTAAAACTATTTATTTGTTAATTTTTTTGGCTTCTCTGAGTCTTAGTTATGGCATGGAGCCACTTTTAGTTGTGGCTTGTGGTATCTAGCTCCCTGACTGGGCATGGAACCTGGGCCCCCTGCACTGGGAATACAGAGTCTTAGCCACCGGACCACCAGGGAAGTCCCCATTTATACTTTTATTTTAAAGCATAGATGATAGTGATAAAGGTTCTCTCCTTAAGCAAACTTTAGTCAGGCTCTTTTGAGTCTTTTTAATTAATTAATTTATTTGACTGCTCCAGGTCTTAGTTGCAACACGTGGGATCTTTAGTTTCAGCCTTCAAACTCTTAGCTATGGTGTGTGGGATCTAGTTCCCTGATGAGGGCTTGAACTTCAGTCTCCTGCATTGGGAGTGGGGAGTGTTATCTACTGGACCATTAGGGAAGTCCCTAAGTCATCTTTTTTTTTTTTTTTAATAATTTATTTATTTTATTTTTGGTTGTGCTGGGTCTTCATTGCTGTGCCTGGGCTTTCTCTAGTTGTGGAGAGCAGGGCCTACACCCTAGCTGAGATACGTGGGCTTCTCATTGTGGTAACTTCTCTTGTTGCAGAGAACAAGCTCTAAGATGCAGAGGCTTCAGTTCTTGTGGCACGTGGGCTCAGTAGTTGTGGCTCCTGGGCTGTACAGCACAGGCTCAAGAGTTACGGCATATCTGTGCTAGTTGCCCTCCAGCAAGTGGGATCTTCCCAGCCCAGGAATCAAACCTCTGTCCCCTGCATTGGCAGGGGGATTCTTATCTGAGTCTTCTTATTGAGTAGACCTTGAGCTTGGCTTTCTGTTTCCATTCTATCCTTGTTAAGGCTGCCTAGCCCAGTCTTGGCAAAACTCTGACCAAGGTGATTTATCAAGAATCCACTCATCCATATAACTGATCATTCCTGAATATCTGGTCAACTTCCTGATCCCTCACTTTTGTTGTACAAATCTTTGACCTGCTGCTGCTACTGCTGTTAAGTTGCTTCAGTCGTGTCCAACCCTGTGCGACCCCATAGATGGCAGCCCATCAGGCTGCCCCATCCCTGGGATTCTCCAGGCAAGAACACTGGAGTGGGTTGCCATTTCCTTCTCCTATGCATGAAAGTGAAAAGTGAAAGTGAAGTCACTCAGTCGTGTCCGACTCTTAGCGACCTCATGGACTGCAGCCTACCAGGCTCCTCCGTCCATGGGATTTTCCAGGCAAGAGTACTGGAGTGGGGTGCCATTGCCTTCTCCGAATCTTTGACCTACCTTTAGCAAGAATCCTGGTAAGTCAGTTAAACAAGAAACCCCCAACCTTTGACGTCTCCTCAGTGATTTTTCATGCATGGACCCCCCTCACCCGTCTCCTTGGGTATAAATCCCCACTTGAAAGAGATGGGAATACCAGACCACCTGACCTGACTCTCAAGAAACCTGTATACAGGTCAGGAAGCAACAGTTAGAACTGGACATGGAACAATAGACTGGTTCCAAATAGGAAAAGGAGTACATCGAGGCTGTATATTGTCACCCTGCTTATTTAACTTATATGCAGAGTACATCACGAGAAACGCTGGGCTGGATGAAGCACAAGCTGAAATCAAGATTAGCAGGAGAAATGTCAATAACCTCAGATATGCAGATGACACCACCCTTATGGCAGAAAGTAAAGAAGAACTAAAAATCCTCTTGATGAAAGTGAAAGAGGAGAGTGAAAAGTTGGCTTAAAGCTTAACATTCAGAAAAGTAAGGTCATGGTGTTAGGTAGTTAGAATAGGAAACAGGAATCCAGAATGGTGGTGGCTAAAAGACAAGGAAGGGAAAAGGCCACAAAAATAGAACACAGGAAGGTCCGAGGACCGGAGTGAGGACCTCAGATAGAACAAACAACACTCCTGGCTAGCCCAATTTACATAGGGCAGGCCCAGGGGGAGAAAAAACATATAAAAAAGAGGAGCCAAAGGGCTGGGGGTCTTTCTCTCTCTCTCCCGCATGCTGGGGCGCTCTTCTTTTCGCGTCTTTGGGTTGACATGCCGTCAAGTCTTGAGGATGGATTTTCCTGCTATTATCTAAATAAAATAGAGATGTAACACTGAGCTGTAACACTGATTTGTCTAAGAGCTATAACACGGTCCGTTCGAGACCTGAGAGCTATAACATGGTCTGTCCAAGACCCGAGAGCTGTGACACACTCAGGGCTTTAAGGTCCATCAATCCAAATCTTTGTTGTGATGAGACAGAACAGAGGAGCATACACTCGCCTGACAATGGCATCCAGTCCCATCACTTCATGGCAAATAGATGGGGAAACAGTGGAAACAGTGTCAGACTTTATTTTTCTGGGCTCCAAAATCATTGCGGATGGTGATTGCAGCCATGAAATTAAAAGACGCTTGCTCCTTGGAAGGAAAGTAATGAACAACCTAGATAGCACATTAAAAAGCAGAGACATTACTTTGCCAACAAAGGTCCGTCTAGTCAAGGCTATGGTTTTTCCAGTGGTCATGTATGGACGTGAGAGTTGGACTATAAAGAAAGCTGAGCCCCGAAGAGTTGATGCTTTTGAACTGTGGTGTTGGAGAAAACTCTTGAGAGTCCCTTGGATTGCAAGGAGATCCAACCAGCCCATCCTAAAGGAGATCAGTCCTGGGTGTTCCTGTTGTTGAAGCTGAAACTCCAATACTTTGGCCACCTGATGCGAAGAACTGACTCATTTGAAAAGACCCTGATGCTGGGAAAGATTGAGGGCAGAAGGAGAAGGGGACGACAGAGGATGAGATGGCTGGATGGCATCACTGACTCAATGGACATGGGTTTGGGTGGGCTCCGGGAGTTGATGACGGACAGGGAGGCCTGGTGTGCTGCGGTTCATGGGGTCACAAAGAGTCAGACACGACTGAGCGACTGAACTGACTGACTGGCTTTCCTAATTGTATTCTGAGTGAACACTGACCTCTCTTTTTGTTGTTGTTCAGTCGCTATGTCATGTCCGACTCTTTGAGACCCCATGGACTGCAGCATGCCAGGCTGCCCTGTCCTCCACTCTCTTCTGGAGTTTGCTCAGATTCCTGTTCGTGGAGTGGATGATGCCATCTAACCATCTCATCTTGATCTCTGATCTCTCACCTCTTTTTTAATTCTTCCATGGCAACAGTTTTAAATAAAGTAGTCCTCATCATTAAAAAAAAAAAAAATCTACTCTCACAATTTCTTTTTCTTTTTTAAAGAAATACTTATTTGCTTATTTGGCTGCCTCCTGTCTTAGTTGTAACACACAGGATCTTCACTGTGCCATGCAGGATCTTTTGCTGCGGTGCACAGACTTTGTAGTTGTGTCGCAAGGGCTCGGAGCACACAGGCTCAGCAGTTGCAGCTGTGAAATTAAAATATCTCCTGCCATATTAATCAACATATTAATCAATCAATGTCACAGCCATCAATGATTTCTGGCCTCCAAAAGTGAATGAGGGCTCCCAAAACTGTGATCCAGCAGATGCTGCCATCACCCAACGGTGATTGCTGAGGAGCTGGGAGAATGCAAGAAGCAAGGTGAATGAGGAAGCAGATAGCTGAGGTGCATATGAAAGGAATGAATTCAGTGAGTCCAGAGGCTTACATCTTCCCATACATAAAATGCTAAATTCCTTCACTTGATACCGGATCTTTGAGGATCAGACTGTCTTCTCCCTTTGTTGCAAACTGGCCTGACTTTCCCGCCTCCCTCCTTGGAGCAATTTTCTCAGAGCTACAGAGATGCTGTCTCGCAGGCTCAGAGTCCTAAACATTCCCACCAAATAAAATAATTCTCTACTTTCAGTTTGTGACTATATTTTTTAGTCAAGACAGCACACAAGCTTAATTGCTCCACAGACTGTGGGATCCTAGTTCCCTGACCAGGGATCGAACCCTCATCCCCTGCATTGCAAGATGGACTCAACCACTAGACCACCAGGGAAGTCTCACACTTCACCATTTTAACAATTGTTAGAATATTTTTTTCTTTTAACAGTAGGAGATTTTAAATTATCATTGTGGCTTGCATTTGTGGCTCATATTTCTAGAGAACAGCACTGCCTTGAAGGCGGCACAGTATCTTCCCCTCCTACCCTCAGGCAGATTTTCCCAGACCTACTTTCATTGCTGACTATGAGCTTTAGTTTCTCCTTTCCATTCATCAGTATACCTCTCTAGTCTGCTTAGCATCCCTTAGTAACGGTAATGGCTGGCACACCTGTTTTTGAAAGGTTACTCATTCATTCATTTGTTCCTCCCTTCATTTATTCTGGGCTTCCCTGGTGGCTCAGAGGTTAAAGCGTCTGCCTCCAATGTGGGAGACCCAGGTTTGATCCCCAGGTTGGGAAGATCCTCTGGAGAAGGAAATGGTAAACTGCCGGGGTCCAGCCCCGGCTGATCCAGGGTATTCGAAGGGGAGACGGCTTCGGCGAGGATCAGGATACAATAGCTTCAATTAGACATTAATTAGAGATGTAAAGAGTAATAGAATGAGGATAGCTCAGTAGGAAAATTCAGTGGAGAAAAGAGGCTGAGTAGCTTGGTTTACGCGGGAGACAAATAAAACTTCAAGACAAGAATCTTGCACCACTTACGTAGGCCGCAGGCGTCCTTCCATTCTCCCGAAGGAGAGGAGACACTGAGGCCTTCCTGGTCGGATCTTAGAAGCCCAGGCATAATTAGTAAGCATGGCGGGTTCCGTGCTCCAGATGGAGACTCAGCCAGAGTTTGAGAGAGAGAGAGAGACATGGGGAGACCAGTATTTCGAGGGACTGATCCCAATTCTTTATTTTCCAGAGTCTGTTTTTATACACTGAGATGTTATACAAGAGTCACGCGGGGACAGCAGTCCTGACTTTTATTAAAGTCAGGTGCTTCACACAAATGTATACAGAGGTCTTAGGGGTGTTGCATCATCTTCTGGCCAGGGGGGCCTGCTGACAATTTACGACCCTCTCCTTGTGACAATGGTCAGTCAACCAGAACACTTTTTTCTCCAAGGGTGATTATTCTTAAAACAGATGCCACCCAAATAAAGTTACATTCCTATAAGGTGAGGGTGTAGTGGGTATTAGTTAAGGAAAGAATTTACTTAGCCTAAGGTCTAACGTGATTAATATCAAAGGTTAATACTTATTTCTTCTATATATTCATTAATGTGTGTAAGGGCAGGGGATGTGGAGTCTTAGCAACAAACATTGGCTCAACAAATGAAAAACCCTTCACCAATACAATTCCTTTTTTTTTTTTTAAACTTTACAATATTGTATTAGTTTTGCCAAATATCAAAATGAATCCGCCACATGTATACATGTGTTCCCCATCCTGAACCCTCCTCCCTCCTCCCTCCCCACACCATCCGTCTGGGTCATCCCAGTGCACCAGCCCCAAGCATCCAGTATCGTGCATTGAACCTGGACTGGCGACTCGTTTCATACATGATATTATACATGTTTCAATGCCATTCTCCCAAATCTTCCCACCCTCTCCCTCTCCCACAGAGTCCATAAGACTGATCTATACATCAGTGTCTCTTTTGCTGTTTCGTACACAGGGTTATTGTTACCATCTTTCTAAATTCCATATATATGTGTTAGTATACTGTATTGGTGTTTTTCTTTCTGGCTTACTTCACTCTGTATAATAGGCTCCAGTTTCGTCCACCTCATTAGAACTGATTCAGATGTATTCTTTTTAATGGCTGAATAATACTCCATTGTGTATATGTACCACAGCTTTCTTATCCATTCATCTGCTGATGGACATCTAGGTTGCTTCCATGTCCTGGCTATTATAAACAGTGCTGCGATGAACATTGGGGTACACGTGTCTCTTTCCCTTCTGGTTTCCTCGGTGTGTATGCCCAGCAATTTCTAATCAGTCCACTATACTTATACTAATGGTTTTCTAACTTTTGTAAGGAACCTGTTTTTAGAAGGTTTAAAGCATCTCGTGCCTCTCACGGTTGGGAGGCTGTGAGCAATCACGTGTGGCCGGACAAGCCTGTCAGGCAGGCTAGAGAACCTTCAGAGGAGTTTGTAGGTTGAAACACTCCTATCACGCCCAGGAATTATTATTAACTGGAGCTCTAAGTTAACTCCTTCTCCGAAAGAGGTGGTGGGGGACAGCCCCCCTTAAAGTCAGAGGTGTAGGGGAGAGCACAAAGTAGCAAAGTAGGCAGGCTCTGGTTATGGGGGTAGATGCTTGAGAATTTCCAGGGGGACTCCTGAGGCTCAATCCCGCCTTTGCGTATGTCGAGCCTCCTTCCTCATGACCTTTGCCATGGGCAGAGTGCCTCACGCCGGGCCCCCAACAGTAAACCACTCCAGTAATTCTTGCCTGGAGAATCCCATGGACGGAGAAGCCTGGTAGGCTACAGTCCATGGGGTCGCAAAGAGTCGGACAAGACTGAGCAACTTCACCTTCACCTTCATTTATTCTGCCAGTGTTTTAAAAAATGCTTAATGACATTATTAAAACATGGTAAGAAAGACTTTATTCAAGGTGAAATATCAGGTATAGGGATCAGTGTGATGGAATTCTCAACTGGAGAAGACAGATTGGGCTTAATTTTGATGCCAAAAGCTTAGCTTCTTTGTACACCAGTACCAAATCAAATCTTGGAGACAGAGCTTAGGATGAAGTAGAAAAGCTTCCCCAGCAAAGGGGCCACAATGGCCTCATGCCCTCAAAACCGTGTGCTCCCTTTGAGGAAGAGAAGTTTTATAATAATTGTTCAAAGAGGGCATGACCAGTTCTTGAACATTCTTCTGGTGGGTTGGTGGTGAGGTAAATGGGAGTGTTGCCAGTTGAAATCTTGGCCTCTGCCCACCAAAGCTGAATGAAAAACACGGAGACAGAGCTTGGAGGAAATCGAAAGGTGGCTTTTATTCTCAGCCCACGGAGAGTGAAACACAGTAGGCTCGTGCCTCAAGAACTGTGACCCCCATCTGTGAGAGCCTAGGGGCTTATATTGGAGAAGGCAATGGCACCCCACTCCAGGACTCTTGCCTGGAAAATCCCATGGATGGAGGAGCTTGGTAGGCTGCAGTCCATGGGGTCGCTAAGGGTCGGACACGACTGAGCAACTTCACTTTCACTTTTCACTTTCATGCATCGGAGAAGGAAATGGCAACCCACTCCAGTATTCTTGCCTGGAGAATCCCAGGGATAGTGGGGCCTGGTGGGCTGCCGTCTATGGGGTCGCACAGAGTCAGACACGACTGAAGCGACTTAGCAGCAGCAGCAGCAGAGGCTTATATAAGGCAAGGCCTTGCAGTCAGGAGTAGGTGATGAGGAACAAAAGTGATAAGATCTTTATTTCTTCCTCTAGCATTGCTTCAAAGACAGTCATAAACTGGCATCAGTAACCCAGTAATTGAGTCTGGCAGTTCTGCGGCTCTGTGGCCTTCCTTCTGATATGTAACTACAAGGAGAAGGATGTTATAATTATAAACAGCTGATAGGGGGGTGTATTTAGCATAAAGTCAAAGGAAAATAGTTAGCTCCTACAGAGTTAGAGCCAGAGAAGGCAACCCACTCCAGTACTCTTGCCTGGAGAATCCCATGGGCAGAGGAGCCTGGTGGGCTGCCGTCTATGGGGTCGCACAGAGTTGGACACAACTGACGCGACTTAGCAGCAGCAGCAGCACAGAGTTAGGGGCAGAGAAGGAAACTTAGTTACAGACATTCAGAGTTAGGAGCAGTTAAAAGTAGAAAAAGCTAGGAATGTTCAGGCCTGCTCACTGTTTTCTTTATAATTCTTTGTTCTCAGGAAAGGGAAAGAGAAAAATTCATTCTTCTTTTTTCCTTTTCATTGCAACAGGAGTCAGCATCATCAACCTTGAGATCCGACAGGTCTGGGATCTCCATGCTTGTGGGCAACAGATTGTCATTAATCATTAACTTCTCCCACCTGGAGGAGGTTTCAGTATTTTTAAATAGCTCAAAGATATTGTGTGTATCTGTTGATGGGGAAATAGGACCTTGTTCCAAGGCTGCTCTTGACTGCCTCACATCCCCTCCCTTCCCTAATTAACAACAGCTTGAATCTGCCCCCTTGGAACTCAGGGAAACTCATGGAGGCCTAGTGAAAGCTGTTCTTCTAATCAAAGAAATGGGGGACAGAAAGGCCTTGTGCCCAGGGGGCCCACAAGGTCCTGCTTGATATCAATTCCATAAACAACATGGGCAAGTGGGAATCTATAGCTAAAAAGCAGGATTGGGAGGGTGGGAATCAATGAATGAGAAATTACTAAGAAGCATCAAAGATAAGGAGGATTTTGGTGAAACTAACTAGATAATCAGAGAAGGCAATGGCACCCTACTCCAGTACTCTTGCCTGGAAAATCCCAAGGACAGAGGAGCCTGGTAGGCTGCAGTCCATGGGGTCGCTAAGAATCAGACTTGACTGAGCGACTTCACTTTCACTTTTCACTTTCATGCACTAGAAAAGGAAATGGCAACCGACTCCAGTGTTCTTGCCTGGAGAATCCCAGGGACGGGGCAGCCTGGTGGGCTGCCATCTATGGGGTCACACAGAGTCGGACACGACTGCAGCGACTTAGCAGCAGCAGCAGCAACTAGATGATGTGTGGGAGGGTAGGAAGGGGGGAGGTGGTGCTCAGTCATTTCCGGCTCTTTGAGACCCCATGAACTGTAGCCCACCTGGTTCCTCTGTCCATGAGATTTCCCAGGCAAGAATACTAGAGCAGGTTGCTGTTTCCTCCTCCAGGGGATCTTCCTAACCCTGAGATCAAACCCGTGTTGATCTCAGTGAGGCAGCAGTGAGCAGTGGCATGAAGTGAAATCTTAATTTCCTGCCCAGGAACTGAACATGCATAGCCTGGATGAGAACCAGGAACCCTAGCCAATTTTCCCTGGATTTTTGCCCCCACTGAAAAGCACATTTATCAGGGAGGCAGAAACAGTAAATGGAGGTACAAAGTTTATTATTAGAGAAATAGCACAACAACAAGTCGGCCAGCACACAGAGAAACAGTTTCTTTAGCTGAGACAGAAGCAAGGCAGAGACGCACACCCACAGAGAAAAGGTGCTCCTCCCCTAGTGAGGAGGAGCACAGTAAAGAGGCAGATAAGTCATTGACATCGGTCAGTTCTTATGGGCTGTCTTCCTTCAGATCAATTATCTGGTTTCTTTTTCCACACCTGACCTACCCTGGGATCCTCCCCTGGGGTGTGCATGTACCCCTCAGCCAAGATGGACCTTGAAGTGAAGGCTTCTGGGAGGAGCAAGACTCATTATGGCCTGAAATTATCCCCTGACTTTTGACTCCAAGGAGCCCTTGTGCACATGTATAGTATCTCCCTTATCCTTTACTCAGACAGGGTTTTTGCCTCTCTTTGTCCTTGCCATGATTATTCCCTAAAGATGTTTGTTGTTGTTGTTGTTCAGTCACTCAGTCCTGTCTGACTCTTTGCAACCCCGTGTACTGCAGCACCCCAGGCTTCCCTGTCCTTCCCCTTCTCCCGGAGCTTGCTCAAACTCATGTCCATTGAGTTGGTGATGCCATCCAACCATCTTGTCCTCTGTCATCCCCTTCTCCTCCTGCCCTCAATCTTTCCCAGCATCAGGGTCTTTTCTAATGAGTTGGTTCTTCGCATCAGGTGGCCAAAGTATTAGAGCTTCAGCTTCAGTGTCAGTCCTTCCAATAAATATTCAGGATTGATTTCCTTTAGGCTTTGACTGGAGATGTTTAGAAGAGACAAAGATCGGCTATTTACCCTGTTTCTTCTGTTACTTCCATTTCCGAGACCAAACAGGGGGCCAGTTGTAAATTCCTCAACTGGAGCCCACCTATCTCTTGCCTCAGGAAATGCAACCAACCTGGAGCCCATCTATTGCCCACTGCAATGTCTCTTGAATTTCTTGCATTGGCAGGCAGGTTCTTTACTGCTGCACCACCTGAGAAGCCCAACTGGATAGTTGATATTATTTATTACTATATTAAATATGAGTTATTGAGAGTGATCAGGGTACGGGAGTGTTCTTGCTAAAGTTTAACTTTACCAGGAAGTGCACAGATGCAGCTAGGAGAAGTTTCTGAAATCTGACTAAAGTTTGGTCTAGCTTGGGAATTCCCTAGTGACCAAGTGGTTAGAACTCTGTGCTTTAAAGCCAAGGGCACAGATTCAATTCCTAGTCAGGAAACTAAGATCCCCAAAAGTCAGTTGGGGTGGCCAAAAATTTTTTTAGAAAAGTAAAAATAAAGTTTGATCAAGCAAAGAATCTTGGTCACCAGCCAATCACCCCTCTAGCCTTCTGTGATATATAACTTATAATAAGTATATATTTGGTCTTCGCCCAGTTTCTGGCACAGAGCTCCTAAAACCCTTGGTGTTTTCTGAATGTCAAGAATGATCAAGTTGTCTTTTGTTACGTTAATGAGGTGAATTTTGGACCTCATCTAAGGATGGGGGCTGGTTGCTAGGAGACCCAACCAATCCTGTCATTAGAAGGGGAAGGAAAAGAGGCTGGAGGTTGAATCAATCGCCAATGGTCAATGATTTAATCAAGCATGCCTATATAATGAAGTCTCCATAAAAACACAAAAGCACAGGGTTTGGAGAGCTTCCAGGTCAATGCATATTTGGAAAGAATGGGAAGTTTGGAGAGGGCATGAAGGTTCGATCCTTTCCCAATGCCTTGCCCTCTATCTCTTCCATCTGGCTGTCCCTGAATTGTATCTTTTTATAATAAACTCATAATCTGGTTGGGCTTCCCAGGTGACTCTATGATAAAGAATCTGCCTACCAACGCAGGAGATAGGGGTTCAATCCCTGGGTTGTGAAGATCCCCTGGAGAAGGAAATGGCAACCCACTCCAGTTTTCTTGCCTGGGAAATTCCAGGGACAGAGGAGCTTGGCAGGCTACAATCCACGGGGTCACAAAAGAATCAGACATGACTTAATGACTAAACAACAACAGTAATCCGATAAGTATAGTTTCTTTGATATCTGTGAGTCATTTCTTCCAAATTAATCAAATACCAAAAGAAAATTGTGGGAACCTCTGATTTATAGCCTGTTGATCAGAAGAACAGATAACAGCTGTGTTTGTGGGGTGAGTGTGGGGCAGTCTTGTAGGACTGAACTTTTAACCTGAGTAACCTGATGCTACCTCTGCAAAGATAGTGTCAGAACTGAGCTGAACCAAGTCGAAACCTGATGCCTGAGAATCTCTTCTTGGAGTGAGGGGACACCACCCCATAGCCCCATCACTCTGGAAATGAGTCTCAGAATGCTAAAAGACCTTCTATCTGCCAGGCTTTACACTGAGATCTGGGATTTCACCACTCCTTGAAAGAAGCACTTGGCTGTGTCCCAGTATGGCTTCATGTGCTCAGGAGAAAATTGTGACTTTGGGGCTGAGAGGAGAGGCAATTTTCAGTGGCAATAGAGAATCTGAATGCCTTCGTTTTCTCAGACTGCCAGAACAAAATGGACTGGGTGGCTTAAACAATTATAATTTATTTTCTCATAACTCAGGAGGTTGGACTTCCCAGGTGGCTCAGACAGTAAAGAATCTGCCAGTAATGTGGGAGACCTGGGTTTGATCCCTGGGTCTGGAAGATCCCCTGGAGAAGGCCATGGCAACCCACTCTAGTATTCTTGCCTGGAGAATTCCATGGACAGAGGAGCCTGGTGGGTTGCAGCCCATGGGGTCACAAAGAGTCGGACACAACTGAGCAATTAAGAGTACTCCTGGAGGTGGAAGTCCAAAACCAAGGTGCTGACGGTTTGGTGCCTTTCCCTTGGGTTGTAGGTGACTGTCTTCTTGGCTGGCCTCTCACTGAGGTGTCATAAGCCCTTTCCTCTGTGCCTTCATAGAGAAGAGAGAATCTCTGCCTTTAAGGCCCTTAATCCCAGGATGAGGACCCCACTCTCATGACCTAATCTAATCCTAACTGGATCCCAATGGTCTCATCTCAAAATACCATCACACTGAGTGTTAGAGCCTCAATATATTAATTTTAGGGCTTTCTAGGTGGTTCAGCGATAAAGAATCCACCTGCAATGCAAGAGATGCGACTGTAGCCAGCCAGGCTCCTCTGTCCATGGGATTTCCCAGGCAAGAATATTGGAGTGAGTTGCCATTTCCTCCTCCAGGGGATCTTCCTGACCCAAGGATTGAACTGTGTCTCCTGCACTGGAAGGTGGATTCTTTACCACTGAGACATCTGGAAAGCCCATTTCAAGTCTTAATATCATCAAAACAAAAAACAAAAAAACCCACCCTCACAGAAATATCCAGAAATACTCAATATACTATCCAAATATCCAAATAAAGTTGGCCAAATGTGTGGGCATTCCTGGCTTTAAGTCAAATTGACCCATGCGCTTAACTGTCACAGACTCCATTTTTGATTCTGGCTGAATCAGTTATTCCTACGATGGCTGCAAAATGTTGGTTTTCTAGCTCTCACTTCTACATTTGCTGCTTGCCATTCTACTATGAGGAAATTTTCTCTTTTCCCTCATTTAGATATTATTCATTATTAATTTATGTTGGTATAAACTCTTGATCTTATTGCATTCAATGGAGTATCATTGCTTATTATCATCACTTCTGCTGATGCTCAAATGATCTCAGCTTTGGCCAATGGGAGCTCTTCTAGTCTGCCTCCTTTGTCTTATCAATATGTCCCCATTAATTTTTTTTTCTTGGTTAAGCCACATGACATGGGGCATCTTAGTTCCCTGACAAGAGATTGAACCCGTGCCCCTTGCATTGGAAGCATGGAGTCTTGACCACTGGGCAGCTGGGGAAGTCCCTATCCCCATTAATCTTGGAACCCTTCCTTACTTTCTGGTACAAGATATCCCGGGACTTTTTAATTTTGACATCTTCCTAAACAGGAATATTTGCTTTGATTCATTGATCTTTCCTAAATGTTTAAAACAGTGTAAAATCTGTTTTGTTCATTGACCTTTCCTAAATGCTTAAAACAGTGCCTTTCGCACAGGAAGCACTCAATATATGTTTGTTGAATGAATAAATGAATTAAGTGTCACTGCTAGGGCTTGAGAGGTATCAGAACACTCCCTGCTTGTCTGTCAATGCCCTGGTCTCATATATATTTGTCTCCTCCCTAACCTCTAGATATATCTGTGGGGAATTCAGGGTGTGTGTAGGTATGTCCTTGAGCTGGTATGTGTCAATATACACCCCCTCTGTTTCCTTTGTGGTTAAAGTGTGCTGATGAGTTGGTGAGTGAGTCTGCTGTTTGGCTGAACGTCTTTCAACATCTGGGGGTCAGTTCCTGGTGTTGCAGATTTGTGGGTGTACATTCAGGGAGCTCTCGGTGCCTGTGTGGAGAATCTGTTAGAAAAGTGTGTTTGGCTGAGGGGACTGAATGTCTGTAAATATATTTGAGAATAAGAACTTGCTTATTCTGAAAAAAAGTTTTAATTGCAACTTAGTTGACATATAACATTATATTTGTTTCAGGTGTACAACATAATGGTTCAATATTTGTATATATTGCAAAGGATCACCATGAGAAGTTAATGCATAGTTAACACTCGTATGCTGTGCTTAGTCACTCAGTCGTGTCTGACTCTTTGCAACCCTATGAACTGTAGCCCACCAGTCTCCTCTGTCCATGGGATTCTTCAGGCAAGAATACTGGACTGGGTTGCCTGTCCTCCTCCAGGGAATCTTCCCAACCCAGATCTCCTGCATTGCAGGCAGACTCTTTATGGTCTGAGCCACTAGGGAAGCCCAGTTAACACCCATAACTATACACAATTACAATTTTTTTCTTGTGATGAGAAGTTCTAGGATCTAGTCTCTTAACAACTTTCAAAATACAATCTAGTGTTATTAACTACAGTCGCTGTGCTGTACGTTACATTCACAGGACTTTTTATAACTGGAAGAGTGTACCTTTTGCCAATTTTGCCCATCTCCTACTCCCTGCCTCTGGCAATTATCAGTTTGTTCTCTATATCTCTGAGTTATTGTGTTTTGTTTTTAAGTTCCACGTATAAGTGAGATCATATGATATTTATCTTTGTCCGACTTATTGCACTTAGCCTAATGCCCTCAAAATCCATCCATGTTGTTGCAAATGGCAAGATTTTATTCTTCTTATGGCTGAATAATATTCCATTTCTTTCCTGGTGGCTGAGACAGTAAAGTCTTCCTGCAATGTGGGAGACCCGGGTTTGATCCCTGGGTCAGAAAGATCCCTTGGAGAAGGGAATGGCTACCCACTCCAGGATTCTTGCCTGGAGAATTCCATGGACAGAGAAACCTGGTGGGCTACAGTCTATGGTGTCGCAAAGAGTTGGACACTACCAAGCAACTAACACATAATATTCCATTGTGTACATATATTTTTTCTTGATCCATCATCCATCAATGGAAACCTAGGTTTCTTCCACATTTTGGCTATTGTAAATAATGGTACGATTAACATGGGGTGCAGACATCTTGTGGTTGGCAGGGTAGATTTTAAAATTGCGGAGGAGCCCTGCTGGTCTGTTTCTGGTTGTGTTTTTTATTCGCTAAGTCATGTCTGACTCTTTTGCAATCCCATGGACTGTAGTCATGGCTCCTCTGTCCATGGGATTTCCCAGGCAAGAATACTGGAGTAGGTTGCCATCCCCTTCTCCAGAGATCTCCCTGACCCAGGGATCGAACCCATATCTCCTGCCTTGGCAGGTGGATTCTTTACCACTGAGCCACCTGGGAAGACTTTCTGGTTATGTGCTTCTTTGAAAAGAGGCAGTAGTAGAGACAAATAACAGTTAATATGTTTCTAAGAGGATGAAAACCCATCCCTGTAGTGAAAAGCTCATGGAAGGATGTTTCTGTATCTACGTGTCCCTAAGGCAGCATGCCACTGGGGGTGAGGACCTGTGAGCAGCTGTGTCTGGGCAAGTAGTGCAGATTTGGGGTGAGTGAATCTGGGTGTGACTATCTCTGACCACAGGTCAGTTTGGCTTTAGTGAAAGGTGAGGGTGACTTTAAATAGGGAGACTCCCCAGGTAAAGAGCTGACATTCCTCTTCTCTCATTTTCCTGACAGGCTGAGCCCTGAAGTCCCAGGGAAGGTCTCTTCAGCCTAACCAGCTGAGGACACTTCCGCTGATACAGATGTCCCTGTAGTGGTGGGTGGTGAGTCTATTAGTCACCCATTAGAAGCAGGGTGGTGGCCTCAGCTCTGTCTCTGGGGCCAACTGCACTCAGAGAGAGAGAGTTTCATTTACAATCATCCAGAAACACAATTGTGCTTTGTTCCACACCTCACTTTTTCTTCCACTTGTTTGCAAATATTTCCCTCTTGCTATGTGACAGGACTCCACACGAGGAAGCAGAAGATCCGCCCTAGCCATCAATCTGTCGGGGAGAAAAGACAAGTTCAAATGTGTTGTTCAACTCTTGGCTTTCTCCAGTTCAGACAATCTTAGTGCAAGGCCTCCCTCCTAGGGTGGGTGGGGTTAGGGGTCTCTGAGCCTCAGATATCCCCTCCCCTTTCCCATAGATTTCCCCCTACTGATGTCTGAGGAATTTGAGGGCCATGAGAGTGTCTAAGTGCACTGGCTTTGGAACCAACTGTTCTTTCCTCTTTTCTTTTTAATTTTTATTGGTGTGTGTGCGCTAAGTTACTTCAGTTGTGTCCGACTCTTTGCAACCATGTGGACTATAGCCCACCAAGCTTCTCTGTCCATGGAATTCTCCCAGCGAGAATATTAGAATGGATTGCTGTGCCCTCCTCCAGGGGATCTTCCCCACCCAGGGATCGAACCCGCATCTTTTATGTCTTCTGCATTGGCAAGCCAGTGCTTTACCACTAGCGCTACCTGAGTATACTTCATTTGTAATGTTGTGTTAGTTGGTGCTGTGCAGCAAAGCGAATCAGTTATACACATACATAGATCCATCCTGGTGGCGCAGTGGTAAAGAATCCACCTGCCAATGCAGGAGACCCAGGTCCAATCTCTGGGTTGGGAAAATCCACTTGAGGGGGAAATGGCAACCTACTCCAGTACGTTCTTGCCTGGAAAATCCCATGGACAGAGGAGCTGAGTGGGCTACAGTCCATGGGGTCACAAGAGTCAGACACGACTCAGCAACTTAACAGCAGTAGCAGAACGGGCATTAGAATGTGAGGATGCTGAGTGAATGGGTGGTGATTGAGGGCATCCCATGAGCCCTGGGAGAGTGTGTGATGTGACATGATCTTCATCTCAGAGACACAGCAGTGAGCAGGCTTGAAGAGAGACCTTAGTTCCCTGATGGATGAAAACCAGGAATCTTGGCAGCTAATCCACCAGGGGCCAGAGGCTAGAAGCAAAGTTGCCCAGGCTCTTGTCTGGTTTGAAAGCAAGAATGTTTCCAGGAGGCAAAAACTGTTAAAACAGGTACAAGGTTGGTTATTATTATTATCCCAGCGCAACACACAGAGAAGGAGTTGATTTATTTAAGACAGAAGCAAGGCAAGGGCGTGGTGTCCTCCCGTATGAGGAAGAGCACAGTAAAGAGGCAGTTAAATTATTTATATAGGGAAATTCTACTAGGTCTTTGTTTTCCTCTGGCAAATTATCTTGCTTCTTTTTCTATACCTGATCTGTCCTAGGGCTGTCCCCAATTTGTGTGCACAATATTTTTGCCATGATGAATTCCAGTGCAGAGGCTAACAGGAAGTTTGACAACACCTATTATGGGATGACAACCCCTACCTTTTTGACCCCCAAGAAGCCTTCCTGCCATTTGCAGTCGGGAAATTTTCTTTGACCTCAGCATTGGTAGAAGTGGCCTTCTTATCTCTTTACCCTAGCAGAACTCAGCTCATGCCATTAACTTTGTGCTTGGAGTGTCTAGGGAAAAGGAAGCTCCAATTTACTCCACTTGACAAACCCCAGCTGCTCAGTCCAGAGGCCCGTCTATCTCCTACCTCACTCAGAAAAGATGAGATTAAAATTCTTGCAGTGTTGGTACCAGATAGCAAGAGACTGTTGTGAAATTCTCCATAACCTTGGAAGCAAGTTGATAAACAGCCATTATTTAAAATGATTATAGTTGTTATATTAAAAGTAATCAATACTCAAAACTCATCACTTTCTTATTATTTTACAATATCTTCACTTCTCTAAAGTCACACAGGTTAGAAGACCCAGGACTCTCAGATAAGGAGCTTTTTCACTCCATACAAATGGCCAATATAATTCAGAAGAGGAAGAAAAGTTTTCTGGGTCAATCACACAGGCTCATCTGGACTATTTTTCTTCACCTATAGAATATATGTCTATGTTCAACTAGACAACACTAAAAGTATTTTCAATTATTCACTCAGCAAACAGGTACTGAATACTGAGTGAACTGATTCATTTATTCATTTAGCAAACAGCACTAGACTCTGATCTATACCTAGGGTATCCTCACCTTCAAGGAGTTTATGGAACTGAAAATTTTAAAGCTAAAAGAAAAAATAAATTAAAAAAATAAATAAAAGCTAAAAGAAAGGGAAAAAATCATAACCACATTGTAAAAATGCAATTGACTGTTCTTCCCTATTGATATTATTCTTTTGTGGGGATTTATATCTTTGGGTATTTGAGAGTGTCTTATCTTTATAATTTCTTTTTACAAAAACATTTACATACTTGTGATCCTATGATAGAAATAATTTTGTGTTTTTTCTGTTTACATTGACACTTGCATTTACATTTTCCATTTACATGACACAACTTTTCAAATTTCTCATCAGAGATGTAAAGTAAATTTTAGTTCTTTCCAACTAAAAATTAAACAGCCATGGTTGCCAATGGGGAGGGAAGGTGAGGGGAAGATGGAGCAGGAATTTGAAGTTAGCAGATGCAAATTATTGTACATAGAATAAAAAACAAGGTCTTACTGTATAGCACAGGAAACTATATTCAATATCTATGATAAACCATAATGGAGAAGAATATTAAAAAACTATATATATGTACAGCTGAATCTCTCTGCTGTACAGTAGAAATTAACACAATATTGTAAAACAGCTACTTCAATTAAAATATTAATTAGCAGCTTTGGCCTTTTTCCCTGCTCCCCCCAAATAAATGACAGTGAGTCTTCAATTACTCTGATTGCTGATGATCCAGTTCCTCCTGAATGAAGGCAAATTCAATCTATCACGAGCTGGAATAATTGAGCAAATACTGATTTTATTTCCTTTGGCTATGTATCCAAAATGTGGGATTGTTGGATCTTATGGTAGTTATAGTTCTTAATTTTTGAGGAACTGCCATACTGTTTTCCATAGTGGCTGTATCAATTGATATTCCCACCAACAGTGCAAGAGGGTTCCCTTTTCTCCACATTTTCGTTAACACTTGTTATCGCTTGCCTGTTTGAGAATAGCCATCTACCAGGCTTGAAGTCATAACTCATCTTTGGTTTTGATTGGCACTTCCCTGGTGATTAGTGATCCTGAACACCTTTAAATATACTTGTTGGCCATTTGTATATCTTCTTTGCAAAAATGTCTATTCAGTTCCTCTGTCCATTTTTTCAATTGAAATGTTTGGTTTTCTTACCGTTGAGTTGTGGATTTTTTTTGGGGGGGGGGCTGTTCCACTCAACGTGCAGCTTTTGGGATCTTAGTTCCCTGACCAGAACTAAAAAAAAAAAAGTGTGAAGTCCTGACCACAGGCCACCACAAATTCCCTGAGTTGTATAATCTTTAAAAAACAAAACAAAAGCTGAACTCATAGCAACAGAGAATAGATGGGTGGTTACCAGAAACTGGAGATGAGGAAAAGATTTTTTTTTCTAAGTAGCATGAGGGGTACAGGGGGCATGGGGAGTTAGTGTTTAATGGGGACAGTTTCAGTTTTGCAAAATGAAGAGAGTTCTGAAGATGGATGGTGGATATAGTTGTGCAATAATATGGATATGCTTAATACCAATAAACTGTGCACTTAAAAAAGGTTAAGATAGCAAATTCACTATGTATATTTTTAATTACATTTAAATACAATAAATAAAATGTTGAAAAATAATTAACAAACTATTCTAATATTTTGCTGTATTGAGCAATGACCTTGTGAATGATCTCTGTCAATCCCCACAGACACCTCAAATCACAGGGAAATGTCAATATTGGTTTTCAACCACAAGAATGGCAATTTAATGTTTCCACTTTTTATTATCCTCATTTTATCTGTTTTTAATTCTTTTTATATTTTTAAGAGAGCTTGGGAATAGGTACTTTTATTTATTTATTTATTTATTTTTGGCCATGACCCACAGCATGTGGGATCTTAGTTCCCTGACCAGGGGTGGAACTTGTGCCCCCTACATTGGAAGTGTAGAGTCTTAACCCCTGGACTTCTAGGGAAGTCCCCCTCTTTTTAAAGATAAAGAAAGAAAAAGAATAGAAGATAGAAAGTGAGGACTGAACCAAAGTGTTTGTCAGTATGGGATTTCTTTGGAAGGACTGATGCTAAAGCTGAAACTCCAGTACTTTGGCCACCTCATGCCAAGAGTTGAATCATTGGGAAAGACTCTGATGCTGGGAGGGATTAGGGGCAGGAGGAGAAGGGGACGGCAGAGGATGAGATGGCTGGATGGCATCACTGACTCGATGGACATGAGTCTGGGTGAACTCCGGGAGTTGGTGATGGACAGGGAGGCCTGGCGTGCTGCGATTCATGGGGTCGCAAAGAGTCGGACACGACTGAGCGACTGAACTGAACTGAACTGACTGAGGGTAGGCCATTTCCTTCAATGAAGAGAAAGGAGTGAAAAAAAAATGAAAAAAAAAATAAAGATAAGGAAATTGAGTCTTAGATTTTAGGTGACCTGGTAAAAACTGTAGAATTTCGGCGAGGAGAGAGACCAGGGTTTCAGCTCAAATTTGACTGATTTTAAAGCCCAAATTTGCCTGTCTCCATGGCCTATCTGCCCACAGCTTCTAGGAAGAAAAAGGCAGATTTTCTTCTACAGAAGGGACCATTCTGAGAGCCTCCTAGATAACTTGAGGGGTTTCACTCACTGTCACCTCTAACCCCAGCCTGGGGCTTGCAAGCTGCCCCTGGAGAAAGACTTGGTCAACGCTCGGCTATTTACTCCTCGGAGCACCGTGTGTCTCAGTTTGCTCTAGAGAAAAATACACCCCACCCCCACCCCCCAGGAGTTTCCCATTTCTCAGTTGCACACCTGAGATTTTTTCTTTTCTTTTTCTTTCTTTTTTCCCCTCTAGCTTCTTGAGTTACAGCGGACATATAACACTGCATACATTTAAGGCATACAGTGTAGTGATTTGATACATTAATATATTGCAAAATGATCACCCTCAGAGTTTAGCTAACACCTCCATCACATCTTATAATTACAATTTCTTTGTGTGTGTGTGTTGAAAACATTTAGCCAAAATGATTCTACTCTAGCAGAAAAAAAAAAAAAAGAGGAACTGAATAGACATGACCCAAAGAAGACAAATGAATGACTGACAGGTGCTGGACATCATTAATCATTGGGAAAATGCAAATCAAAGCCAAAGTGAGGGATTTCCCTGGTGGTCTAGTGGCTAGGACTCCGTGCTGTCAATGCAGGGAGCCTGGGATCCATCGCTGGTCGGGGAACTAGATCCCAACTAGATCCCATGTGCTGCAACTAAGACCCAGAACAGCCATATTTAAAAAAAAAACACAGCGAGATATCCTTTCACACTTTGTTATTTTTAAATAAACTTACTTTCATTTTTATTTATTTATGGCTTCACAGCATTCAGGACCTTAGTTCCCTGACCACAAATCGAACCTGTACCCCCTGCAATGGAAGCACAGAGTCTTAATCATCGGACCACCAGGAAAGTCCTCCTCTTTCACACTTGAGAATGGCTGATCTCAGAGATCACAAGTATTGGCAAGGATGCTCACTTCAGATCTTATCCTTCAGGGAACATTAGCTGGCCCATCTCTATGACTTTTTCAAGCACCTGGGGCTGTGTGTAGGGGGCATGGTCTTCCTGGAAATGTACTTCCAATGTTTAACTTTTTCAAACTTTCCATTTCACATCAGGCTTCTCAGTGTCTGCTGAGCCCACTACCCTCCCCCTCCCCAGGTATGTGTGCATGACCCCGGTCACGCATCTGAAGACAAAAGTGGTGAGTCAGCCCCACGTCAAAAGGGGCCAAGCCCTCTCAAGATGCTTTGTCCTAGAATAAGTTATTTTATTCCAGCTCTCACACCTGTTGTTTCCTCCCCCTTGGGTGTCATGCCAGAACTTTGTGAGGTCTATGATTACCTGTCTAAAAAAAACATTTTCCTCTGGTGGCAGGGAAATGAGTCGAGCTAACTCTGAGAGATGGACACTGTATCTATTCTTCATATATTCACATATCATCAGTTTGGAGTCATCTTGTTTCCTGGAATGTACCAGACTGATCTGCGATGACCGTACTTTCCTGAGAATATTCAGCTCAGTTCAGTTCAGTTGATCAGTGTGTCCAACTCTTTGCGACCCCATGGACTGCAGCACACCAGGCTTCCCAGTCCATCACCAACTTTCAGAGCCTGCTCAAACTCATGTCCATTGAGTTGGTGATGCCATCCAACCATCTCATCCTCTGCCATCCCCTTCTCCTCCTACCTTGAATCTTTTCCAGCATCAGATTCTTTTCAAATGAGTCAGTTCTTCACATCAGGTGGCCTGAGAATATTACTATGTTACAAACAGCACCCTGCCATTTGCCAGCTCTGTGAACACCGCCCCCCAGCACAACTTCTCCTTGAGCCTCAGTTTTCCTACCTGTAAGGGGCTTCCCTGATGCCTCAGCAGTAAAGAAGGCTCCTGCTAATGCAGGAGATGTGAATTCAATCCCTGGGTTAGGAAGATCCCCTGGAGAAGGAAATGGCAACCTACTATATTATTCTTGCCTGGAGAATTCCACGGACAGAGGAACCTGGTGGGCTACAGTCCATGGAGTCGAAAAGAGTCAGACACGACTGAGCAACTAAACAACGACAAGGTGTCTTAGGGTAACACCCACCTTACTAAACGGCTGTGACAATTATAATAATAAAGTAATAAGAATGATCTTTAGACAGATCCTGCTATGTAGCAGGCAACAGGCAAAAAAGCTTTTCAAATCCATGCTGGCATTTACTAACTAGCCTTTAGAAATTCCTGTATTAAAAAAAAAAAAAAAAAACTTTTTAGACTGGGCTGAAACTGAGACAGGGCGGGACCTGAAACTTGGAACCTGGGACCCTTTGCTACAGTGCTTGGGCCTGGACAAAGGTGTCCTCCAGCAATGGAATACAAAGACACTGGTGGTGGTGTTTTAGTCACTAAGTCGTGACCAACTCTTCTGTGACCCCATGGACTGAGGCTGCCAGGTTCTGTCCATGGGATTTCCCAGGCAAGAATACTGGAGAGGGTTGCCATTTCCTTCTCCAGGGGATCTTCTTGACCCAGGGATCAAACACAGAGAGTCTCCTGCATTGCAGGTGGATTCTTTACCACTGAGCCACCAGGGAATCCCAGACTATAAGGGACTAGAAATAATTGCACCCATGCTCAGCTGGGGCAAGTTATGAACAAAATACAAAAAGACCAAAAAATCTAACTGCCATTCCTGAGGAGCTGGGAGCAAAAGCAGGGTCCTGTGCATGCCCCCTGCATTCAACACCGTCAGCGGTGTGGGCAGATCACCCAAGCCACCCCTCTGGCCCAACCTCTGGAACCACCCCCTACCGTCCCTCCATATAAGGGACCAGCTCTCTCTGTCATCAAGGATTGAGCAAGGAAACCTGTCCCCCAATCTGTAGCATAAGTCCCAGTAAAGTCTTGCCTGAATTTCTTTTTTTAATTTTTTGTTTGTTTTAAAACAGGTACTTTAATTTCCATTTATTTATATTTTTGATTGTGGTGGGTCTTTGTTGCTGTGTGTGGGCTTTCTCTAGCTGTGTGCAGTCTTTCTCTAGTTGCAGCAAGTG
This sequence comes from Bos javanicus, assembly GCF_032452875.1. Lineage (NCBI taxonomy): Eukaryota > Metazoa > Chordata > Mammalia > Artiodactyla > Bovidae > Bos > Bos javanicus. The sequence continues at coordinate 12,970,163 of NC_083874.1, read as the reverse complement.
GGGGCCGCCACTCTCTAGTTGTGGTATGAGCAGGCTTCTGACTGTAGTGGCTTGTTGCACAGCATGGACACTAGGGCCTGAGGGCTTAGTTGCCCCTCCACACGTGGAATCTTCCTGGAAAGTGAAAGTTGCTCAGTGGTGTCCGACTCTTTGTGAACCCGTGGACTACACAGTCCATGGAATTCTCCAGGCCAGAATACTGGAGTGGGTAGTCTTTCCTTTCTTCACAGGATCTTCCCAACCCAGGGATCGAACCCAGGTTTCCTGCATTGCAGACGGATTCTTTACCAGCTGAGCCACAAGGGAAGCCCAGTGTTCAGACGGATCCTTTACCAACTGAGCCAGTCAAGAAATTCTTTACCAGGTGGATATTTTACCAGTCAAGAATTTCTTGACGTTGACCCTATGGACCATAGCCTGGCAGGCTCCTCAGTTCTTGGGATTCTCCCAGCAAGAATCCTGGATTGGGTTGGAGTTTCAGCTTCAGCATCAGTCCTTTCAATGAATATTCAGGACTGATTTCCTTTAGGATGGACTGGTTGGATCTCCTTGCAGTCTAAGGGACTCTTGAGAGTCTCCTCCAACACCACAGTTCAAAACCATAGATTCTTTGGTTCTCAGCTTTCCTTGTAGTCCAACTCTCACTTCCATACTTGACTACTGGAAAAACCACAGCTTTGACTAGACGGATTTTTGTCAGCAAAGTAATGTCTCTGCTTTTTAATATTTAATTTTAATTTTTATTTATTTGTTTGGCTGCACTGGGTCTTAGTTACAGCACACAAGTTCTTTGATCTTCACTGTGGCATGTGGGGCCTTTAGTTTCGGCATTTGAACTCTTAGCAGGATCTAGTTCCCTGACCAGGGGTTGAACGTGGTTCCCCTGCATTGGGAGCTCAGAGTCTTAGCCACTGGACTACCAGAGAAGTCTTGCCTGAATTTCTTGACTGGCCTCATCAGTTTCTATTGATTAGAGAGTCAGTAACAAAACCATTTCAACAAATTCTCTATGGGCTCAATCACAGGGTCCTTAGTGAGCCTATTTGTATTCTGAGGACATTATTGAAGAAAAAGAGAAAGGGATAGAGAAAAAAAATAGAGGGAAAATATTGACCCTATCTTGGGGAATTCCCTTACAACAATGGAACATATGATCCGGTTACGTTTTTCCCTTTACATCCAATCTGAGTCAGTTATATACCCAGTGTTGACTTAATATAAGGCACTTTATTAACTTAAAAACCAGGCACCAAAGATTTTAGACATTGCTTCATTTTTCCTTTCCCTCCGATCTCCTCACTTAAAACTTAATTTGCTGTGTGTAGCTTTATATTTCTTTCTTCATGGAATGTGGAGGAGTCTAATGCATAGTTAATACTCAGTCACTTCAGTCCTGTCCGACTCTTTGTGACCCTGTGGACCATACCTGCCAGGCTCCTCAGTTCTTGGGATTCTCCAGGCAAGAATCCTGGAGTGGGTTGCCAGGCTCTTCTCCAGGGGATCTTCCCGACCCAGGGATCGAACCTGGGTCTCCCACATTGCAGGCCATTTCTTAACCAACTGAGCCACCAGAGAAGGTCCCTTCATGCATAAATACTATATTAACGAAAAAATACCTGAAAGATACATTGGCTATCCAATTTTTTTTAATGAGGGTTTTTTAGACTGAAGTCCATAAACTCCTGAGTAGGGCATTAGTAGACTTCAGATGTTCAGTAATCTTCCTGAATATTTAGGAAGTGGGCTTGAGCATCTGTGCATCCCTTCTCAGAGAATTAATAGATTTCATCAGGTTCTCAAATGGATTCATGACCCCTCAAATATTATACACCTCTGTTGTGTGTGCGTTCTTAGTTGCTAAGGTCAGTCCAACTCTGCAGCCCCAAGGACTATAGCCCTCCAGGCTTCTCTGTCCATGGGACTCCCCAGGCAAGAATACTGGAGAGGGTTGCCATTTCCTTCTCTAGAGGATTTTCCTGACCCAGGAGTCAAACCTGAGTCTCCTGGCAGGCAGTTTCTTTACCATTGAGCCACCAGGGAAGCCCTCTGCTGTAGGTAGTATAAATGTAATTCCTGGATCAAGCCAGACCACGAGAAAGGAACTTGTATCTCTCATTGGAGAGGCCCACCATCCATCAGCAAGCTTTAATCCACTGGGGTCAAGCTGGGGTGATTCTGACTCTTAGGGAAAACTGGGTAATGGCTGGAGACATTTCTGCTAGACACACCTGGGGAGAGGGGTGGATGCCATGGCATCTCATAGGGAGAAGCCAGAGATGCTGCTGAGCATCTTATAATGCACAGGACAACCCCTCATAACAAAGAATTATCCAGTATGTTCAAAATATCCATGGTGCAAGGTTGAGAAACCCAGCTTAAATGACATCGTCTATGGAAACCTGAGTCCTGGCTTGTAGCCAGGGGTGTTACAGGAATTAATAGCTTGAAAGTCAACGTTGCTTTTATAGTACCAATGTCTTTGTGGGCACATGATCCGTTGGGCATCACTCAGCACCCCATTTGACCCAACTGCAATGATCCATCTAAGAAATTTCTTTCAAAATCAACATCAGCCTAAGCTTGGGCTCTTGAATGTGGAAGGTCTGAGTTTGAAACAGAGAAAGGTTTATTGCAGGCCTGAGCAACGAGAACTGGGTGGGGGCGTGGGGCTGGTCAGGGAGCTCACTTCTGAAGATCTCCCAGACTCCTGGAAGGGTTTCAGCAAAACATTTTTAAAGGCAAGGTGAGGGAGGGGCGGGATTGGTTGCCGCAAACTTCTTGGCATAGGAATCCTTTGTTTTTGCAGCTGTCCTCATAGATCAGGTCATAATGTTTCGGTAAACCCACAAGACAAATGCTATTCTCTGTTCTGAAACTTTTTATCTCTGTATGAATGTGAAAGTGTTTTACCCTTGATGGTCACAGCCTTGAGAATGGTATATCCTACATATTTCAGGCTATAGGCAGCATTCTTAACTCAGAGCAAAAGCAATGGAATACAAAGGTTAAAGTATAAGAAACAGACAGAAGTCTGACTGTAATTTTTAGATACAAGGTATTTGTTCATTCAAAAAGTATTTACTGCTTGCCTGTCTGTTGCCAGCCACTGTTTGGGCTCTGAGGACAAGCAGTAAGTAAAATGGATACAGTCCCCATCTTGAAGCTTTCACTCCAGTAGGAAGACAGACACTAAATGAGCTACATAATGTATAATTAAGAGAGAAAGGGTTACTTGGGCACAGAGAGAATGGTCTGTGCAAACATCCTGCGGTAAGAAGGAACACTGCAGTTTGAAAGACTCATTGGCTACCAGAGTTGTGGGAGCCTTGAGAGTGAGAAGGTAAGCAGTATAAAAAGCTAAGCAGATAGAAGGCAGCCAGATCATATAGCCTGGCTCACTGTGGCAAGATTTTGATCTATTCCTGGAGATGGAAAGTTAAGAAACACCTGTAAGGAGGATGCGTTTTAAAGGGCAAAGCAGATACAGAGAAAAAGGAGACTTGGCAGTTGTTTAGAGCGAATGATTGCCTTGGCATTCATCCATTCATTCATCCAGCAAAGTCACTGAATATCAGTTTTGCCCAAATAGTCATGTTTTAAATCTCTGTAAGGACTGTGGAGCAACAGCAGCATCTGGGGGTTTGTTAGACATGAAGAATCTCAGCAGGACCTACTGTATCAGAATCTGCATCTAAACACGTGATTTCTAAGTGGATTAAATTTCAAAGAGGAGACTGAGAAAGTGCTGCCATTTTAAAAATTTGTATTATTACAGCTTCCAGAATTGGGCTGCAAGTCTGGCTGCTTCTGCTATTTGCAAAATTCATTGGTAATGATGGGTATTTGGTATTCAGGGCATGTCTATAGAGGAATTCCTCTTTTTTAAAAAATGCATTTCTTCCTTAAAATAATTTATATTTATTTATATTTTATATATAATAATATGATTATTAATAATATAATAATTATTATAATTATAACATTATATATTTTAAATATTTAATCTATTTATTTAATTTATATATTTTTTTGCATCACTGTTATTTTTTTTATTTTATAATAACTTTTTTTTTCTTTTTTTAAATTTTATTTTATTTTTAAACTTTACATAATTGTATTAGTTTTGCCAAATATCAAAATGAATCCACCACAGGCATACATATGTTCCCCATCCTGAACCCTCCTCCCTTCTCCCTCCCCACACCATCCCTCTGGGTCATCCCAGTGCACCAGCCCCAAGCATCCAGTATCGTGCATCGAACCTGGACTGGCAACTCGTTTCATACATGATATTTTACATGTTTCAATGCCATTCTCCCAAATCTTCCCACCCTCTCCCTCTCCCACAGAGTCCATAAGACTGTTCTATACATCAGTGTCTCTTTTGCTGTCTCGTACATAGGGTTATTGTTACCATCTTTCTAAATTCCATATATATGTGTTAGTATACTGTATTGGTGTTTTTCTTTCTGGCTTACTTCACTCTGTATAATAAGCTCCAGTTTTATTTTGGCTGTGCTGGGTCTTTGTTGCTGCACAGGCTTTACTCTAGTTGTGGTGAGCAGGGGCTACTCTAATTGTAGTGCACAGGCTTCTCATTGCAGTGGCATCTCTTGCTGCAGAGCACGGCCTCTAGGGCACATGGGCTCAGTAGCTGTGGCTCTCAGGCTCTAGAGCACATCTTAGTAGTTACGGTGCACAGGCCTAGTTGCTTCTTGGTATGTGCGATCTTCCCAGACCAGGGATCAAACCCATGTCTCTGCATTGGCAGGCAGATTCTATACCACTGAGCCACCAGGGAAGCCCAGAATGCCTCTTTTTTAAAATTTTTTTAAATTGAGATATAGTTGATTAACAGTGTTGTGCTCATTTCTTCTGTACAGCAAAGGGACTCAGTTATTCACCCATATACATTCTTTTTTGTTGTTGTTGTTGTACTCTTTTCCATTATGGTTTATCCCAGGAGATTGGATACAGTTCCCTGTGCTGTACAGTAGGATCTTGCTGTTGATTCATTTTGCATATAAGAGTTAGCATCTACTAGTCTCAAACTCCCAGTCCTTCCCTCCCCACTGGCCTCCCTCTTAGCAACCGCAAGTCTCTTCTCTTTGTCTGTGAGTCTGTTTCTGTTTTGTAGACAGATTTCGTGTCATATTTTAGACTCCACATGTAAGTGATATCATATGGTAATTGTCTTTTTCTTTCTGACTTACTTCACTGACTATGATAATCTCTAGGTCCATCATAATAATGCTGCAAATGGCATCATTCTGGGATTTTTTAATGGCCAAGTAGTATCCCATTGTATTTATGTACCACAGCTTCTTTATTCATCTTTCTGTCAATGGACATCTAAGTTGTTTCTATGTCTTGATTATTGTGAATACTCTTGGTATGAGCATAAATGTGCATGCATCTTTTTGAATTATATTTTGTGCTGGTATATGTCCAGGAGTGGGATTACTGAATCACACGGCAACTCTATTTTTAGTTTTCTGATGACCCTCCATACTTTTCTCCATAGTGGATGCAACAAGTTACATTTCCACCAATGGTGTAAGAGGGTTCCCTTTTCTCCACACCCCCAAGAAATGCCTCTTTTAAAGTGCATTTGTGGTTCAGGATTTTCTAAACTACCCAAGAGGTAACACTTGTCCTCTTTCCTCTCTCTCTTCTCTCCAGGAGGAATTACTCACCTAGGCACCAGAGCACCGCCTAGCCCAGAGGCAACCACGGGGATTCTAGGTGATCACCATGTGCCCACATCTCAGCCTTCTGCAGAGGAACAGTGCCCAGACGTGCCTGTCTCCCTTGGGAGACCTCCAGGGACACGCTCACTGTCCAGAGTCACAAACACGAGTGATTCTTCCGCTGATGACAAGAGACAAACGAACGAGAGAAAGCTGATCAGAAGGGAAGCATCCAGCCCAGTCTCCTTGGGTTCTCTGAGTTCCCAGCGGCCAGGCGCCAGAAACCAAGGATGGGATCCGGGAGGCTCCAAGGTCCCAGTGAATCTAGGGTCCCCTGAACAGCCACACCCTCCTCACTCAGAGCAGAGGCACCCGCCAGCCTCCCACTCACAGATCAGAGATGGTAAGTCCTTTTGCTGTTTTAATCTTCCAAGTTGACATTGGTCATTCAAATGTTTTACCATCTTTGGTTCTGTATTCATTGTTTTCTTTTTAAAAAAAATACATTTATTTGGCTGTGCCAGGTCTTAGTTGTAGCACTCAGGATCATCAATCTTCATTGCGGCAGGCAGGATCATTTTTTAGTCGTGGCATGTGGACTCTCAGTTGCGGCATGTGGGATCTAGTTCTCTGACCAGGGATCGAACCTGGGACCCCTGCATTGGGAGCTGAGTCTTAGCCACTGGACCCCTAGGGAAGTCCCTGTGTTCATTGGTTTGACAGATGTTGAGGTTGTGCCTAATGTCAAGGGTCAAGGTCACTGCAGCCAGATCCTTCCAGGCATCACACAGCTCAGAGGCAAGCAGTGAAGGTAGACTTCAAATAAGTTGTCCCAATAGAGTGTGATGAGCTCCAGGAGTTGGTGAAGAACAGGGAAGCCTGGCATGCTGTACTCCATGAGATTGCAAAGAGTTGGACACGACTGAGCAACTGAACTGAATAGAGTGCGATGTGCTGGAGGTGAGGAGAAGGACCTGGGATCCTGGCAAGGGGGTCTAACCTGGGTTAGAGAATCTGGGTTCCTTTCATCAGGCACTGAAATTGAACCTGGAGGAGAAGGGGCTCACCTGCAAGGTGAGAGATGGGGAGGAGAGGGAAAGACAAAAAGATCTAACCGATGTCTCTTCTCCTTCCTCCTAGTCTTATTGCAGGAAGGGGGACCCCTTCCAGGGCCCGAAAGTAGGTTCTTGTCTAACTCTCAGAAATGAGTTGTCTGAGGAGACCCATGTGCTGACAAAGCAAGAGACTTTATTGGCAAGGGGCACCCAGGCAGAGAGCAGTAGGATAAGGGAACCCAGGAGAACTGCTCGCAGCCTCGGGTTTTCTGGTAATGGGATTAGTTTCCGCGTTGTCTTTGGCCCATGATTCTGACTCAGAGTCCTTCCTGGTGGCGCATGCCTTGTTCAGCCAAGATGGATGCCAGCAAGGATACTGGGATGTGCTAGGACACGTGGTGTCTCCTTTTGACCTTTCCCGAGCTCTTCCAGTTTGTGGTGGCTTATTAGTTCCATGTTCCTTACCAGGACCTCTTGTCTTAACTCATGCAGATGGTTATTATGGTGCCTGGGCAGAGTGGGCGGTTTCAGTCAGTGTGCTTCCCCTAACAGTCTCTTCCTTTCTTCTTATTTATTTATTTATCTTTGGCTGTGCTTGGTCTTTGCTGCTGCTCAGGCTTTTCTCTGGTTGTGGTGAGCAGAAGCTACTCTCTAGTTGCAGTACAAGGGCTTCTCATTTCTACGGCTTCTCTTGCTGCAGAGCATGGGCTTTAGGGTATGTGGGCTTCAGCAGCTACAGCTCACGGGCTCTAAAGCATAGGCTCAGTAGCTGTGGAGCATGGGTTTAGTTGCTCTGCGGCATGTGTGATTTTCCCAGACCAGGATAGAACCCATGTCCCCTGCACTGGCAGGTAGATTCCTAACCCCTGAACTACCAGGGAAGCCCCAAGTCTCTTTCTTTCTTCCCCTTTCCACCTACTCTTTCTCTGCTCACCTCAGTTGCCTTCTCCTCTTTCCCCCTCTTCTTCCTCCTTTGATTATTTCAAAACTGATTACCATTTACGTCTTGAGTCCTTCAGGTCATGGACAAAGACCCTATGGCTCTTCCTTTGTGCAGACCTCAAGCTCAGAATGGTTTTTGCATGCTTAAAGGGCTGGGACAAAACAAACAAAACAATCCTAACCTGCTCCCTCCTCTCCCTGCCAAAATCCAGAACAAATAGGAATATATAACAGAGCCCACAAGAGCACAGCTTATGAAAGCTAAAATACTTACTCGATCCCTTTACAAAGTTTGCCAAGCTCTGGAATATATTATTCATTTTATTTCCACCTGTTTCTTTTTTTTAATATTTCATTTATTTATTTATTTGTGTTGAGTCTTCGTTGCTGTGCTCAAACTTTCTCTGTTTGGGGCAATCCAGGGCTAATCCCTAGTTGGGGTGTGAAGGCTTCTCAATGCAGTGGCTTCTCTTGTTATGGAGACGGGCTCAGTAGTTGCAGCTTCCAGGCTCTAGAGCAGAGGATCAGAAGTTGTGGCGCATGGCCTTAACTGCCCCATGGCATGTGGGATCTTACAGGACTAGGGATCAAACCCAAGCCTCCTGCATTGGTAGGTGGATTTTGTTACCACTGAGCCACTAGGGAAGCCCTGGACACATTTCTTAACCCACTGACCCTCAACATCTTCATCTATTAATGTGGATGTAAGAGCAACGCCTCTCCTCTGGGTGTCTGAGAACATGTAATAACATATGACAAAGGCTTAGCACAGTGTCTGGCTCATGGACATCAACTGCAAGAGGAGAGCTCCTTAAATCCATTGGCCAGGGACCCTCTAAGTCACCACCTCCCTGGGACTGAATGTGTTCTTTGTATATTTCAGGACAGCCAGCGCACTTTAGCCAGGGGTCTCCTGGTCTGGCCCCACTGAACCCTTCCTTACAGCCCTGCCCAGCTGCTTTTGTGGACACTTGTGGTTAGCAACCGTCATGGTTCTACCTGAGCTGGCTGACACCCACAGGTGTGGCCAGGAGACCACAGAGGTCAGTAGGGCGTGACGGTCACTAGACCAATTTTGCAACCAAAGCGAGTCCTCTTGGCAGCTGGGAAATGCCACACAGCCTCTGCTAATGATGGAGGAAATGCAGGCTGACCCCTGCATGGCCAGCCGGCAAGAGCTGGGCACAAGGTAGTGCTGGACATCTGGGGATGAATTTGGCACCAGTTCCTTCCCCTGCTTTGTTTTCTAGCTCAGAGCGTCAAGCCAACGTGTCTCATTGGCATGCTTCATTCGCTCACTGGTTTGGCAAATATTTATTGAGCGCCTGCTTTGTGGCCATTCTGGTGCTGAGCACAAGTGATGCACAGAAAGCAAAATGCTCAAGGCCTCTGTTCTCATGGGCTTCCCAGGTGGCTCAGTGGTAAAAAAATCTTCCTGCCAATGCAGGAGACATGGGAGACACGGGTTTGATCCCTGGGTTGGAAAGATCCCTGGAGGAGGAAATAGCAACCCACTCTGGTATTCCTGCCTGGAAATCCCATGGACAGAAGAGTGTGGTGGGCTACAGTCCTTAGGGTCACAAAGAGTCAGACGTGACTGAGCATAGCCCAGCACACCAGCCTTGTGGCTACGCTGGTGCCAAGCAGAAGCTATGCACAGCAAGCAAAGCAATTAAGGCCCTTGCTCTCATGGAGGCAAAAAATCGAGAAGGGTGTTAAAAAAAAAAAGTGAACATAGAACTGGGTGAACAAGGCATTGGTGGTGACCTCAGACAAAGTGATCAGGGAAAGCCTCTCTGAAGAGGTGACATTTGAGCCAAGTTTCAATGGTAAGAGAGATCCTGCAAAGAGAAAGGCATTTCAGGCAGATGGAGCAGCCTTTGTGAATGCTCTAAGGAGAGAATGTGTCTCAAGGGACTGGGGGGCTTTAAGAGGGCTGGAGTGCCTGGAGTGTTGTGAATAAGAAGAGTTCTGTGAGATGAAGTCAAGAGGGTGGGCAGGCACCAGCTTAGGTGGGGCATTTGTATTAGTCATCTGTTGCTGAGTAACAAATTCCGCCCAAAATGTAAAAATTTAAAACAACATTTGCTATGTCACAGTTTCTGTGGGGAGCCATCTGGGTGGGCTTAACTGGGTCATTTGCCTCAATTTCTCTCACAAGCTGCAGTCAAGGTGACATTTGTGGCTTCAGTCATCTCAAAGCTCCGCTGGGGAAGAACTTGCCTTCCAAGTGCACTGCTGGCAGGATTCAATTCCCAGAGGCTGTTGGATTAAGGACCCCCAGTTTCTTCTGAGTTTCTTTTTTTCTTTTTTTGATGTGGACCATTTTTAATATCTTTATTGAATTTGTAATGATATTCTTTCTATCTCATGTTTTGGGTTTTTGGCCAAGAAGCGTGTGGGATCTTAGCTCCTCCACCAGGGATCGAATCCATAACCCCTGCATTGGAGACTAAGCCTTAACCACTGGACTGCCAGGGAAATCCCTCTTGCTGGCTCTTGACCAGAGACCACCCTCAGTTCTTTGCCACATGATCCTCTCCCACGTGGCTATTTGCTCCGTTAATGCATGCAAGCCTGGAAGGCAACAGACCTCTGACAAGATGAAAGCATCAGTCTTCTGTAACATCTCATGAAGTGACATACCATCCCTTTTGCCATATTCTATTCATTTGAGCTGATTCATTAAGTCCAGCTCATACCTGAGGGGATTCCACAAGGGTGTGACTGTTGGAAAGTAGGGAACATTGAGGACCACCTTTGCTTTTTATTTTTCTTATTGACATATAATTGATTTACAATGTAGTGTCAATATCTGCTGTACAGCAGAGTGGTTCAGTTATACATATATATGCATGCATGCATGTGTGCTAAGTCACTTCAGGCATGTCTGACTCTTTGTGACCCCATGGACTATAGCCCACCAGGCTCCTCGGTTCATGGGATTCTCCAGGCAAGAATAATGGAGTGGTTTGCCATACCCTCCTCCAGGGGATCGTCCTGACACAGGGATCGAACCCATGTCCCTTTCATCTCCTGCACTGGCAGGCAGGTTCTTTACCACTAGTGCCATCTGGGGAGCCCCATTCTTTTTTATATTCTTTTCCATTGTCACAGGATATTGCATGTAGTTCCCTGTGTTGTACACTAGGACCTTGTCATTTATCCATTCTATATATAAAAGCTTACATGTGCTAACCCCAACCTCCCACACCATTCCTCTCCCAACACCCTCCTCCTTGACAACCTCTGTTCTCTATGGAGGACCAACTTTGAAAGTTGCCTACTGCAACTAGCTCAGTCATCATGTGATGTTGGGCCTTATTATGAATGCAGAGAGCTAAGTAGGCATTTACATACATTATTTTGCCAGTCTGCCTCTGACAAGAACCCAAAGGATCTCACACTGGAAGAAAGAAGAAGATATTGGAGCTCTAGAGGTCAGAATTTGGACCAATAGAGGTATGCCATCGTGATTAATCATGAGAGTTTTGATATGTTAATATGATTAATCATAAGAGTTGAGTAAGGTAGTGAGCTCCCCATCACTAGAGGCATGCAAATGAAGGCTGAAAGACTCTGCCTGGGGAATGTTACATCAGGTCCTTATAGGCTGGGCAAGACCCAAGCATGTAATTAAAAATCTGTGACTGTGGCACCATTGTAAAGACCCCTCTTGGGAAGTTCTTCTTTTAAAACTGAATTTTCCTGAATCCCTCAGTGATCTTACGAGAGGTCCCAGCCTCTCCAAAGTGGATCCTTTGCCCTCCATTCCTGCCTGCAGGGCCCAAGAACTCCCCAAAGATTTCTTCCCAGAGATGTCAGTGCCATCATCTCCTTGAGGAGGGTCCCAAGAGAAGGACATCTCAGCTGCAGGGCTGTGAATGGTTTTGTGAATATATTCATCCATCACACACTGCTGTATTTAAAATAGATCAGCAACAAGGACCTACTGTACAGCTCAGGGAACTCTGCTCAATGTTATGTGGCAGCCTAGGTGGAAAGGGAGTTTGGGGGGATAATGGACACGGGTATATGTATGGTTGAGTCCCTTCGCTGTTCACCTGAAACTATCACAACATTGTTCATCGGCTATACTCCAATAAAAAGCTAAAACAAAATGACTTGGAAACAATGCACACGGAAGTATACACGTGCAGGCTCTGGACTCCGACCTGCCTGAGTTCAAACCCTGCTTTTGTCTCTCCTCCACTGATGATTGATCGAGTGAGGAGATTCCTCAGAGCCATAGTTTCCACCTCTGCACAAAGGGGGAACTATTGCATAACTGTTAAGTTTGTTGTGGGGGTTAAAGAAATAAAACAAGATCCTGCCAGGAAGCGCCTACATATACTGTAAGTGCTCAAGAAAAAGAGTAAGTGGTGATGGTAGTGATGAGGAATGCCAAATTGTTTGTTGATTCACCTATTCACATGGTCATTTGGCAACCATTTCTTGGAGCCTGGGTGTTGACATCCCACCATGCGGCCTGTGGGGAACCAGCCTTACTTCTCTGAACCTCCGCAGTGAAGTCCCTCCTGATTGGTCCCTTGGTGTATTAGTTTCCTAAGGCTGCTGTCTCAAATGACCACAAACAGTAATGCCTTCAAACAAAACCAGTTTGCTATCTTAGAGTTCTGAGGTCAAAGGTCTGAAAATGGGTCTCATTGTGTTAACATCAAAATATTATCAAACTCATTATTAGAGAAATGCAAATCAAAACTACAATGAGGTATTATCTCCCACTGGTCAGAATGGCCATCATCAAAAAGTTTGCAAACAATAAATGCTGGAGAGAGTGTGGAGGAAAGGGAACCCTCTTACGCTGTTGGTGGGAATGGAAACTGACACAACCACTTGGAAAACAGTGTGGAAATTGCTTTAAAAACCAGGAATAAAACTGTATAAACTGGGCATATATCCAGCGTATACTGGGCATATACCCTGAGAAAAGCAGAATTGAAAAGGACACATGTACCCCAATGTTCATTGCAGCACTGTTTACGATAGCTAGAACATGGAAGCAACCTAGATGTCTATCAGCAGATGAATGGATAAGGAAGTTGTGGTACACATATAGATGAAATATCACTCATCTATAAAAAGGAATGCATTTGAGTCAGTTCTAATGAGGTGGATGAATCTGTAGTCTATTACAACAGAGTGAAGTAAGTCAGACAGAGAAAGGCAAATATCATATATTAAACACGTATATATGGAATCTAGAAAGATGGTACTGATGATCCTACATGCAGGTCAGCAAAGGAGACAGAGACACAAAGAACAGACTTTTGGACTCAGTGGGAGAATGAGAGGGTGGGATGATTTGAGAGAATAGCATTGAAACAGATACATCACCATATGTAAAACAGCCAGTGGGCATTTGGTGTGTGATGCAGGCTACCTGGAGAGATGGGGTGGGCAGGGAGGTAGGAGGGGGGTTCAGGATGTGGGGGACACATGTATACCTATAGTTGATTCATACTGATGTATGGCAAAAACCATCACAATATTGTTAAGTAATTATCCTCCAATTAAATAAATAAATAATTTTTTTTTAAAAAGATAGCAGGGTAGCATTTCTTTTGGAGGCTCTCATCGAGAATCTCTTCCTTGCTTTTTCCAGTTTCAAGAACATTGTCCACATTCCTTGGCTAATGGCTCCTACCTCTGTCTCCAAAACCAGCAGTGTGGGGCTTCTCTGGAGGTCCAGTGGTTAAGACTCCAAGCATCCACTGCTGGGGGCACGAGTTTGATCCCTGGTTGGGGGAACTAAGATCCCACATGCCTCGCAGAGCAGCAAAAAAGAAAAAGAAAAAAAAAAAAAACCCAGCAGCGTAGCATCTTCAAATCTCTCTCTGACTCTCCAACATCTGCTTCCCTCCTCACATCTCCTTCTCTGACTTTGATCCTCCTGCCTCTCTCTCTCTCTCTTTTTTTTTTAAAGAAGTTTTATTTTGTTTATTTATTTTTGGCTGTGCTGGGTTTTTGTTGCTGCAAGGACTTTTCTCTAATTGTGGAAGCCAGACTACTGTCTAGGTGCGGTGTGCAGGCTTCTCATTTCAGGGACTTCTCTTGTTGTGGAGCACAGGCTCTAGGGCATGCGGGCTTTAGTAGTTGCAGCTCCCAGGCTCTAGAACATAGGCTCAGTAGTTGTGGCACACAGGCTTAATTGCTCCACAGCATGTGAGATCTTTCTGGACCAGGGATCGAACCCTTGTCTCCTGCATTGGCAAGTGGATTCTTTGCCACTGAACCACCAGGGAATCCTCTGCTTCCCTTTTATAAGGACCCTTGTGAGCCACCTGGGTAATCCAAGATCATGTCTCCATCTGGAGATCCTTAAACACATTTACAAAGTCCCTTTTGCCATTGTTGTTCAGTTGCTAAGTCATGTCTAACTCTGCAATCCCATGGACTGCAGCACGCCAGGCTTTCCTGTCCTTCACTATCTCCCAGAGTTTGCTCAAATTCATGTCCATTGAGTTGGTGATGCCCTCCAACCATCTCATCCTCTGCTGCCCGCTTCTCCTCCTGCGCTCAATCTTTCCCAGCATCAGGGTCCCTGCCTTTTTCCATGGAAAGTCCCATTTGCACATGCTGGGGATGAAAGCATGGACATCTTTGGGAGGGCATGATTTTGCCAGCCACATCTGTGTCCACTGTCTTCTGGTCCCACCACTTGTCTCTCCAGGTTCTCTCTGGTTATCATTCCCCAAATTTCTGCCCCAGCTCACTCTAATCTCTGGATTTGGGGCATGCTATCCCATCTGTCTAAATGTTCCTCTGGTATTACTCACACTTCATGTCTCCATACCACCCTCCCCAACCCCATTTCCCCAACTTCCCAGATTAGATTAAATCCCCACCTTGTAAATCATCTGCAGTCACAGTGGCTGTGGACTATTCCTTACTGCTTGGCTCCTTGTGTGTGTGTGTGTGTGTGTGTGTGTGTGTGTGTGTGTGTATGCACTCAGTCGTGTCTGACTCTTTTGCAACCCCATGGACTGTAGCCCACCAGGCTCCGCTGTCCATGGAATTTTCCAGATAAGAATACTGGAGTGGGTTGGCGTTTCCTCCTCTAGAATATCTTCCCAACCTTTGGGTCACTCTAAAGCTCCCTCCAGGCAGAGGCTGTGACCCTTGCACACAACTACATCCTCATACCTGGCACAGTACTTGTCATGCAGCAGCCCCTGGAAACACCTGGTCAGCTTGATCTGACTCATTGCCCCTTTATCCTCCTGCCCCAGGGCTGGCTTCCTTGTTACTGGATACAGGTGTATCTGTTTCCTAGGGCTGCTGTAATAGAACATCACAAGCTGAGTGGCTTCGACAACAGAAATGGATTATCTCTGAGTTCTGGAGGATGAAAGTCCATGATCAACGTGTTGTCAGGGTTGGCTTCATTTGATGGCTTTAGCGCAGAGTTTGGTCCATTCCTCTCTCCTAGATCATGGTGGTTTGCTGGAAAGCTTGTTTTTAAATTTATTTATGTTTTTTTTTTTTTTTTTTGGCTACGCTGGGTCTTCCCTGCTGCCTGGGGTTTTCTCTAGCTGTGACTCTCTAGCTGTGGTACACCGGCTTCTCCTCACTGCGGTGGCTTCTCTTGTTGCAGAGCACGGGCTCTACTTGCAGGCTTCAGTACTTGCAGCACATGGGCTCAGTAGTTGTGGCACACGGGCTTAGTTGCCCCACGGCACGTGGGATATTCCCAGACCAGGGATGGAGCCTGTATCTCCTGCATTAACAGGTGGATTCTTAACCCCTTGACCACCAGAGAAGTCCCTGCTGGTAATTTCTGGCATTGTTTGTCTCACAGATACATCACCCTGACCTCTGCCTTCATCTTCACGTGTCTTCTCCCTGTGCATGTCTACCTGTATCCAAGTTTCCACCTTTTTTAAGGACACAGTCATATTGGATTAGAGATTACCCTTATGATCTCATTTTAACTTGATCATCTGGAAAGATCGTATTCCAAATAAGGTTCCATGCACAGGCACTGGCGGGTGAGGACTTTAATATCTTTTTTTGGGGGGAGGACACAATTTAACCCATAAACATGAGGATTCTGCCCTCAGAGTCACCCACATTTGAAACCTCAATCTTCTTTGCCTCCACTTTCACACAATTCAGGAAATATGGGTAGAGGGACTTAGTAAAATAAACCCTTAAGCTGAGGGCTGGAAACTCCATGGCAGGTCCTAGAAGGTGTCTTTTTTTTTTTTTTTTACCTTATCCCATGACAATCGGGATCTTAGTTCCCTGACTAGCGATGGAACTCATGCCCATTGCAGGGGAAGCATGGGGTCATAACCACTGGACCACCAGGGAAGTCCCTGGAAGGCATCTTAATCCTGCTTTCAAGATCTGCAAGTGAAGAAGAGCAAATGTGCCTTGGGAATCTCTATTTCTCAGGCTGCATCACCAGGGGGAATGAGAATGAATAGATTTTATTATTTATTTATTGTAAATAATTACAAGAAAATATTCCCTTGGCTTTGCCCTTCCCTGCCATCCTCTTCTACTTTTCTAAGGTCTCTCAAGGTCTCCCCCAGGTGGATGGCAGTGAGGTGTCTCACCCACACTCCCAGGTTAGTGTGCTCACTGCCACCTCTTGTCATCACTAGTTTTGCTGCACACGTACCAGGTTTCTCCTTCAGCCCCATCGGCAGTGCTGTGAAATACAGAGATACGGCTATTGCCCAGTGTTTTCCCTCACCCCTTGATTCATTTTTTTTTAATTGACTTATAGTTTTTTTACAATGTTGTGTTGGTTTCAGATGTACATCACAGTGATTCAGTTATATAATTCTTGTTTACATTTTTCCCTTATCAGTCAGTTCAATTCAGTCACTCAGTCGTGTCTGACTCTTGGCGACCCCATGAATCGCAGCACGCCAGGCCTCCCTGTCCATCACTTATAGGTGATTACAAATATAATATCGGTTACTATATTGACTGTAGTTCCCTATGCTATACAGTAGGTCCTTGTTGGTTATCTATTTTACATATGTGTTCATGCTCAGTAGCTCAGTCGTGTCCAACTCCTTGCTGCCCCATGGACTGTAGCCCTCCAGGCTCCTCTGTCCATGGGGATTCTCCAGGCGAGAATACTGGAATGGGTTGCCATTTACTCCTTCCAGGAGTCTGCCCAACCCAGGAATCGAACTCGAGTCTCTTACATCTCTTGCATTTGCAGGCAGATTCTTTACCACTGTGCCGCCTAGGAAGCCCATTTTATATATAGTAATGTGTATATGTTAATCCCAACCTCCTATTTTACCCCTCCCCCCTTTCCTCTTAGATAACCATAGCTTGTTTTCTTTTTTTGTAATTTTATTTTATTACTGGAGTATAGCTGCTTTACAAGGTTGTGCTAATTTCAGTTGTACAACATTGTGAAACAGCCGTATGTATACATATATCCCCCCTTCTTGAGCCTCCCTCCCACCCTTCCCATCCCACCCCTTTCGATCATCACAGAACACTAAGCTGAGCCTGCTGTGCTATGCAGAAGCTTCCCACTGTCTGCTTTACATGGCAGCGTATATATGTCAGTGCTACTCTCTGTAAGTTTGTTTTCTATGTCTGTGAGTCTCTACCTGTTTTGTAAATAAGCTAATTTGAATCCTTCTTTTTAGATTCTTTATAGATTTAGATATAAGAAAGATCATTTATTTGTCTTTCTCTGGCTTACTTCACTTAGTATGACAACCTCTAACTCCATTCATGTTGCTGCAAATGCCATTGTCCAGTTTGAGATGCACAAAGTGTGAGGCCGTTGTCCAAGGCTACTTACTTTTGATGTGGTAAAGTCCTGATGTGAACCCCATGTGTCTGACTCCAGGGCTTATGCCCGTAACCCTGCCTCAATAAATCACAACCCCTAGTTGGGAGAGAAAGCAGGTTCAGAGGAAGAAAGGGCACAGGTTGGCCAGAGGTGGATCTGAACCTATAGCCATAGAGGCTATTATATTTTCCTTATTTAAGGAATGAAAACTTATGCACAAAATCATACATAGCCCAAGGCACTGTTTTCCAACAGCTTATTTTGGAAAACTTCAAGCATACAGTAAAGTTGAAAGAATCCTGCTTTGAACTCTCATATACCTACCAACTGGTTTCTACTTTCACATTTTGGCATACTTGCTTTATCACACATCTGTCTATCTGTCCATCTATCCATCCATCCATCTATCCAGCATCCATCCATCCATTCATTCCTTCATCCCTCTATCCATCTTATCTAACCATCTTAATTTTGATGCATCCCAAAGAAGTTGAATTATCAGTACCCTCCAAGTAGTTCACCATGTGGAGTATTAACTAAAGCTCAGTATTTGTGTGTAGATTTTTATCTTTTGAGATCTAATTTACATTTAGTGAAATGCATAGATCTCAGGTGTGGTGGCTCAGATGGTAAAGCATCTGCCTACAATGTGGGAGACCGGGGTTCGATCCCTGGGTCAGGAAGATCCCCTAGAGAAGGAAATGGCAACCCACTCCAGTACTCTTGCCTGGAAAATCCCATGGGCACAGTCCACAGGGTCTCAAAGAGTCAGACACGACTGAGTGACTTCACTTTCACCTTCTTCAGGTGTAATTTGCTAACTTTGAACAAATACATACATTGGTATAACCCGAATTTCTATTGAGCTATAAAATATCACCAGCCTCATCCCAGAGATACAGCACATTATCTTCTCTTTTATTCTTCTTGCTGCTGCTGCTGCTAAGTCGCTTCAGTCGTGTCCAACTCTGTGCGACCCCATAGATGGCAGCCCACCAGGCTCCCCTGTCCCTGGGATTCTCCAGGCAAGAACACTGGAGTGGGTTGCCATTTCCTTCTCCAATGCATGAAAGTGAAAAGTGAAAGTGAAAGTGAAGACGCTCAGTTGTGTCTGACTCTTAGCAACCCCATGGACTGCAGCCTTCCAGGCTCCTCTGTCCATGGGATTTTCCAGGCAAGAGTACTGGAGTGGGGTGCCATTGCCTTCTCCGTTATTCTTCTTATGGAAGTATAATTTATGCTCAGTAAAATCCACAAATCCTAAGTGTATCACTCAGTGAATTTTTATGTGAACTCTAAGCTGTAACCACTGGGCTGGACTTGGAATTACTTTTCTTTCTTCCTCATAACTGGATTTTGTCTTCGGGCGAGATTCTTTGATATTACTATAAATCAATTAGGTTCTCCATTAGGAGTGATTTTACCCCCTAGGGCTTCCCTGGTGGCTCAACTGGTAAAGAATCTGCCTGCAATATGGGTGACCTGGGTTTGATCCCTGGATTGGGAAGATTCCTTGGAGAAGGGAAAGGCTATTCACTCCAGTATTCTGGCCTGGAGAATTCCACAGACTCTATAGTCCATGGGGTCACAAAGAGTTGGACACAACTGAGCAACTTTCACTTTCACTTTGCCCCTAGAGGACAGCTGGTGATATCCAGAGCCATTTTGACTGTCAGTACTGGGGAGGGGCTGCTGGCATTTTGTAGGTAAGGATCAAGGATGCTGCTAAACACCCTACAAACCTACAAACACCCTACAAACACCCCCACAGGACAGCCCCCTGCCACAGCAAGGGATTGTCTGATTCTAAACATCAATGGGCTTCCCAAGTGGACCTAGTGGTAAAGAAACTGCCTGCCAATGCAGGAGACGTAAGAGACTTCGGTTCGATCCCTGGGTTGGGAAGATCCCCTGGAGGAGGGCAACCCTCTCCAGTGTTCTTGCCTGGAGAATCCCATGTACAGAGGAGCCTGGTGGGCTACAGTCTATGGGGTCGCAAAGAGTGGGACACGACTAAGCAATTCAGCAGGCACGTGGGTGGTGGCCCAGTGGTTGATTCCTCCCTTCCACTGTAGGGGGGCGCCTATTCAAAATCTCTGGTTGGGTACCTAAGATCCCTTATGCCAAAAAATAAAATAATAATACTAAATGTCTTTAAAAGGGTGGGGAGAAGGGAACAAAGCACCAGAGAGGTACAGAAAACACAGAGGAGGTACAGTGGATCTGTTTCATTCATCTCTTTATTTATGTCCAGTGCTTGGTGCCTGGTGATAGGTAAGTAAATGAATGAATCAGTCAGCAAATTCCTTTATTTTATTTTTATTTTTTTGCACACTTTCTGTGTGTCAGATACCCTTTGTAGTATTCACTGATCTTGGGACTGTCAGAGATACAAACATAGATGTGTGCTCATGGGGTCAAGCTCTTTCAGGGAGGAATCTCTGATAACCAGGAGAGGAGCTAAACATTGAGGAGAGGCGGAGGTGGGGGAGAGGTGGGAGGAGCCCTTCATGAATCACAGGACCTATAAACAAAGCCTTTGAAGGAAAGTATCAGGTGAAAGTGGGGAGGGGAGTCCTGGCAGAGGAACAGTCAGGGCAGAGGCTTGAAGGGGAGCAATCAAGCCAAATGCTGGGGTAGTGGGTGGGTGGATGCTCTGAGCATGACTAAAGCACTGGTTCATGGGGAAACAGTGCTCAAGTGGATGCAGAGGGGCGGAGGGAGGGGAATGGGGTGGTGGGTGTGGGGGGCTGGCCCCAGATCAGAAGTAGCCTTAAGGGCCAGGCTGGAGAGTTTGGACTTGAGGGCAGTGAGAAGCCACTGAAGAATTCAGCCCAGGGGTGGGGCATGGGCCATTTTGCATTTTTGGAAAGTCATTCTGTCGGCTGGGTGGAGGGGAACAGGGTGAGTGGAGCTGGAGGAAGAGCATGAGTAAAGAGGCCAAATTTCAAAAAGTCAGAGATGACGAAGGCTTGAACTCAGGTGGGGCTGGGGGCAGAGAGGCAAGAATGAGGTAGAAGGGGTGGGTGATTCCCTGGCGGTCCAGTGATTAAGACTCTATGCTTCCACTGCGAGGAGTTTAGGTTCGATCCCTTGCTGGGGAACTGAACTAAGAGCCCTTGCATGCTGTGGCAGCACAGGCAAAAAAAATTAAAAAATAATAATAGTAAAAAAAGAATAACATAGAATATTCTGAGGATGGAAGTGAAGGGTGGTCCAGAACTGGGTTCCACGTGGGGCATCCCTAGAAGGCTGATTTCTAGGCTACTAGGCCCTCAAACAGTAAATAGAACAGAGTTTCCTTCTCAAGTCCACTGAGGAAATCCTAGGACTTTATTTTTTTATTCAACGAATATTTGAGGGCTTATTTTGTCCCACCCAGGGTTTAGCGGGGTGGATACAGCCATATCTAAGGTAGACTCAGCCCTGCCCACCAGGAGCAAATGGAGACAATAGACAAGCAAACAAATGGATAATATAGTTTAGAAAATTGGAGTGGGGGTGATGTGATAGTTCTTCAGCCTGTCCCACTCTTTGTGACCCCATGGACTGTAGCCTGCCAGGCTCTTCTGTCCATGAAATACTCCAGGCAAGAATACCAGAATGGGTAGCCATTTCCTCCTCCAGGGGATCTTCCCGACCCAGGGATTGAACCCAGGTCTCCTACATTGCAGGCCGATTCTTTACTGTCTGAGCCCTCAGGGAATCCCGGGAATGGGGCGGGGAGAAAAAAGAGGAGGATGAGATGGCAAGTGATGGATAAGGCAGAACAGTTGGGTGTGGGGGGCAGGGATGGTGACTAGTAAACTTCTCTGGGGAGGTGATATCTCAGTGGAGGTTAAAGGGATGGGCAGGTGCCAGTTATGTAGAGAGTCAGGCAGGTGAAAGAGCATGTGCAAAGGCCCTGAGGTTGCACAGCTTTCACATGTGCAACTCCCAGCAAGGAAACCAGTGTGGTAGATCAGAGAGAGAGAGAGAGAGGGTGGAGAGAAGAGCGGGGCGGAAAAAGGCTTAAGAGATGGTTGAAGTCAGACCTGAGGGCTGTGGAGGTTTGATGAGGAATTTGATGAGGAAGGCAAGCAGGGAGTCGATGAGCAACGTGTGACTGCTGTTCAGGTGAAAAACTGTGGGTTGGCCAAAAAGTTTGTTCAGGTATTAATGGAAAAACCAGAACTAGCATTTTGGCCAACCCAATATTATTCAGACAGGCTTTGGTTCAACATTGCCCTCTGCCAATTGCATATAAAATATTTTAAATATTATGTGATATCACTTATATGGGGAATCTAAAAAATAATGATACAAATGAACTTATTTGCTAAGCGGAAACAGACTCAGATTTCAAAAACAAACTTACCAGAGGGGAAAAGTGGGGAGGGATAAATTAGAAATTTGGGTTAATGTATACAGGCTACTATACATAAAATAGATAATCAACAAGACCCTACTGCATAGAACAGGGAACTCCATTATATTCTATAATAACCATATAAGGGAAAAGAATCTGAAAAAGAATAGGTATCCTCAGTTCAGTTCAGTCGCTCTGTCATGTCTGACTCTTTGAGACCCCATGAACTGCAGCACGCCAGGCCTCCCTGTCCATCACCAACTCCTGGAGTTCATTCAGACTCACGTCCATCGAGTCAGTGACGCCATCCAGCCATCTCATCCTCTGTCGTCCCCTTTTCCTCTTGCCCCCAATCCCTCCCAGCATCAGAGTCTTTTCCAATGAGTCAACTCTTCGCCTGAGGTGGCCAAAGTGTTGGAATTTTAGCTTTAGCATCATTCCTTCCAAAGAACACCCAGGGCTGATCTCCTTCAGAATGGACTGGTTGGATCTCCTTGCAGTCCAAGGGACTCTCAAGAGTCTTCTCCAACATCACAGTTCAAAAGCATCAATTCTTCGGGGCTCAGCTTTCTTCACAGTCCAACTCTCACATCCATACATGACCACTGGAAAAACCATAGCCTTGATTATACAGACCTTTGTTGGCAAAGTAATGTCTCTGCTTTTGAATATGCTATCTAGGTTGGTCATAACTTTCCTTCCAAGGAGTAAGCGTCTTTTAATTTCATGGCTGCAGTCACCATCTGCAGTGATTTTCGAGCCCCAAAAAATAAAGTCTGACACTGTTTCCCCTGTTTTCCCATCTATTTCCCATGAAGTGATGGGACCAGATGCCATGATCTTCGTTTTCTGAATGTTGAGCTTTAAGCCAACTTTTTCACTCTCCTCTTTCACTTTCATCAAGAGGCTTTTTAGTTCCTCTTCAGTTTCTGCCATAAGGGTGGGGTCATCTGCATATCTGAGGTTATTGATATTTCTCCCGGCCATCTTGATTCCAGCTTGTGTTTCTTCCAGCCCAGCGTGTCTCATGATATACTCTGCATATAAGTTAAATGAGCAGGGTGACAATATACAGCCTTGACATACTCCTTTTCCTATTTGGAACCAGTCTGTTGTTCCATGTCCAGTTCTAACTGTTGCTTCCTGACCTGCATATAGGTTTCTCAAGAGGCAGGTCAGGTGGTCTGGTATTCCCATCTCTTTCAGAATTTTCCACAGTTTATTGTGATCCACACAGTCAAAGGCTTTGGCATAGTCAATAAAGCAGAAATAGATGTTTTTCTGCAACTCTCTTGCTTTTTCCATGATCCAGCAGATGTTGGCAATTTGATCTTTGGTCTCTCTGCCTTTTCTAAAACCAGCTTGAACATCTGGAAGTTCATGGTTCATGTATTGCTGAAGCCTGGCTTGGAGAATTTTGAGCATTACTTTACCAGCATGTGAGATGACTGCAATTGTGTGGTAGTTTGAGCATTGTTTGGCATTGCCTTTCTTTGGGATTGGAATGAAAACTGCCCTTTTCCAGTCCTGTGGCCACTGCTGAGTTTTCCAAATTTGCTGGCATATTGAGTGCAGCACTTTCACAGCATCATCAGCCTAAATCAAATCCCTTATGATTATACAGTGGAAATGAGAAATAGATTTAAGGGACTAGATCTGATAGATAGAGTGTCTGATGAATTATGGACTGAGGTTTGTGACATTGTACAGGAGACAGGGATCAAGACCATCCCCATGGAAAAGAAATGCAAAAAAGAAAAACGGCTGTCTGGGGAGGCCTTACAAATAGCTGAGTAAAGAAGAGAAGCAAAAAGCAAAGGAGAAAAGGAAAGAAATAAGCATCCGAATGCAGAGTTCCAAAGAATAGCAAGAAGAGATATGAAAGCCTTCCTCAGCAATCAGTGCAAAGAAATAGAGGAAAACAACAGAATGGGAAAGACTAGAGATCTCTTCAAGAAAATTAGAGATACCAAGGGAACATTTCATGCAAAGATGGGCTCGATAAAGGACAGAAATGGTATGGACCTAATAGAAGCAGAAGATATTAAGAAGAGGTGGCAAGAATACACAGAAGAACTGTACAAAAAAAGAGCTTCATGACCAAGATAATCACGATGGTGTGATCACTCACCTAGAGCCAGACATCCTGGAATGTGAAGTCAAGTGGGCCTTAGTTAGTGGAGGTGATGGAATTCCAGCTGAGCTATTTCAAATCCTGAAAGAATAGGTATATGTATATGTATAACTGAATCACTTGCTGTACACTTGAAACTAGCACAACATTGTCAATCAATTGTGCATGTGTGCTAAATGCCTTCAATCCTGTCCAAATCTTTGCAACCCTATGGACTGTAGCCCACCAGGCTCCTCTGATCCCGGGATTTTCCAGGCAAGAATACTGGAGTGGATTGCCATGCCCTCCTCCAGGGGATCTTCCCAGCCCAGGGATCGAACCCAGGTCTCTTACATCTCCTGCATTGGCAGGTGGGTTCTTTACCACTAGTGCCACCTGGGAAGCCCAGATCAACTGTACTCCAATAGAAAATAAAAATTAAATTTTAAAGTTAAAAAAACTTTTTAAAAAGTCTTTATTGAATTTGTTGCAACATTATTTGTCTTTTTCTTAATATTTTGGGTTTTTTTGCCTTGAGGCATGTGGGCTGTTAGCTCCCCTACCAGGTATCGAACCCACACCCCCCTGAATAAGAAGGCTAAGTGTCAACCACTGAAGCACCAGGGAAGTCCCTAAAAAAGACTTTTTGTTGAGGTATAACAGCTACCCTGTAAAGTGCACAATGCCCTGGTCATAAGTGCATGACTCAATGAGTTTTTACTTACGTATAACCTTCGCCCCGCACAAGGTATAGAACGTTCCTTTCTGCAAAGACATGGTTTCTCAGTCTCTACTGCACTGACATTTGGAGCAGGACATTTCTTTGTTGGGAGGGGCTCTCTTGTGCATTGCAGGGTGTTAACCTTGACCCCAGTCACAACCCACGCATCGCCTCTCACTTGTCCTTTGTTTCTTGGATGTTTGCACCTTTTGACTATGTTCACCCATTTCCTTCACACCGCATTCCCCATCTCTTACAACCACCAATCTATTCTCTATTTTTTTTTTGCTTGGTTTTATTTCAGTTGTTTGTTGTTGTTGTTGTTTTTGACCACACCACACAGCATGTGGAACTTTCCCGACCAGGGGTGGAACCCATGTCCCCTGCAGTGGAAGGGCAGAGTCTTAACCACTGGACCACAAGGGAAGTCCTGTTCTCTGTATTATTGAATATGGTTTGCTTAGATTTCACGTGAGATCATACAGTGCTTGTCTCTCTCTGCCTGACATTTCATTTAACTTGATACCCTTCAGGTGCATCCATGGTGTCACAAATGACAAGATTTCCCCTGTTTATGACTGAATGATACTCCACTGTGTGTGTGATGCTTTTTTAAATCCATTCGTCCATTGATGGACACTTCAGTTGTTTCCCTGTCTTGGCTATTGTGAATAATGGTGCAATGAAAGTGGAGGTGTAGATATTTCTCTGAGATAGTGATTTTGTTTCCTTTGGATAAATACCCATAAGTGAGATTGCTGGATTCTATGGTAGTTCTATTTTAAATATTTTAAATTAAGTATTTTTAATATTTTAAATTAAATATTTTAATGCACCAATTTACATTCTCACTGACAGTGCATGAGGATTCCATTTTCTCCACATTCACACTAGCATTTTTTATCTCTTCTTTTTTATAGCAGGCGTGCTGCAATTCATGGGGTCGCAAAGAGTCGGACACTACTGAGAGACTGATCTGATCTGATCTGATATATACATACATATGTGTGTGTATGCATGTATATATATATTATATATATGATTATCTTAAGGTGCTAAACTCTTTATCTTTTATCAAAATATAATCATTTTACAATATCATGTTAGTTTCAGTTATACAGAACAGTGATTCATATATATATATATTTGTATTCTTTTTTAGATTATTTTCTCTTATGAAAGTTGCTCAGTCGAGTCTGACTCTTTGTGACCCCATGGACTGTAGCCTGCCAGGCTCCTCTGTCCATGGGATTTTCCAGGCAAGAATACTGGAATGGGTTGCCATTTCCTTCTCCAGGGGATCTTCCCCATCCAGGGATCAAACCCAGGTCTCCTGCCTCAGAGATAGATTCTTTACAGTCTGAGCTATCAGGGAAACTATTTTTTCCTTGTAGGTTATTTCCCTTATAGGTTATTACAAAATGCTGAGTATAGTTCCCAGAGCTAAACAGTAGATCTTTGTTAGTTATCTGTGTTATATATAGTAGTGTGTATACATTAATACCAACCTCCTAATTTATCCCTGCCCCTCTTCCTTTCCGCTTTGATAGCCATAAGTTTGTTTTCTGTGAGTCTCTTTCTGTTTTGTATGTAAGTGCATTTGTAATTTTTTTTAGATTCCACATAAAAAGGATAGCATATAATATTTGTCTTTGTCTAGCTTACTTCACTTAGTATAATCTCTAGTTCTATCCATGTTGTTGCAAATGGCATTATTTCATTCTTTTTTATGGCTCAGTAGTATTCCACTGTATTCATGAACCACATCTTCTCTATCCGTCCTTCTGTTCATGGTTGTTTAGGTTGTTTCCACGCCTTGGCTACTGTGAACAGCACTGCTATGAACTATCTCTTGTCTTTTCAATAACAGCCATCGTAAGAGGTTGAGGTGACATCTCCTTATGGTTTTGCTTTGCATTTTCCCGATGATTAGTGATGTTCAGCACCTTTATGTACCTGTTGACCACCTGTATGTCTTCTTTGAGAATGCGTCTTAGTTTGGACAGCCCAGAATGTCCCCCAGACAGTGCCAAATGTCCCCTGGGGGGCATAATTGCCCTCAATTAAGAACTGCTACTCTAGAAGTTTCCTTCATGCTCCTTTTCCAAACAGTGTCTCCATCCTCAGAACATCGTTGACTTCCATCCCCATCTGTTAGTCTTGCGTGTTCTTAAACATATTATGAATGGAAACTCAAACTGCATCACTGCACAGTCTTGTGTGAGTTATAGAACTTTAAAAAAATTATTTGTTTATTTGGCTGTGTTGACTCTTAGTTGCGGCACACAGGATCTTTGTGGCATCGTGTGAGATGTTTTGTTGTGATGCACCAATTTTACTTGTGGCACATGGACTCCAGAGCACCTGGGCTCCACAGTTGCAGTGCGTGCTCACAGAGAGGCAGGCAGACCTGTGAGAGAAGAGCATCCAGAGACCTGCCGTCATCTTTCCCCATTCCCAAGTGGTCCTGCTGACATAGTTAAACATCACCAGGGGCAGAGAGGGGAATATGGATCCCACTCCATCCTTGTCACAAGTGCAGGGACCACTAACTTAGGGGAGACAGTTTAGTGATCCATCAACAGCTGAATGGATCAAGGTGTGGTACATATATACAGTGGAATACTACTCACCCATAAAAAGGATGAAATAATGCAATTTGCAGCAACATGGATTGACCTAGAGATTACCATACTAAGTGAAATAAATCAAAAAGAAAGACAAAAACTATGTATCACTTATATGTGGAATCTAAAATATGACACAAATGAATTTGTCTACAAAACAGAAACAGACACACAGACATAGAAAACAGACTGGTAGTTCTCAAGGGGAAGGGGTGGGGGAGGGGTGCATTGGGAGATTGGGATTAGCAGATACAAACTGTTATATTGTATATAGAATGGATAAACAACAAATTCCTGCTGTATGGCATAGGGAACTATATTCAGTATCTTGGGATAAACCATAATGGAAAGGAACACTAAAAAGAATGTATATCTGAATATACATATATATATCTGAATATACATATATATGTATCTGAATATACATTTATATATATATATATATATGAATATACACATATATGTGTGTATGTATACCTGGGCTTCCCTTGTGGCTCAGCTTGGTAAAGAATCCGCCTGCAGTGTGGGAGACTTTGGTTTGATCCCTGGGTTGGGAAGATCCCCTGAAGAAGGGAACGGCTACCCACTCCAGTATTCTGACCTAGAGAATTCCATGGACCATACCCATACAGTCCTTGTATACCTCTCTATATATGTGTTTACTGCTCTCTATGTATACATATGTGTATCTAACTATCTATATATCTGAATCACTTTACTGTACAGTACATTAACAAGACATTGT
This sequence comes from Bos javanicus, assembly GCF_032452875.1. Classification (NCBI taxonomy): domain Eukaryota; kingdom Metazoa; phylum Chordata; class Mammalia; order Artiodactyla; family Bovidae; genus Bos; species Bos javanicus. The sequence goes on along the minus strand of NC_083874.1, from coordinate 12,942,126 downwards.
AAATCAACTATATTTCAATAAAATAAATTAAAAAAAAGAAAAATGCACGCATTTGTGCTGTTCCAACCTACTCATAAATTTTCTGATAACTGAACTGAAGATTATTGTTTTTAATTCAGATTGAACAAAATTAAAAACTGAGTTCCTCAGTCACATTAGCCACATTTCAAGTGCTCAGTGGCCACGTGTGGCTCCTGGTGAATGACCCTGTTGTCCAACAAATAGAAAATGAACATTATCCAGAAAGTTCCACTGGACAACAGTGTGGCTTTAGATCAGGCTTTTTTGCTTTCTGCTTTGGTTCTGTTGTTTTTTAATCAGTGTCACTGTTGACATTTGGGGTTGGATAATTTATTGTCCAGTGCACACTATAGGCTATTAACCAACATTTGTGTTTTCCATCCACTAGATGCCAGTAGCAACGCCTCTTTTCCTCGTGACAACAAAAAATGACTATTTATTGTTGTTCAGTCACTCAGTCGTGTTGGTCTCTTTGCGACCCCTTTGACTGTAGCCCGACAGGCTCCTCTGTCCATAGGATTTCCCAAGCAAGAATCCTGGAGTGCGTTGTCATTTTCTTCTCCAGGGGATCTTCCTGACCCAAGGATGGAATCCGCGTCTCCTGCATTGGCAGGCAGTTTCTTTACCACTGAGCTACCTTGAAAGTGGGGAGGGGAGGGGAGGGAGTGGAGGGAGTGGAGAGTGGGGGGAGGGGAATAGCCCTTAGGTGAGAAGCACTGTTCTTCATCAAAACAGAGTTCAAGCCCTAGCTTTGTGGTGTGCTAGATGCATGATTTGGGGCAAATCCCTAAGCCTCAGCATTCTCATCTCTGCAATGGGGCCAATGAGTAGCAACCACTTTCGGGAACTGCTGTGGGAGTGACACCTAGCTTCAGGGTCTCGATGACAACTGGAAGCCATGCCCAGCATGTAGTAGGTGTTCAGTAAACAGTAAAGTTGTGATTACCCACCGTGAACCTAAACCTATAAACCCTTGTGCACCCCTTCAAGAGCAGGGCAGCTCCAGGACCCTGAGGACTCCCACATGGTGCTCGGAAGTGCTTGTTGTCCTGTTCTGGAGAGACAGAAGATTTAAATCGTTTGAACAGGACTTCCCTGCAGGTGCAGTGGATGAGAATCCACCTGCTAGTGCAAGGGACGTGGGTTTGATTCCTGGTCCAGGAAGAGTCCACATGCCTCAGAGCAACGAAGCCCAGGCACCACAAATACTGAAACCCGAGTGTCTAGAGCCACTGCTCCACAGCAAGAAAAGCCACAGCAATGAGAAGCTCGCACGCTGCAATGAAAAGTAGACCCCACTTGCCGCAACTACAGAAAGCTGGCACAGAGCAATGAAGACCCAGCACAGCCAAAAATAAATAAATAAATAATTTGCTAAATCAGGACGAGTTTGAAGAATCTCGGGGTCTGGGGTCTGGGGTCTGGTCCTCCTCTGTCACAGATCTTGTTGGTCCTGGTGTTTTTCTGGTACCCAATTTTCCCCGCTGTGAGGCAGGGGGAACCGAACCCTGTAATCTCCCACTGGACTCTCTGGCTTGGCCTCTGTTTCTCTGTGATTGTTTTCTTAAGGAAGGGAGGGGGTACCCAGGCAGACAACCAAGGGAGAGGATTTGGACAAAAGCCGGACTTCACTTCCGGCTTCCTGCTGCCTCCAGTCTTTGCTATTGCTGTGTCTTCTCCCCAGAACACTCCTTTCTCCACTCCCCAACTACCCTGGCCCAGCTGGCTCCAGCTTGAGGACTTGGTGTACATGGCACCTCCTCCAGGAAGCCTTCCTTGATCCTCTGCCCCTTCCCAGTCTGGGACTGATATCTCCAACTGACTTCTCAGTTATTTATTTATTTGACTGTGTCAGGTCTTAGTTGCAGCATGTGGGATCTAGTTCCTTGACCGGAGATCTCTAACTAGGGCCCCCTGCATTGGGAGCTCGGAATCTTAGCCACTGGGCCACTACAGTGCTTCTGTCAGCCCATCTTGATCGCTTGTGCGTCTTGGCCAGGCTGCATGCCTGAAGGGTATTCAGGGCTCAGAGTGTGTCTGAGCTGAGAATGGGTGAACTGAGATCATCAGGGCAAGAAGGGAGGAGAACAGGTTAGCAGGAAGTTGCATTGAGCATGAAGGAGCTGGGTGTGGGAGTGTTCTGATAAGCTCGCCTTGGCTACAGATCCATGGAGTTTGGCTCTGGGTACCAGGGCATCTAAATAACAACAGCAACCAGATGCAGGAGAGATGTGAGGTTTTGTGGGGTAGCCCCTCCTGTCCCCTTCACACTAGGTGCCTTCCTATGTCATCCCCTGGATGAGAAGATAAACCCACCTGTCTGGCTGTGAGAGGCTTGAGGGGTGGACCAGGAAGGAGGATGGGGATCTCCTGAGCCTCTGGATGAGGCAGGCACATGGGGGCCACTGAGGATCATGTACCTACAGAGGATCACCCTGGCACAGTCTGTGTTTGGCAGATGGTGGGGGAGAGGCAGTTTTTAAGGGGCAGCTGTTATAACAATCCAGGCTTGGGGTGATAAGTAACCTTCAAGCCCAGCCCCTCCTGGCCTTCTCTGCCCCTGGGGGCTGCCGAATGGCTTAGCTACATCCTCCATGCTGGCCATGTGGGTCCTAGAGGGGTCCAGGGGTGGCAGAGGGCAGTTCTGCAGGGCTCCCCAAGGGCACACCAAGTCCAGCCCTCCACTCCCCCAGCAGCCAGAGAGTTCTCACATGGGAATGCAATCTCCCGTCCACTCCCGCACATTCCAAAACCATTTGAGCCAGCCGTGCCTCCCCCGGGGAGGGTCCACCCGGCTCAGTCTGGTAGTGTCAGCTCCTGAGCAGGAAGTTGTCAGCCAGGTAAAACCAGGGGCCTTGAAAGATTAGGGCAGATCTATGCCCAGACCTCTGTTTGCCTTTAAGCCCAGCCAGACGGCCACTTCAGGGCATCTCTTGGTCTGGCAGCAGGCTTTTCAGGAGCCAGGTTTCGTCTGGTGTGTGGAGGTCCCATGTGCCCCTCTTCACAGAGGGTATTGATGCCAAAATCTCAGCTTCTCTGTACACCAGTGCTGAATCAAATATCAGAGACGAATTCCAGGTGAAGTAGAAAAGGAAATTTGTATTGCTTTGCCAAGCAAAGGGGGACACAGCGGGCACATGCCCTCAAAACCACGTGTTTTCTCTTGGGAAAGATTGTGCTGTGTGTTAGTCAGTTGTGTCTGACGTTTTGCAACCCCATGGACTATAGCCACCCAGACTCCTCTGTCCATGGAATTCTCCAGGCAAGAATACTGGAGTGGGTTGCCATGCCCTTCTCGAGGGGATCTTCATGACCCAGAGATGGAGCGCGCATCTCCAGCATTGGCTGGTGGATTCTTTATTGCTGAGCCACCAGGAGTGAGAGGTTTTATAGTAATTGTTCAAAGAGGGCATGATCAGCTTGTGGATATTCTTCTGAGGGGTCAGTGGTGAGGTAAGTAGGACTCAGCATCATCAACCTTCAAGTTCAACGGTCTGGGGTCTACATGCTTGTGGGCAGCATACCATTATTAATCATTAACTTCTCCCACCTGGAGAGGCTTTCAGTTTCTGCAAAAGAGCTCAAAGATGTTGTGTGTATCCATTGATGGGGAATCAGGACCTTGCCCCAAGGCTGCTCTTGACTGTTAGTTTCTCCCTGGTCTTAGACTCCATCCCTTCGCTAATTAACAACTGCTTGAATCTGCCCCTTGGAACTCAGGGAAGGTCTTAAAGGCTGAATGAAGGTTTGTTTCCTATAATCAAAGAAACGGAGGTGTGGGACACAGAAAGGGCTTGCGCCCAGGAGCCCCACAGGGCCCTGCACAGTATCAGTATCAGTCTGCAGGCATTAGTCATCACGAGGGCGCTGAATAAAGCCAGCTGACCTTTGCCAGCCACAGAACCACTACTTCCCCCTAGGGCAAGCCCTGCCCCTCTTGGGAAGTTCAGCAAGGCGTGTCCTCATCACCCTCCCAGGAGCCCGGCCGGGCTGGACTGGGTTCAGTCACTGGGGCTCGTTCGGGGTGTGAGGAGCACTGCCCAGGCAGGTGGGCAGGAGGGTGGGCAGGAGCATGGGCAGGAAAGACCCAGGACGCCATCGGCGAGGGCACCTGGTGGCTCTGACCGTGAGCCTCTTCCTCACCTGCTGGCCAGGTAAGCCGGGCTGGGTTGGGGTCAGTGGAGGAGGCAGATACATACCTGGAGGAGAGAGGGACAGATGTGACAGGTGCCTCAGGCTTCCCGAGCCCCCTCGGGGGCAGTCCGGAGGGCTTCTGCTTTCTTTGGCAAAGGCCTCCATCACAGTCAGCCAGGTGGGGCTGGTTTTCCACGCTGACTGGAGGAGACATCACAGAATGGCTACAGTGGGAATAAAATATTGCAGGACTAGAGATGGTCAAGTATTCCTCCTTTCACTGGCTCACTGACATGTTCATTTCCTAGGGCTTTTTTTTTTTTTTTTTAATTGGAGTATAGTTGATTTATAGGCTTCCCTGGTGGCTCAGATGGTGAAGAATCTGCCTGCAATGTGGGAGACCTGGGTTCAGTCCCTGGATTGGGAAGATCCCCTGGAGGAGGGCATGGCAACCCACTTCAGTATTCTTGCCTGGAGAATCCCCGTGGACAGAGGAGCCTGGTTGGCTGCAGTCCATGGGGTCCCAAAAAGTCAGACACGATTCAATGACTAAGCAGATAGTTGATTTGCAATGTTGTGTTAGTGTCAGGTGTATAGCAAACTGATTCAGTAATTTTTGTACATATATTCCTTCTTTTTTTAGATTTTTCTCCTAAAGGTTATCACAGAATATAGAGTAGAGTTCCATGTGCTGTACAGTAGGTCCTTATTGGTTATCCATCTGGGTTTTGGTTTCTTTTTTATGATGAGTTTTATTTTATTTTATATTTTCTGACAGAGCCACATAGTGTTTGGGAATCTTAGTTCCCCGATCAGGGATCGAACCCGTGCCCCCTGCATTGGGAACCTGGAGTCTTAAGCACTGGGCAGCCAGGGAAGTTCCAATTTTTTTGTTTTTTTGTTGTTTTATTGACACCTCTGATTTCAGTACCTGTGCTCAGCTCTCAGATAGGAAATGAGCAAGTCACAGCCCCAGGCTTGCAGGAACTCCAGGCTGGTGGGCAAGACAGAGGGGTGCCCAGTCTCTCTTGGTACAAAGTTGAGCAAGAGCTTTGCCACCTTAGGGGTACAGAGAAGGGGCAGTTTCCCCAAAACTGCAGGGCAGTATTGGATTGGCTGGAATTTCTACAGACGAGGTCAGTGGAAGAAGGAAAAGGACACTCCTGGCAGGGAGAACCGAGGGGGCAAAGGCCAGGAGACAGGAAGCTGCAAGGTGTATTTGGGTCCTTTGATGCGATGTGAGCGAATTTGGGCTGCATGATCAGGGGATACTGAGGGGACGGGTGAAAGCAGAAAGGCAGCTTGTGAGGGTTAAGGAAGGTGTGTTCTTGGACCCCAAGGAGGACCTCACAGGTCTATTAGTCATTTGGGAGGTCAGCTTGGGCCTGGCTAACCAGAGAAAGCCCACTGGCCTCAGGAAGAGGTGGGACTCCAGCCTGGTGCTGGGGAGAGGAACCAGGCTCTCTTCTCTACCAAAAGAAGGTCCAAGACTCTCCATGTGTCACTCTAGGGCTTCCAGACCCCCGCACAGTTTTACCCCTTGGGTAGGAAATTAAGGCTCTCCAGCCAAACCACTCTGGTGTCCAAATTCTCCAGGCAAGGATACTGGAGTGGGTTGCCATTCCCTTCTCCAGGGGAACTTCCCAACCCAGGGATTGAACCCAGGTCTCCTGCATTGTAGGCAGATTCTTTATTGTCTGAGCCACCAGGGAAGTCCTCTGGTGTGCAAAATAACCTGAAAACTGCCATCTACACTGTTGTTGTTTGTTAATCACTAAGTCGTGTCTGATTCTTTTATGACCCCATGGACTATAGCCTACCAGGCCCCACTGTCCATGGGATTTACCAGACAAGAATACCAGAGTGGTTTGCCATTTCCTTCTTCAGGGGATCTTCCCAACCCAGGAATCAAACCCACATCTCCTGCACTGTGCCAGTTGCTTAAATATCTGTTAATTTACTCCTCCCAGGAGAAAGGACTGTCCTTAATGCTTGGCTGCAAAACAGAAGCTTCTAGAGCCTGAAGGGGAGTGAGGGTGAGGGCATCCTTTTTCCCCCATTCTCAGGGGCTCAGGCCACGGACACTAGCAGGCTGGAAGCCACCCAGGGTGGGTGGGCCACCTCCTAGTCCCTCCCCAACTCAAGCCTCACTCTCTGCAGCTCCTGGAACAGGTGGAGAGGGTGCCCCAGCCCCCAGCCCTGAGTCACCCAGGACAGCTCTGGGCCCCGGAAAAGCTTTGCGGTTGGACGCCACTGAAAGGCACCCACACAATGGCCTGAATGGTGGGCGGGTTTGTACCAGACAATTCCACCACCTCTGATGGGGCGTGTCCCCCTGAGCTGTCCCCAGAGCATGTCACCACAAACAGAGGCTGTTTAACTGCTTTTGACCCCGAGGCTTCCTCAGAGTCAGATGCCCAGGGCCGTGTAAATGGAGCGGGCTTTTGCTCCCACCCCAAGGAGGGCTGGTTGCCTGGACTAAGGGTTGACATCCCTCCCCAATTGCCTATCAATTCCACAGTAAACAGGGAGCCTGTCAGGGAGGGTTCCCCTGGCAGGTCAATTCAGACACCTTTCTGGACTCTTCACTTTATTTCTGGAAAAGACTTCCTCGATTCCTGGTCAGAGACTAAAAAAAATGTAAATCCGGTGCTGACAGGCTGTGTGTCCTTGGGCCTGATGCCTAACCTCTCTGAGTTTCTATCTCACTAAAGGGTAATTTTTAAAATTCCAGAGCTGGTGGAGATCCATTCCCCTCTCACCTCTCCCTCCACCCTAGACCCCATCCGGTGAATCTTCTTCTACATCTGCATCCTGTACTTTTCCCCTCTTTGACTGTGTGGCTGAAACCTGACAAGATCCCAGAGGACCACAGTAATCATCATTTTCTATTGTGGACCTACTATGTGCCAGAGCTTTCACCCCTGGATTAAGCTTGCATGGGTGAGAGTAGGGGTACATTGCCTCCCATTTTACCAAAGAGAAAACAGGCTCAGAGAGATTGTGCCCTTTGTTTAAAGTCACACAGCAAGCACTCAGGGCTCTGTGGTGACCTAAATTGGAAGGAAATCCAAAAAAAGAGGAGATACATCTATGTGCATGGGCTTCCCAGGCTGCGCTGGTGGTAAAGAAGCCGCCTGCCAATGCAGGAAACCCAGGAGACCTGGGTTTGATCCCTGGGTCCGGAAGATCCCCTGGAGAAGGGAATGGCAACCCACTCCAGTATTCTTCCTGAAGAATCCCCTGGACAGAGGAGGCTGGCAGGCTACAGTCCATGGGGTCGCTAAGAGTCAGACACAACTGAAGCGACTTAGCTTGCACGCACACATATGTATATGTACAGCTGACTCATTTTGCTGTACAGTGGTGACTAGCATGGTGAGGTAAAGCAACTGTTTTGTTGTTCTGTCACTAAGTCGTGCCCAACTCTTTGTGACCCCGTGGACTGCAGCACACCAGGCTTCCCTGTTCTTCGGTCTTCCAGAGTTTGCTCAATTTCATGTCCACTGAGCCGATGATGCTATCCAACCATCTGTTCCCTGCCACTCCCTTCTCCTATTACCCTCAATATTTTCCAGCATCAGGGTCTTTCCAATGAGTTGGCTCTTTGCATCAGGTTAAAAAAAAAATTTTAACAAGTGAGGGAAGGGATCCGAACTCCCATTTCTGGATGATTCCTAAGCCCTGTACTTCACCCTCTGCCTGGAAAAGACTGAGGGTTGAGGAGTGTTTCTCCTCTCTTGGCTTTTTCTGGCCCTTGGGTATCCCCATCCCCCAGGGTAGACAGCAACTGCCCTTCATCACCCCTCTGTCAATGTAAAAAATACTCACAACTTAAAAGTTGAGAGTTATGTTTTATTTGGTGGAAATTTTTAGGACTTCAAGCCCAGGAGGCAGCATCTCAAGTAACCCTGAGAGAACTGCTCCGAGGAGGCGAGGGGAGGAGCCAGGTTATATAAAAGTTTTGCAACAAAGGGCAGGTAGTCTGAACATCAAAAGATGATGTTAATTAAAGAAAACCAGGGTCTCTGGTGGTCCAGGGGTTGAGACTCCACACTCCCAGTGTAGGGGGTATGGGTTCCATCCATCCCTGGTCAGGGAAGTAGGATCCCACATGCTGCAAGGGACAGCCAAAAAAAAAGAAAGAAATACAGGAGGAAAACCAGATAGCCCAAGTTAAGGAATTTAGTGCCTTTCTAAGTACGGGAATGGCAATCCACTCCAGTACTATTGCCTGGAAAATCCCATGGACAGAGAAGCCTGGGAGGCTGCAGTCCATGGGGTTGCAAAGAGTCGGGCACAAGTACAGGAAGATGCAAGAGTCTGGATTCACTGAAATTGTTCCTTTCATATGCACTTCAGCTGTCTAGGGGCTAATATCCTGGCTTCCTGGGTGGCACGATGGTAGAGAATCCACCTGCCAATGCAGGAGATGCAACAGATGTGGGTCCGATACCTAGGTTGGGAAGTTTCCCTGGAGGAGGGCATGGCAACCCACTCCAATATTCTTGCTTGAGAAATCCTATGGACAGAGGAGCCTAGTGGGCTACAGTCCATGGGGTCACAAAGAGTCGGACACAACTTAGTGACTAAAAAGCAACAACTTTACATCCCACCAGCCCACCTGGATGGAGTTTTCACCCTTCTCTTTCATGTCTGGTTTCTAGGGGTGTCCTCAGTCTCCCCCAGAGAGGGGGGTCTTCATTCTCCTCAGTCGGAGGGGGTCCTCCTTCCCCTCACATTAAGGGTCCCTGTGCATCTTCAGTCTATTGGGGAGGTCCTCACCTCCTTACTCAACACTATTACACAGTGATTCATTCATTCATTCATTTGTTCAGTGACAATTTCTTGAGCACCTACTGTGTGCCAGGCATTGTTCTGGTGATGGGGATACAGCTATGAGCCATACAAAGATCCCTGCTGAGCTGACATTCTGGCAGGGGAGACAGATCAAAACCCATATCAACAGTAAATAAATCATGCATTTAAGTATTAAGAGCGGCTTCCCTGATGGCTCAGTCAGTAAGGAATCCGCCTGCAATGCAGGACACACAGGAGATAAGGATTTGATTCCTGGGTCAGGAAGATCCCCTGGAGAAGGAAATGGCAACCCACTCCAGTATTCTTGCCTGGAGAATCCCATGGACTGAAGAGCCTGGAACCCTACAGTCCAAAGGGTGGCAACGAGTTGGACATGACTAAGCAATTAGGCACACATAAGTACTAAAATGGTGATAAAGAGAAGAGATTTTGGGCAGAGAATCTGGGGTGCTGGAGTGTGTTGGGGTGGATTGCTCTCGTCAGTAGGGCAGGGTGAGGGGAAGCCTCCTGTGGGTTAATGAACTAATGCACCCCAGTAAAACCCTGTGCAACCCAGAGGCAGGTGGGCTCTGATGTTATTTGTGCTTTAAAAATGGGGAAACTGAGGTTCCGTTGAGTGAGCGGGGCAGGACCAGCTTGAAATCCAGGACACCAGGACTTGAGTTCTGGCTGTGTGTGTGCACTTGTGTAAGTGTGCATATGTATGTGGGACAGTGTGTGTGAGACAGGGAGAGAGCAAAACAAGCTCTTTTTTCTTATGAGGGGTACTCTCCTTTAAAAACAAAAACAAAAACAAAAACAAATTATTTCTTTATTTTTACCTACGCTGGGTCTTCGTTGCTGCGAGAGCTCTTCTCTGGTTGTGGTGTGCAGACTTCTCACTGCAGTGCCTTCTCTTGTTGTGGAGCACAAGCTGTAGGAGCATGGGCTTTAGTAGTTATGGCTCCTGGGTTCTAGAGCACAGGCTCAGTGGTTGTGGCACCCGGGCTTAGCTGCTCCCCAGCCTGGGGATCTTCCCAGACCAGGGATTGAACCTGTGTCCCTGACATTGGCAGGTGGATTGTTTACCACTAAGCCACCGTGGAAGCCCTGATGGGTCCTCTTCTTTCTCTTCTGACAGCATGTCCTCACTTTTCTCAGGGAGGGAGAGGAGCCTTTAGATCTCTCCTCCCAGGGAAGGTAGGACTTCGGTTGGTGCTGAAACCCCCAAAGGACCCCTACCCAACCAGCAGTCCCTTGGGGGGTGCAGGGTAGGTCAGCAAGGCAGGGTAGGACCAAGGGACTCAGTGCACTACCTGAGTCCCCTCCTGAGGGTAGGGCTGGGCTTGGCATTTCCTCTGCTGTCTGGGCTGGGCTTCACCTCCTTGCGCCCCCACCTTGGGTCCTTGCCTTGGAGGAGACATCCCAGGACCTGCCCTGGCTGGTGTGGCCCCATACATGCGTGGAGCCAGACCTCTCAACAGTCAAGGGAACAGACACTGAAGTTGAGCAGGGCATCCTGCCTGGCTGTCCCCTACCCATCCTGACCAGTCTCATTCATTTCCATTGGACCAGCCAGCCGCTTGCAATGTCTGTTCTGGGACAGCTGTCCTTTGGGCACCCAGTTTTGGGACTCCCCAAGAGAGCTGGGCCATAAAGAAGGCTGAGTGCCAAAGAATGCATGCTTATGAAACGTGGTGCCGGAGAAGACTCTTGAGAGTCCCTTGGACAGCAAGGAGACCAAACCATCCATCCTAAAGGATATCAGTACTGAATATTCATTGGAAAGACTGGTGCTGAAGCTGAAATTCCAATGCTTTGGCCATCTGATGCGAAGAGCCATTTCATTGGAAAAAACCTGATGCTGGGAAAGATTGAAGGCAGGAGGAAAAGAGGGCGACAGAGGATGAGATGGTTGGATTGCATCACCGACTCAATGGACATAAGTTTGAGCAAGCTCCAGGAGATGGTGAAGGACAGGGAAGCCTGGCATGCTGCAGTCCATGGGGTCCCAGAGTCAGACATGACTTAGCAACTAAGCAACAAGATACAGTGAATCTGATCCCTGCTCCCCATCACTGATCCTTTTTTTAAATTTTATTATTTATTTTTGGCTGCACTGGGTCTTTGTCACTGCTCAAGGGCTTTCTCTAGTTGAGGTGCTCGGGCTTCTCATTGCGGTGCCTTCTCTTGTTGCAGGGTACGGGCTCTAGATGTGCGAGCTTCAGTAGTTGTGACACACAGGCTTAGTTGCTCTGAGGCCTGTGGGAACTTCCTCACCTGTGTCCCCTGCATTGGCACCAGGATTCCTAATCACCAGACAACCAGGGAAGCCCCCCATCATTGATTCTTATTCTGATTCCCACTTCTCTGGGAATAATAATATTATATAACTAATAATAATAATAACAGCAATCAGTGCTATGCTAAAATGAGCCAAGATACAAATAATATTTTTCAATTATTTTTATTATTCTATTTTATTTTATGTTTTTAAATTTTAATTCACATCCAGTCCACTGTCTTTGGTGAATTTTGACAAATTATACTCATACAGCAATCAAAAGCAATATATGCCAGACAATGGGATTTTTTATTTATTTAATAAATGCATTTATTTAAAGCTGGGCACAGTCTTTCTCTGGTTGCAGCAAGCGGGGGCTACTCTCTAGTTGTGGTGCCTGGGCTTCATTGCAGTGGCTTCTCTTGTGGAGCACGAGCTCCAGGATGTGTGGGTTCAGTAGTGTGGCACACGGGTTTAGTTGCCCAACGGCATATGGAATCCTCCCCGACCAAGGATCGAACCCGTGTCCCAGGCATTGGCAGGCAGAGTCTTAACCACTGGACCACCAGGGAAGTCCCAGACACTATTTTAAGCGCTTTACATAGATTAATTCATTTAATCCTCTTAGTGGCCTGATGAAGCACTCTTATAACTTCCACGTTGCAGATAAGGAAACTGAAATGGAGGCGCTGTTAGTGTATGTGACTTGCCCAAGCTCATGCCGCTGGTCCGTGGGAGAGCTGGAGCTCTCCTCCAGGCAGCCTGGCTCTGTAAATGCCCAGAGATGCTGACACCAGCTCCCTTCCCAGTGACACCAGTGTGAGAGAAGAGATGGGATGGGGAAGGAAGCCAGGCGAAGCTAGATGGCAGAGGATGAGCTGATGCAGGAACATCTGGCAGAGTTTCTGACTGGGATCCATAATAAGAAATACATCTGTAGAGATGTGGATGGACCTAGAGTCAGCAGGACAGAGTGAACTGTCAGAGAGAGAAAAACAAATATTGTATATTAATGTGTATATGTGGAATCTTAAAAAAAAATGTGAGGAATCTATTTGCAGGGCAGGAATAGAGAAGCAGACATAGAGATCAGACATATGGACATTTTGTGGGGAAGGGAAGGGGGGATGAATTGAGAGATTAGAATTGACATATATACACCAGGGCTTCCCAGGTGGCGCTAGTGGTAAAGAACCTGCCTGCCCATGCAGAAGACATGAGACCTGGGTTTGATCCCTGGGTCAGGAAGATCCTCTGGAGGAGGGCATGGCAACCCACTCCAGTAGTTTTGCCTGGAGAATCCCCATGGACAGAGGAGCTTGGCAGGCTACAGTCCATGGGGTCACAAAGAGTCGGACACTACTGATGCAACTTAGCATGCACACCTGCACCCACATATATACTACCATGTGTAAATAGCTAGCTAGTAGAAAGCTGCTGTATAGCACAGGAGGTTCAGCTCGGTGCTCTGGGATGATCTAGAAAGGTGGATGGGAGGTGGGGTGGGAGGGAAGTCTAAGAGGGAGAGGGTGTGTGTGTGTGTGTGTGTGCATGTTGCTCTGTGTGTCCGACTCTTTGCGAATATATGGACTATAGCCCACTAGGCTCCTCTGCCCGTGGAATCCTCCAGGCCAGAATACTGGAGTGGGTATCCTTTCCCTTGTCCAGGGGATCTTCCAACCCAGGGATCAAATCCGGGTCTCCCGCATTGCAGGTGGATTCTTTACCGGCTGAGCCACAAGGAAAGCCCAAGAATACTGGAGTGGGTAGCCTAATCTCTTCTCCAGTGGATCTTCCCAACCCAGGAATCAAACCGGGGTCTCCTGCATTGCTTCCCTTGTGGCTCAGCTGGTAAAGAATCTGCCTGCAATGAGGGAGACCTGGGTTGGATCCCTGGGTTAGGAAGATCCTCTGGAGAAGGGAACAAGTACCCACTCCAGTATTCTGGCCTGGAGAATTCCATGGACTGTATAGTCCAGGGGATTGCAAAGAGCTGGACATGACTGAGAGACTCACTTTAACTCCTGCATTGCAGGCAGATTCTTTACCAACTGAGCTATGAGGGAATGAAAAAGAAATACATTTTACATTGTGACCAGCTCTGTGCTTAGGTGTGTGTGTATCTAAAAATACTTTTGTAAAATCATTTACCCCTGCTGCACCCAGTGTGCCCTGATGCCTTATTCTGTTATCCTCTTACATTTTTGGTGCTGTTGACAACCCACTAAATTGGGTTCCTATCTGCTTTTTCTATGGAACAGCTATAAGCTTAGACCAAGCGCACACAGAGGGCACAGAGGTCAGTATATCTGAGTCTGGATCATTCCTTGTTGTGGGAGCACTGTCCTGTGCATTGGAAGATATTAAGCGGCATCCCTAGTCTCTACCCACAAGATACCAATAGCAACCGACCCTCGAATCATGACAACCAAAAATGCTCCATGAGTACGTGCTCAGTCAGGTCTGATACTTTGCAACTGTAGCCCGCCAGGCTCCTCTGCCCATTGGATTTCCCAGGCAAGAATACTGGAGTGGGTTGACATTACTTTCTCCCAGGGATCTTCCCGACCCAGAGATGGAAGCCAAGTCTCCTGTGTCTCATGTACTGGCAGGCAGATTCTGTACCGCTGAGTTGCTCTGGGAAGCCACCTGGGAATCCCCAAAGTGTCTCCAGACATTGCCAAATGCAGCCTGTCATAGTACCTGGAAATAGTAGGTATGCAGGAAATATTTGTTGCATGAATAATAAAGGCAAAAAATCTCACTTGATGAGACTTACTGGTCTGCAGCCTCATTCCCTAGTCATGACAGCTGTCCTGATAGCCTAAGGGGATGCTAGTTCGTCTGCTCTGTCCAAAGCAGAACCCAAGCTCGGGTGCTGCAGCACTGACAGGAAGACAAGCAAAGCAGCTCTCCAACAGTTGCGGTTCCTTTGAGAGGCCCAGGACCAGCTCAGTGCTGAGCTCTCCCCAGGCTCTTACAGAAGCCTTCAGCTTGCCACCTCTCCCTTTGCACCCCTTTCTCTATTGCCGCAGGGCCTTCTGAAGAAGCCTCTGGGTTTGTGTCAAGTGGTACCCACAGATACCGCTTCTTCAGCCAGGGTTCAGTCCCCAGTCCTGTCATGAGTCCTGCTTTGGGACATTCCTGGGGACAATGTTCAACCTATTTTTTTGAGTCTCTGTTTTCTTCACAGTTGTGTCTCTGAAAGCATGGCTCATCTGGGACACGAGCTTTGGAGGATGCTTCAGAGACAAAGAACTGTTACTTTAAAAAAAAAATTTATTGGAGTATAGTTGATGCATAGTAACCCACTCCAGTATTCTTCCCCGAAAAAGCCCATGGACAGAGGAACCTGGCAGGCTCCAGTCCACGGGGTCAAAAAGAGTCGGACACAACTGAGTGACTAAGCACACATGTAGTTGACTTATTGGGTTGCCCTCAAAGTTTGTAAAGATTTTTCCATGAGATGTTACAGAAAAACCAGATGAACTTTTTGGCCAACCCTGTACAATATTGTGTTAGTCTCAGGTGTACAGCAACATGAATCAGTTATTTGTTGTTCAGTCACAAAGTTGTGTCCATTTGCAAACCCAGCTTCCCTGCCCATCACCATCTCCCCAAGGTTACTCAAACTCATGTCTGTTGAGTCGATGATACCATCCAAACATCTCATCCTCTGTTGCCCCCTTCTCCTTTTGCCCTCTATCTTTCCCAGCATCAAGGTCTTTTCCAATGAGTCCACTCTTCCCATCAGGTGGCCAAAGTATTAGAACTTCAGCTTCAGCATCAGTCCTTTTGCCAACAAAAGTCCATTTAGTCAGAGCTATGGTTTTTCCAGTAGTCATGTATGGATGTGAGTTGGACTATAAAGAAAGCTGAGTGGCGAAGAATAGATGCCTTTGAACTGTGGTGTTGAAGAAGACTCTTGAGAGTCCCTTGGACTGCAAGGAGATCCAATCAATCTATCCTAAAGGAAATCAGTCCGAATACCCATCAGAAGGACCGATGCTGAAACTGAAACTCCAATACTTTGGCCACCTGATGTGAATATTCAGGGCTGGTTTTCCTTTAGGATTGACTGGTTTGATCTCTGCTATCTAGGTTTATCATAGCTTTTCTTCCAAGGAACAAACATATTTTAATTTCTTGGCTGCTGTCACCATCCACAGTGATTTTGGAGCCCAAGAAAATAAAGTCTGTCACTGTTTCCATTTTTTCCCCATCTATTTGCCATGAAGTGATGGGACCAGATGCCATGATCTTAGTTTTTTGAATGTTGAGTTTTAAGCCAGCTTTTCACTCTCCTCTTTCATCCTCATCAAGAGGCTCTTTCGTTCCTCTTAGTTTTCTTCCATTAGAGTGGTATATCTGCATATCTGAGGTTGTTGATATTTCTCCCAGGAATCTTGATTCTACCTCGTGAGTCATCCAGCCCAGCATTTTACATGATGTAATCTGCATAAAAGTTAAATCAGTTATAGTACTCTTGTTTGGGAAATCCCATGGACAGAGGAGTCTCATGGGCTACAGTCCATAGGGTCGCAAAAGAGTCAAGACACATCAACAATAATAGTGGTTAAGACTCCACACTTCCAACTCCCCTCCATGCAGGGGGTATGGGTTCCATTCCTAGTTGGGGAACTGAGATCCCACAAGCTGCAGGTGAGGCCAATTTAAAAAAGAAAGAAAAAAGACAATTCAGTAAAGAGAGGAGAGTGAATACAGTAACAGAAGCTGAATTAATGAATAGGTGTTCATTTGTGTAAAGGGCATGGTGATCATTGGAAAGATGAGTGAAGAATTATGCTGTTGGGCTGGGGAACTGTGAGAACGTAGCTATGGTTTAAAGAAGATAAGAGGACGGATTCTGTGGGATATAAGGACAGAGCAGAGAGTCTCACCCTCAGCACTATTGATGTTGTTGAGTTTAGTCACTCAATTGTGTCCAACTCTGTGACCCCCGTGGACTGTAGCCCACCAGGCTCCTCTGTCCATGGGATTTTCCAGGCACGAATACTGGAATGGATTGCCAAGCCATTGTCCAGAGTATCTTAACGACCCAGGGCTTGAATCTGTGTCTCCTGCATCTCCTGCATTGGCAGGAGGATTCTTTACCTCTAAGCCACCAGGGACCCACTATTGAGATTAAGGCCCGGTAATTCTTTGCAGGAGGGGCTATGCATTACAGTTGTTAGGAGCATCCCTAGCTTCTGACCACTAGATGGAAGTAGAAGATCACTAGCTTTGACAACTGAAAGTGCATAGATAATACCTGTTCTCTGGAAGAACAATCACAACGGGTTGAGAGGCACCACTTTAGAGACACAAGGGGATGGATCATTAAGGACCATGACACACTAAGGAACTCTATCCTGTAGGCAGTGAGGATCCATTGAAAGATTTCAGAAAGGGAACTGAGAAATGGTTAGCTTTTCATCTTCAAGAACTTCCTGTGGTTGCAACACCCTCCTGTTTTCTCCTGCCCAAATTTACTTTTCTTTAAAAATTTTTTATTGCAATATAGCTGCATTACAATTTATGTTAGTTTCTTCTCTACAGCAAAGTGCATCAGCTATGCACATACATACATATATTTGTTGTTTAGTCGCTCCGTCGTGTCCAACCTTTTCAAGACCCCCATGGACTGTGTAGCCTGCCACGCTCCTCTGTCCATGGGGATTCTCCCAGGCCAAGAATACTGGAGTGGGTTGCCATTTCCTCCTCCGGCGGGATCTTTCTGACCCGGGAATCAAACCTGTGTTTCCTGCATTGGCAGGTGGGTTCTTTACCACTGTACCAACAGGGAAGCCCAGATCTAACCATATCATCAGCTATTTTTCACATAACAGCACACAAACCAATCAAAGATAGTCCAGAACAGATTGGAGGCTACCTTTCTTGTATATAGTCCCTCTTTTTTGGATTTCTTTCCCATTTAGGTCACCACAGAGCACTGAGTAGGGTTCCCTGGCCTATATGTAGGTTCTTATTAGTCATCTGTTTTATGCATAGTAGTGTATATATGTCAATCTCAACCTCCCAGTTCATTCCACCCAAATTTATGTATTCTTGTTCAGAAGAGTTGCCCATGTTTCATCCAGCCCCTACTATATAACAGTTCACACAGACCCAGCTTTGTCCAACAGAGCCCAGAGATTCTACCTAAATCTCACACCACAAAATAAAACTGCAGGAGCTCAGTAGTAGGCTTCCCAGATGGCACAGTGGTAAAGAATTCACCTGCAGTGTGGGAGACCAGGGTTCCATCCCTGGGTTGGGAAGATTCGTTGGAGGAGGAAATGGCAACTCATTCCAGTATTCTTGCCTGGAAGGTCCCATGGATAGAGGAGCCTGGAGGGCTACAGTCCATGAAGTCACAAAGAGTCTCATATGACTGAGCACGCATGCAAAGCAAAGCAAAGTAGGTTTGTAGCAGCCAACTCCACTCAGAGGACTACTTTTTTTTCTTTTAAAATTTTATTTATTTTTAAATCTTTATTTATTTATAAAATAAATAAATAAAATTTATTTGGATCTTTGTTGCTGTTCGAGGGCTTTCTCTAGTTGCAGAAAGTGGGGCTACTCTTCTTTGCTGTGCTCGGGCTTCTCACTGTGGAACACGGGTTCTAGAGCACAGGCTCAGTAGTTGTAGCACACAGGCTTAGCTGCCCCTCGGCATGTGGGATCTTTCCAAAACCAAGGATCGAACCCGTGTCCCCTGCATTGGCAGGTGGATTCTTTACCACTGAGCCACCAGGGAAGTTCCAGAGGACTAGTCTTAAACTTGAACACCAAGAGATAACAATGACCCATCCCTAATTGAACCCACAGGCCCCACTGCATCAACTACATCTACCCAGTCCTTGACAAGACCAGGCAGCAGCACCCACATCACACCGGAGAATTCTAGACCCACAGGGACCACAGATTCAACCAGCATCAGCAAAACCAGTACTTTAACTTCTGGAGAACAAAGGAGTCCTGAGAACATCAACCTTTCCGGCGTTTCAGAAGTGACAATTACATCTCCTTCTACCATCTTTGTCCCAGAGAACACCATCAACCATTCAACAGTGGCTGAAAATGAGACCAAGGGAACTTTGAGTGCCTCTATATCTCCACCTGAGACCTCTGCTACTGAAAAAAGACACAGTTGGGGTACCAGCTCTAACACCTCAGATTTGAGCACTGTTGACAGCCAGCAAGAAAGGTCTACTCAGGTCTCTCCATCACACACAGCAGGGGAGCTCAGAAGTCCTGACACCACTGCTGATGGGTATAGCCCCAGCACAACTGCCCCCGGGAGCTCTGCCATCTCCAGGACACTAGATTCCAGCACCTCATCAGAAGAAATGTGGGCCGGCACAGGTACAAGTGAACCCTCAAGTGAACTCCAGTCCACCTCGGGGACAGAGACAAGTCCTACAGAGGAAACAGTGACCACTGACACAGACCCTATCCACACGTCTCTTACTACCTGGGTGGTTTCTGTGTCCACTGAGCCAAGCACAAGCTTCCCTGAAACAGCATCACCTGGAGAAACATCTTCAGACACACCCACCCTAGAAGCCACAGCTGGCCCAACGGCTGAGGAGATTACACCTTCCACTGAGATCACATGGACAGGTGACAGTGACACAGGTATCAGTCAGGATACAGCACCCCTACCTACAGGAGCCACAGCTCCATCTGAAACAGCTATAGGTTTGACTTCAGCCTTCGGTTCTGCCCCTGTGTCCATGCTGACAGCAGTGACCATGCTGGATCCTGGCTCAAGTGCTCCAGGAGGGACAACCCCAACATCAAGCAAGACTTCTTCCAAAATGCCTGGGAAGCCAGATTCTAAGGAGGCAACCAGCCAGGTTCTGACTCTATCCAATGCTGAGCATCACTTCTCCTCTCCTGACACCAGCCCACCAGGAGACCTCATGAGCCCCACCAGCGTTCCTCTGCTCCTGTCCGCCTCCATTACTGATCCTACAGGATCACGGTCCAGCCCATCTTCAGACCACATGGGCACCTCCTCCAAGGACACAGAGACCCCTGGGAGCACAGGAAGGACAGAGCCAAACCCAGCTTTTCTTCTTTCCAGAACATCAAGTCATACAGAAACCAGTGCTGAAAGAGTCAGAGGCACTACTTTCCCTCTGGACCACCCATCTCCCTCAGGGGAAGGGACAGCAAAGACTGTCCTCATCCCTAGTACATCCCCTGATGCCACAGACTCACCTCCCATCACAACAGCCAGCACCTTGGTTTCAGAAGTTTCCACTGGTCTGGCCACCCTCGGCATCACCCAGGTTCCAGGAGTGAAAACTACATCCCCTTCCACCACCTCTGTCTCAGAGGTGACCAGTACTCATCCATCTATGACTGAGCAACATACCAGAGAACCTTTGACTGCACCTGTGGCTCCATCTGTGACCTCTGCTCCTGGACGGGAGAATAATTCAGCCACCACTTCAGCCCCCTCCCCAGGCTTCAGTTCTGCGGACGGCAGGGGGACAAGCTCAATTCAGGTCTCAAAATCCCATCCAGGATGGGAGCTCAGAACACCACACACCACTTCTGAAAGACACAGCCCCAGCACAACTGCCCCTGAGAGCTCAGACATCTCCAGGACACTTGATTCCAGCACCCCAGGAGAAGCATCATGGACCAATGCAGGTACAAGTGAACCCTCAACTGAACCCCAGTCCACCTGGGGGACAGAGACAAGTTCTGGAGAGGAAACACTGACCAGTGAGACAGGCCATATCAACACCTCCAGCACAAGCTTCACTGAAACGGCATCACCTGGAGAAACATCTTCAGACACACCCACCCTAGAAGCCGCAACCAGACAAACCACTGAGGAGTTTGTGTCTCCCACTGAGATCTCTCAGACAGGTGACAGCGACACAAGGACCAGCCAGGATATGACCTACCCAACTACCAGAGACACAACTTCCTCTGAAACTATTACACATTTGACCCCAGCCATCAGCAGTGCCCCAGTGTCTATGGCTACAGCAGTGATCACAGTGGCTCCTGGCTCAAGTGCTCCAGCAGGGACAACCCCAACATCAAGCAAGATTTCTTCCACAATTCCAGAAGTCTTATCTACAGGGAATCCTGGTTCTGGAGAGCCAAGCAGCTGGGGTCTGACTCCATCAACCTCCAGACATCATTTTTTCTCTCCTGAAACCGGCCCTGCAGGAGATATCATGAAAAGCACCAGCCCTCCTCTGCTGATGTCCACTTCAATTCCTGGTGGTACAGCATCAGGGCTCGGCACATCCTCAGATCTTACGTTCACCTCCTCTGTGCACACAGAGACCTCTGAGACCACAGCAAAGACAGAGCTCAACTCGGCCTCCCCTCTCTCCAGTACACTCAGTAATGCAGAAACAAGTACTGAAAGAGTCAGAGGTATGACTTCCACTCTGTTTGTCTCATCTCTATCAGGCAAAGGGACAAATGTGTCCTCAGGCTTGGCATCTCTCTTGATATCACAGGTTCACCCACCCTCCCCACACTCACCCCCTTGGCTTCAGAGGGGTCAGCTGATCCTCATCCCCTCAACCTTGTCAATATTTCTCGAAAGAAATCCACTTTTCTCTCTTCACCCCTTCCTCCTCAGCAGAGACCAACAGCCACCTATTTATTGTTAACACTGTTGAGTCGCTGAGTCACGTCCGACTCTTTTGTGATCCCATGGACTGTACCCACCAGGCTCCTCTGTCTATGGGATTCTCCAGGAAAGAATACTGGAATGGGTTGCCAGTTCCTTCTTCAAATGATCTTTCTGACCCAGGGATCGAACCTGTGTCTCCTACAATAGCAAGCAGATTCTTTACCACTGAGCCACCTGGGAAGCCCCACCTACCGGAGAGGAAACCAAGGGAAATTTTGAATCTATCCATGTCTCGACCTGAGACCTCTACTTTCAGTTTAATGACCACCTAGGTCATCACCTCTGCCCCCTACCCACAGCTTCCTCACCATGGAAACACACAGCACACATTCAACTCAGATTTCTTCATCCCACCTAGGGAGTTAGCTCAGAGCCACAAGCAGTGTCTCAGTTACAAACTCCACCAGGACAGCCCTTCTCATCTAGGACTTCTGCGTTGCTTCTGCAGTAGTGATATCCAACAACGGCACTTTTATTTATTTCACTGTATGTCTAAACAGAATCTGGCCAGAGACCAGTTTAGTTTTTTATTTAATTATCTTATTTATGTATTTATTTTTGACTGTGCTGGGTCTTCGTTGCTGCAAGGGCACTTCAATAGTTGTGGAGAGCAGACATTACTCTCCAGTAGCAGTGCCTGCACTTCTCATTGCTGTGGCTTCTCTCTTTGTGGAGCACAGGCCCTAGTGTGTATGGGTTGCAGTATCTGGCTCAGTATTTGCAGGTTCGATCCCTGAGTTGGGATGATCCACTGGAGAAGAGAATGGCAACCCACTCCAGTATTCTTGCCTGGAGAATTCCATGGACAGAGGAGCCTAGCAGGCTACAGTCCATGGTGTCACAAAGAGTCAGACATGACTGAGAGACTAACCATTTCATTTCAACAACTTCATTTCAACACTTTCAAGATGATGTTTTGCACCAACCACTATTTCAGCCTCTGCCTTTTCTCTCTTTGCTTCCATGGTGGTTCCTAGACTTACTTCTCCAACAGCAACCTCCATGGAAAGGACTTCTCTTAGACATGACTGAGAGACTAACCATTTCATTTCAACAACTTCATTTCAACACTTTCAAGATGATGTTTTGCACCAACCACTATTTCAGCCTCTGTCTTTTCTCTTTTTGCTTCCATGGTGGTTCCTAGACTTACTTCTCCAACAGCAACCTCCATGGAAAGGACTTCTCTTAGGGAAGCACCCATAGCCACACTCACAGCAGAGACACAAGTGGCCCAGTCACTGTTCATTCTCTAGCTCCCACCAGTGTAAAATCCACAAGGGGCTCTGAGTGTGAAAGAAAGATGGGAACAAGCCACTTGCCCATGGGAACCACATCTCCCTCTGAGACATCTACAGATTTTTCTTGGCCAAGAGCAGTGTCCCAAACTCAATGTCTCCATTTCAGTCAGTGGGTGCTTCTAGCTCCAGCCCTCAAGCCAATTGGTTGGCACATTTTCTTTTTTTTAAATTTTACTTTTTTTTTGAACTTTTTATTTTGTATTGAAAGTGAAAGTCACTCAGTCATGTCCGACTCTTTGTGACCCCATGGAATAGTCCATGGAATTCTCCACGCCAGAATACTGGAGTGGGTAGCCATTTCTTTCTCCAGGGAATCTTCCCAACCCAGGGATCGAACCCAGGTGGCCCACATTGCAGGCAGATTCTTTACCAGCTGAGTTACCAGGGAAGCCCATTTTGTATTGGTATATAGCCAACTAAAATGTGATAGCTTAAGGTGAACAGTGAAGGGACTCAGCCATACATATACGTGTCCATTCTCTCCTAAACTCCCCTCCCCTCCTGGCTGCCATGTAACATTGAGCAGAGTTCCCTGTGCTGTACAGTAGGTCCTTGTTAGTTATCCATTTTGTTAACTTATTTTTTAATTTTTATTTTTTTAACACCAAAAACATTTTGTATTGGGATATAGCTGGATTAACAAACAATGTTGTGATAGTTTCAGGTGGACAGCAGGGACTCAGCCACACATATACAAGTATCCATTCTCCCCCAAACTCCCCTCCCATCCAGGCTGCCACATAACGTTGAGCAGAGTTCCATATGTTGTACAATAGCTCTTTGTTGGTTATCCATTTTAAATACAGCAGTGTGTACATGACTTTCCCAATGTCCTTAACTTCCCTTCCCCCTGGCAACCATAAGTTCATTTTCTAAGTTTGTGAGTCTCTGTTTTGTAAGTTCATTTGAATCATTTCTTTTTAGATTCCACATATAAGGGATGTCATGTGATATTTCAAATGACATTATTTAATTATTTTTAATGACTGAGTAATATTCCATTGTATATATGCACCACCTTTTTCTTTCTTTTCTTTCTTTCCTTTTTTTGCCATGGGTCCGACTTGTAGGATCTTATTTCCCCAACCAAGGACCCAGCCTCCAATCCCCGGCAGTGAAAGTGAGAATCCTAACCACTGGACCACCAGGGAGTTCCCAGCTGGTACATTTTCTGATGCACTCTATCATTTGACCCCTGGTGGGATTACACTTTCTGGGACTGGAACCAGCCCACCTCTGACTCCACAAACAATTGCAATTCACTCATCTCTTGTCGGAGAAGGCAATGGCACCCAACTCCAGTACTCTTGCCTGGAAAATCCCATGGACAGAAGAGCCTGGTAGGCTATAGTCCACCGGGTCGCTAAGTCAGACACGACTGAGCGACCTCACTTTCACTTTTCACTTTCACGCACTGGAAAAGGAAATGGCAACCCACTCCAGTGTTCTTGCCTGGAGAATCCCAGGGACGGTGGAGCCTGGTGGGCTGCCGTCTATGGGGTCCCACAGAGTCGGACACGACTGAAGCAACTTAGCAGAAGCAGCAGCATCTCCCGCACCTGGCTTTGCTAGAAGCAACCAGTTCCATGTTTTGTCCTCATCTCCTTCTGC
Source organism: Bos javanicus (assembly GCF_032452875.1). NCBI lineage: Eukaryota > Metazoa > Chordata > Mammalia > Artiodactyla > Bovidae > Bos > Bos javanicus. Next base: position 12,918,299 of record NC_083874.1, on the reverse strand, counting down.
TCTCATTTACAAAGTCACAGAGACCACATTTTTCAGTAGCATGTTAAGGGATAAAACTGAAACTAGTAAATGGGAACAGCTCAAGTTACCTTTTATGACTTCCTTATCACCAAGGCATATCGCCACAAGTGTTGGTTTATGGAAGCACACCCCTGGTCCTCCTGGGTATTCCACCTCATTCCCTCAATGGAGTTGTCAGAAGGGAGAGTCTCTGCCCCTAGCGTCTACCTTATTTTTATTTTATTTATTTATTACTTTGGCTGAGCTCTGTCTTAGTTGAAGCATGCGAACTCCTGGTTACGGCATGCGAACTCTTAGTTGCAGCATGGGGGATCTAGTTCCCTGAGCAGGGACCAAACCCACGCACCCCTGCATTGGGAGCTCTGAGTCTTAGCCACTGGACCACCAGAGAAATCCCCACCCCCAGAACCTCACCTTTAATTAACTAACACGTCCAGTTTCAGCCTTCACATACCAGTCTGAGAATGCCAGAAACACCACCTCACCTCCTGCGCCCGGCTCTGCTAGAAGCAACCAGCTCCATGTTTTGTCCCCATCTCCTTCTGCTCTCACTTACAAAGTCTCCGCAGTATCCTTCACCTCCCCTTTCAGTTTCCACTTATCTCATCGGGTTATTCTATTATCTGTATGCAACTAGTGACACTTTTACCATTCTTGAGCCCAGATTCAGGTCCTTCCAGCCAGAGCCTAGCTTTTCCCTTCCCAGCGGTAGAGTGTGTGTGATAATAATTATAAAAGAATGATAAAAGAAAATGACAAAATGAGTAATCAAGAAATAATTGTATATATTAACTAACCAGATAAAATAACTCCAGGTATTATTCTGATTTTACTTATGTGGAGTCCAAACGATAGGAGTGAAAAATTAAACAATGGTGAGTTCACACATTATAAGTGATGGAGGGACTTCCCTGATTGTCCAGTAGTTGAGCCAAGAGTGCAGTTTCAATCTCTGGTTGGCAAACTAGGATCCCACATGTGTGGCCATAAATAAATGAATAAAGGAGAATCCAGTGTTTTTATTTTACTTATTCAGTTGTTTATTTGGGGCTGTGCTGGGTCTTCCTTGCTGTGTACTGGCTTTCTCTAGTTGCGGCAAGCAGGGGCCACTCTCTAGTGGCGGTGTATGGGCTTCTCATTGTGCTGGCTTCTCTTGTTGTGAAGCACAGGCTCCAGGCACGCAGGCTTCAGTAGTTGCAGCTCCCAGGCTTTAGAGCACAGGCTCCGTAGTTGTGATGCATGGACTTAATCACTCCATGACATGTGGGAAATTCCCAGACCAGGGATCAGACTTGTGTCCCCTGCGTTGCATTACAGACTCTTAACCACCGCACCACCAGGGAAGTCCTCAATATATTTTTTTAAGTGATGGAGACATACTATCACCAAATGTTTTTGCTTGAGGCCAATACATTCAGCAATCCCACTATTTTCCACAATTAAGACGCAGGTCATATTGTGGGTTTGATTTCATGCCAATAAGAGAATTATTCCTTCCAGAGTGCCTTCTCAGAGGCAGATGAGGCTCAGATACTGAGCCAGGATCTAGCAAGAGCATTTCCTGTGGATGTGCATCTTAAGGGGATGGGAGACTAACACTTCTGTCTCCTTCTCCCTCAGGGTCAGTGGCAACCACCACCATGGATCTGAAGGAACCTGGAGGCACCACGCAGCCAATGGGTAGCTCCACATCTCTGGAGACCATCAGTCTGAGTATGTATGATCATATTTTGGTACATAATGCTTGAGTCTTTTCTCCTGGTCTTTGGAGTAAGAAGCTTCCCTGGTGGCTGAGCAGTAAAGAATCTGCCTGCCAATGTAGGAGATGCAGGTTTGATCCCTCAGTCAGGAAGATCCTCTGGAGTAGGAAATGGCAACCCACTCCAGTATTCTTGCCTGGAGAATTCCATGGACAGAGGAGCTTAGTGGGCTACAGTCCATGGGGTTGCAAAGAGTCAGACGTGCTTGAGTGACTAACAGTTTCACTTTAAAGTAAGATAATTGATTGTCTGTGTTCCAGATTCTAGTAGATAATCACAACTTTCTACTTTTGTACTCAGAGGCCATTGATACTCATTTTTAGGGAGATTTCTAATCTGACTTCTAACATGAATTGCTTCTGTTTGGTAATTTATATCCGCAAGAGCCAACTGCATCCACTTAGGAATAAATATAGTGACTCTACAAGTCAGCGGACAAGTATGAAGGGCTTTCCTAAAACAGGCACTATCACTAAGATAGATCAGTGGTTGCCATGAGCAGGAAACATAAAAGTGAGATGCCATAGGTTTATTTTATAGGACAATTCATTGCTAAGATGATTATAACAGAAGGTGAAAGAATTCTTGTCCACTGTTACAGCTTTCAATACATGGCTTGTAGTTGAGAGGAGGTATTCACTTAAAATGTTTAGAATGATGCAAAACTTCACTGAGAGTTTGTCTGGGACATTCTTGAAAGTTTATACTTTTATCATTTTATTTTATATCTGCTGTATCTTTGCAGTAGCTTAATGTTTGAAATTATTTTGTGGAATTTTTTTAGTAAATATTCAAATGTGGCAATAGTGTCTTTTAAATATCCCCAAGCCCATGAATCTTTGAAAATATGTTTTATATATACAGTAACTTTATGTGTAAATATGTAAGTGGTACAAGTTTAAAGGATGTTGATGTTCCATGTTTTTTTCCTGATATGTTGTCCAATTGTTTACAGTTCTAAGGAATTCTAATAAAAGTGTAAATATGCGATAATAATTTGACATGTCCCTCTGTGCTAGAAGATAAAGGGTTTCTGTTCTTTTTTGATGAGAGAAGTGAAAGCATATAAAAATATGTAGGAAGAAGGGGACTTCCTTGGGGGTACAGTGGTTAGAAATCAACCAGCTAAGGCAGGGGACACAAGTTCAACCCCTGGTCTGGGAAAATTTCACACACTGTGGTGCAATTAAGCCTGTGTGCCACAACTCCTGAAGCCCACACACTCTAGAGCTCATGTTCCACAAGAGAAGTCACTGCAGTGAGAAGCCCAGGCACCATAACTAGAGAGCAGGCCCTGCTTGCTGCAACTAGAGGATGCTTACACGCAGCAGTGAAGACCCACCGTAGCCAAAAAATATTTAAATAAATAAAGAAAAAGAACAGAATAAACTCAAAGTATAAGGAAGGAAATAAAAGTTTAAAAAAGAGGATCAATATCCTCCCTTGTTTCATAGGGAATATTCAGTGAGTCAGCTCAATTCTGATTCTTAAGACAATTGAAATGACTTATTCACATGGCTTGGCTCCATAGGAAGGACCATAATGAACATGTATGCCCTTTTAAGCACATGCCCCACCAGCCTTCAAGACTCTGCAACCAGCTTTGTTATGATCACCAAAGTAACCCCAGGTTGGGCCTTTCCTGGCAGTCCAGTGGTTAAGACTCCACGCTTCCATTGCAAGGGTCATGGGTTTGATTCCTGGTCAGGAAATCAAGGTCCCACATGCTGAGCAGTGTGCCCTAAAAAAAAAAAAAAAGTAATCAAAGGTTCAGTGACAGATAAATTTGAACTCAGAACCATGATATGGGTCAGCTCCATAGTCATTCCTTCCATTGCCCTGAGTAAAAAGACAATGACAGCTAAATAGCAGCTATAATACATAGACCTGTGGGTGATGCTTATTCCTCTGCTAGCCCAAGGTCAGAACAGACAGCTGGAAGTGACCTGACACTGAGCATCTCCTCTGTAGATACAGACATAGCTATTACCACCTCCAGAGCCTACATTATTTCAGCCTTGGATTTCTGGTAGACCAGAAGACTCAACCACTATCAGCTTTTTTTTGCTTTTTTTTTTTTTTTTTTTTATGTTCTTGTTATTTATTTATTTATTTTTTTAAATCTTCCAATTTTATTTACATAATTGTATTAGTTTTGCCAAATATCAAAATGAATCCGCCACAGGTATACATGTGTTCCCCATCCCGAACCCTCCTCCCTCCTCCCTCCCCATACCATCCCTCTGGGCCGTCCCAGTGCACCAGCCCCAAGCATCCAGCATCATGCATCGAACCTGGACTGGCAACTCGTTTCCTACATGATATTTTACATGTTTCAATGCCATTCTCCCAAATCTTCCCACCCTCTCCCTCTCCCACAGAGTCCATAAGACTGTTCTATACATCAGTGTCTCTTTTGTTGTCTCGTACACTGGGTTATTGTTACCATCTTTCTAAATTCCATATATATGCGTTAGAATACTGTATTTATGTTTTTCCTTCTGGCTTACTTCACTCTGTATAATAGGCTCCAGTTTCATCCACCTCATTAGAACTGATTCAAAAGTATTCTTTTTAATGGCTGAGTAATACTCCATTGTGTATATGTACCACAGCTTTCTTATCCATTCATCTGCTGATGGACATCTAGGTTGCTTCCATGTCTTGGCTATTATAAACAGTGCTGCGATGAACATTGGGGTACACGTGTCTCTTTCCCTTCTGGTTTCCTCAGTGTGTATGCCCAGCAGTGGGGTTGCTGGATCATAAGGCAGTTCTATTTCCAGTTTTTTAAGGAATCTCCACACTGTTCTCCATAGTGGCTGTACTAGTTTGCATTCCCACCAACAGTGTAAGAGGGTTCCCTTTTCTCCACACCCTCTCCAGCATTTATTATTTGTAGACTTTTGGATCGCAGCCATTCTGACTGGTGTGAAATGGTACCTCATAGTGGTTTTGATTTGCATTTCTCTGATAATGAGTGATGTTGAGCATCTTTTCATGTGTTTGTTAGCCATCTGTATGTCTTTTTTGGAGAAATGTCTATTTAGTTCTTTGGCCCATTTTTTGATTGGGTCGTTTATTTTTCTGGAGTTGAGCTGTAGGAGTTGCTTGTATATTTTTGAGATTAGTTGTTTGTCGGTTGCTTCATTTGCTATTATTTTCTCCCATTCTGAAGGCTGTCTTTTCACCTTGCTAATAGTTTCCTTTGATGTGCAGAAGCTTTTAAGGTTAATTAGGTCCCATTTGTTTATTTTTGCTTTTATTTCCAATATTCTGGGAGGTGGGTCATAGAGGATCCAAAAGCAGTCCTAAGGGGAAAGTTCATAGCAATACAGGCACACCTCAAGAAACAAGAAAAAAGTCAAATAAATAACCTAACTCTACACCTAAAGCAACTAGAAAAGGAAGAAATGAAGAACCCCAGGGTTAGTAGAAGGAAAGAAATCTTAAAAATTAGAGCAGAAATAAATGCAAAAGAAACAAAAGAGACCATAGCAAAAATCAACAAAACCAAAAGCTGGTTCTTTGAAAGGATAAATAAAATTGACAAACCATTAGCCAGACTCATCAAGAAACAAAGGGAGAAAAATCAAATCAACAAAATTAGAAACGAAAATGGAGAGATCACAACAGACAACACAGAAATACAAAGGATCATAAGAGACTATTATCAACAATTATATGCCAATAAAATGGACAACGTGGAAGAAATGGACAAATTCTTAGAAAAGTACAACTTTCCAAAACTGGACCAGGAAGAAATAGAAAATCTTAACAGACCCATCACAAGCATGGAAATTGAAACTGTAATCAAAAATCTTCCAGCAAACAAAAGCCCCGGTCCAGACGGCTTCACAGCTGAATTCTACCAAAAATTTAGAGAAGAGCTAACACCTATCCTGCTCAAACTCTTCCAGAAAATTGCAGAGGAAGGTAAACTTCCAAACTCATTCTATGAGGCCACCATCACCCTAATACCAAAACCTGACAAAGATCCCACAAAAAAAGAAAACTACAGGCCAATATCACTGATGAACATAGATGCAAAAATCCTTAACAAAATTCTAGCAATCAGAATCCAACAACACATTAAAAAGATCATACACCATGATCAAGTGGGCTTTATCCCAGGGATGCAAGGATTCTTCAATATCCGCAAATCAATCAATGTAATACACCACATTAACAAATTGAAAAATAAAAACCATATGATTATCTCAATAGATGCAGAGAAAGCCTTTGACAAAATTCAACATCCATTTATGATAAAAACTCTCCAGAAAGCAGGAATAGAAGGAACATACCTCAACATAATAAAAGCTATATATGACAAACCCACTGCAAACATTATCCTCAATGGTGAAAAATTGAAAGCATTTCCTCTAAAGTCAGGAACAAGACAAGGGTGCCCACTTTCACCATTACTATTCAACATAGTTTTGGAAGTTTTGGCCACAGCAATCAGAGCAGAAAAAGAAATAAAAGGAATCCAAATTGGAAAAGAAGAAGTAAAACTCTCACTATTTGCAGATGACATGATCCTCTACATAGAAAACCCTAAAGAGTCCACCAGAAAATTACTAGAAATAATCAATGACTACAGTAAAGTTGCAGGATATAAAATCAACACACAGAAACCACTATCAGCTTTATCAGTATTGCAAGAGACTGCTGGCTACCTTCTCTTCAATGGGGCCAAAGTCTGAGTCCATCACAGGACAGGAGATCATTGAAACTACATCTCCACCTGGGGCCCTTTCTGTGACATCATTTCCTGCAGAGCTAACAATCGAGGGTGGGGACCTCACTCAGAAGGTCATCACCTCCAGCCCCAAGGGAGTGAGGTCAGTTTCACCTTTAATACCTACCCTACAGAGGAGGCTTCAAAACCCCACCCAGCACCCAAGCACCAGGGGCTTCTCCATGGACTTCCACAGGCACAGCTGGCCACTTATATGATTTTCCTGAAGTCAATAATACAGGAAGAACATCATCGTCCTTAGCAACGGCCACAGCAACAGGGTCTACCCATCATTCTTCAGTTTTCACTGGAATGATTCTGGGAGCTCTATAGTCCCCTTGTTCAGATAAAAATCACTGACCTCAGCACAAGACTAGAGGCCTTAAGTCCAAGGAACATAAGCACATCTGCTCCCACTGCAATTTTTCCTGATGACCAGGAAGTGAGCGCTCTGAGATTTCAGGTACAAACTCAACTCCCCAAGGATCTGATATAACAGCCCTCCCTGTTTTCATTACTTCTCTTGAGCTGCCAAACACACAGACTGACATAATGGCTCCCCTCCAGCCTTTATGCCTGATGTCTCCATTTTGGATTTGGCCCCTAGAAGATCTGTGTCTTCAGCGTCTATAATAGGTTCAGTTCATGTTGGAACCACAAGATCTCAAGGAGTCACCTCAGGGTCCAGTGATAACTCATCTGTCTCATTGCTGCCATTCCCTCCAAGGACCATGACAGATGGGGTCACGTTGCCACAGTCAGTCAGTAGCACTGAAGTGTCCGTCACCGGAGAGCTTGTGCTCACCAGTGGAGAGCCAGAGCAGAGCTCCGTGCTTTCTCCCATAATGACTTCTATATCTTCGAGACAGAAGTCCACAGTTTCAGTGACTCTTCCTGGAGAGATCACATCTCCAGTGAGAACCCAAACCCTCAATTCAAGTGCCCAGGGACAGAGCCTAGGGGCTCCTATATTGGAGATGACAGATCCATCCATCTCTAGAAGTGAAGTACAGACATCTTTGACCACACAACTGACCACAGAAATAGCATCAGTCTCTTCCATCTCCCTGGAGACAATCAAGGAGTTCTCTCACTTTTCTGGACCACTGAAGACCACAGAGCTTGTGGGCACAAGCATGGAATCTGGGATCAAGAAATCTCCAATTCTAATCAGTAGTTCACCTGATAGACTGGCCATTTCCAAGACCACCCCAGACACAGAGATGAATCATTTGACAGACGCAGCAGTGACCACTCATCAGGCTATCAGTTCTGGTTCTGAGCCATGTTCCTCTGCCCTTGCACACTCAGGGTCTCACAAGACCATTTCTTCAGTGGTTACGACGTCCACTGTGGAGACCACCAACCTGTCTCAGACTTTTTCCACTTATCCTGTGTCTACCGGGACTCAGGAAGAACCTGTTTCCACTGAAACCTCTGGGCCAATGGAGACCTGCTCAGCCATAGAGAGAAGCACAATCCCTTCTCAGATGGATGGTGCTGCTGCTACTGATGTCACCAGGACTGAGTTCACATCTCGGGACAGAATGTGTAGCCCAGACCCTGCTCAGTCCTTGGGGATATCCAATATCTTCAAAGGAACCAATGTCAACAGTTCTACCTCCTCTTCCAACAGTTTTACAATGGAATCTTTACATATTACCTTTACAACATCAACGGGTCCCACTAGGATGAAGCCTGGGGATGCAGTTGTTCTGGACAAAACAATCACAGATTTCTGGGAAGGGATACCCTTGGATATGACTAAGATGACTGCTCCTGTGAGCAGAGGTCCAGGGACACTATCATGGAGAAGCTTTTTCTCTAAAGAAGAAACCAAATTTCTCTTTTCCCCAGTCTCTTTTCCCAGCTTCATCTTACCTTCCTCCAGTTCCTCTGAAGCACGGGAACCCACAGTCCTCATGTCACTTCCTCCTGCTTCAGAGCTGACACCAGTCACATTATCCACAAACATTCAGTCTCAGAAAACCAACACTTTCCCAGGTACTGGATCCCCAAAAGATTCCTGCTGGGCCCTGAGCACCGCTACAGGAGAGGACAGGACCCCTGGGATGACCACTGTGTACATCACCACTTCAGCGGCTAAGGATGAACCACCAAAGGTCCCCATATCTGGCATAGCTGAGACTACACTTACCAAGGAGAGCTCCTCTGGTGCAGAGTTCAGATCTGCTCCAGTCCTTGACAATTTCACCCCATTTACAAGTAAGAACCCTCAATTCCTTTGCATTGGAATTCTAAGCTTTTGTGGATGTGACTGAATGGGAGAAGATGGCTGTCAGGGATCTCCTTTAATACCTCCTAGGCAGAATCTACCTTAAAAATTTTTTTATGTATTTAGCTGTGTTGGGTCTTAGTAGCAGCATGTGGGATCTTCACTGAGGCATGCGGGATTTTTCATTTCCGTGCACAGACTTGCTATCAAATACCATATAATATCACTTATATGTGGAATCTAAAATACAACACAAATGAGCATACCTATGAAACAGACTTAAAGACATAGAGAACAGACTGTGGTTGCCAAGTGGGCCAGGGGTGGGGAGGGAAGGATTGAGAGTTTGGGATTAGCAGATACAAACTACTATATATAGGATGGATAAACAACACGGTCCTACTGTACAGCACAGGAAACGATATTCAATACCCTGTGATAAAGCATAATGGAAAAGAATGTGAAAAGGAATATATAATATGTATAACTGAATAACTTTGCTGTATAACAGAAATTAATACAACATTGTAAATCGAACATACGTCAATAATTTTTTTTAAAGGAAAAAATTATCTTCTTTTTTTGTCAGAAAATTATTTTATTGAAACCAATCAAATGAGAAGTCCCCACAATTAACAAAAAGCTTTTCATCCCTTATGACCATCTTGAGGGTTTGATTTAATATAAGATTTAATGTAAAAGAGACAGTTATTCTTTAAATCCCTTCTGAGAGATAAATGAAGGCATTGCTAATCCAGTGTCTAGTGAGAATGGTCCTCACAGATCCATATTCTTAGGCAATCAAAGGTGACACCTCTGTCTTCTACTTCAGGGCCAAATGAGTCTGTGGCCACTATCACCAGGGAGCCAAGTCAAGGAGAACATGGAGGTGCCTCTCGGCCAACCAGTAATCCTGCATCTCTTATGACTACGATCAGTGTGGGTAAGTAGGAGCACCATCTCTACCTCTCTTTTTTATAATTTTATTTATTTATTTTTGGATGTGCTGGGTCTTTGTTGACACATGGGCTTTTCTGGAGTTGTGGCGAGCAGGAGCTACTCTCTACTTGCGATACATGGGCTTCTCACTGAGGTGGCTTCTCCTGTTGCAGAGCATGGGCTCTGGAGTATGAGGGCTTCAGTAGTTGTGGCTCACAGGCTTAGTTACTCCAAGGAGTGTGGGATCTTCCCAGACCAGGGATTGAACCCATGTCTCTTGCCCTGGCAGATGGATTATTATCCACTGAGCCACCAGGGAAGCCCATCATCTCTATTTCCTTCAAGGCTATCCCATGTCTGTCCTTTCCCCTCATCTCTGGGGTCAAAAGTTGGATTGTTTAAGGAAGTAAAATGACAAGGCTTGAAATTGATTTCTTTGACTTTTTGCCCCTCTGAGGATGTTGATTGTTTTTTTCCTAGAGATTGTATTCATGGAACACATTTATTGCTTCACCTTAGTTATTTGTATTGTTCTTAATAATAGCCAATCAATTCAGCAACAGAAAATGTCACAGGGCCAGTTCTCTGCCCACTTTGTTTCTAAATCAGAGATCATCACTGGAATCTTGTGTTGATAGGGAGGACACAGACAGACTTAAGGTAATATAGGTTTCTTTTGTTGCAGTAGAAGAAGGGATCATGGTCCTTGGCCATGCCACCATAGTGAGAATAATATGAAAAAGTAGTCCCCAGAAAGAGTGCTCTTAGAAGATTGAGCTTCTCACCCCTGTGGCAGTTACATGTCCTTCTCCTCAAGGATGGGAAAAGGGTTCAGGGAGACAGATGAATTTGAAAGAGGTTGAAGGTAAAGAAAAAGAATTCTGTCGCCTTTCTAGTCTCTTGCTTCTCAAATAGAAATCCTTACATGGCCTTTCAGTGAACTAAGATTTAGGACATCTAGAGGAGGCTGCAAGTTGTAGGTTGAAAGTGGTTCAACAAGAGCAGGCACCAAGGAGGAAAGTAAAAACAGAGTAGGGAAAGTCTCTAGCATGCGTAGAGTCCAGATTCATCACACCCTTCCTTGTACAGAGTCTTTCTTTTTAGGGTATGCAGTACACTGGGTTCCAGGTAACAATTTCTTCTGAGCAAACAACATGAGTCAAAGCCCTCACCCCACTCACCCTAATCCCAACCCACTCTGATCCAACTTTGGGATGGTCAGTATGTTCCCTGGTGTCCAGACTCTGGAAGTGTGGTAGGAAAGGGTAAATATTTTCTTTTCTGGAGAAGAAGGAAATATTTTGAATTGAAATCACAGGAAGGAACAAATTATATTGTCAACCAGGAGGACACCCTTTCTGTATCGCTTGCATATCACCTACCAACTCGCTTTCTAATCACAGGTATGTCCACAAGAAGCCCAGAAATGGCTACAGCCTTGAAAATCATAAGCTCCCAGGAGCCTAGCATCAGCCCAGAGACCAGGTATACTCTGGAAAATTCTCAGAAGACTTCAACAGCAGCTCTCCCTATGGTGAGCACTGTGGAACCAGGTACCCTTCAGTCCATGGCCACAGGGAGTGGCCGCATCAGCCTCCTGCACTCACCCTCAGGATTCATGACAGCAGCCAAGTCACCAGCAAGAGGCACAACTACAGAATGGGTCTCAGGCTCCCCATCTGAGGACTGGACCAACACTCACCTTGGGACTCCAGAAGGGACCAAGAAGTCACCGGGCACAGTGTCCTCTATCCCCCTAGGGTCAGCTCCTAAAGTCACCACAGGGACTAGTCCACAAAGCAGCCCAACTCAGATTCCAAGGACAACTGGAATGAGGTCAGAGCAGACAGCTGGGAGGGACCTGACTCTTGGTGGATCTCCTGGGACCACAGACATGTTGCCTAAAACCTCCATAGAACCAACCATATTGGCAACTCTGACCTCTGAAAGCCAAGCCATGACCAGCCTCACTAATGCCTCAGAAGGAAAAACAACCTCTTCACCATCTGTCACATTCCCCTCAATGGCGTCTAAGATGCTGGCGGCCATTACAAGTGTAGTGACCAGTGATGTTGCCTCTGATCTTGGGCAACTATCACAGACCTCATCTCCTGCAGCAGTGAGCACCACGGATGTAACCACAGCCCTCACTCCAAGTATCACCACCATGGAAACCAACTCAGTCCTGACTACCAAGCCTAAGCCAAAGGAGAGTGTGGGCACCATGGACAGCACCCTGGCCACAGAGACCAGCACATCTGCTCTTGAGCACCCACTCATGTGGCCATCCACAGCTTCACCAGCCTCAACGTTTGGTCCCTGGACCATCCCAAACATGACTTCAAGCTTGGAAGCCACAAGTTCTCCTACAGCAATTTCTGCAATGGGTAAAACTTCATCCTTAGCATCAAGCACTGAGTCAGGCTCTGAGGCTACCCTCCATGACCTTGTGACTGTCATCAGAACCAGCCTAATCATCCCATCCTCCTATGCTTCAGCTGAAAAGACAGAGGCCAGCACAAGTGTAAGAACATCTAGTCCTTTAGATGAAACTGCATCTGTGCCCTTCTCAACTTCTGTTGTTGAGAGGATGAGCACCTCATTTGCTGACATTTTAAGCACCAGTTGGACTCCCAGTAGAAGACAAATGGAAGCCATGCATGTCTCAATGGCTTCCATGGACCATCCAGATACAAAGATTAGCCCCAAGGTCCTCCCATCCACTCCTCTGCCTGATTCTCTGTCCACTCGTGACTGGGTCACCAGGAGTTCTGTGTCATCAGCCATAACCACTACCTCAGCTCATCAAGGGGTCACAACTCCTTCCAAACTCCCTTTGGAGAACATGATCAGCACAACTACCTCTCAGCCAGAAACCTCCACAGGGGACATTACAAGTAGGATCATTCTTGCTACAATAGTAAGTAGCCCTAAAGTCACTTTATTGAGGAGGCCAGATCTTGCTAGCAAGGAAGCAGAGAAGAGTTCTACCCAGCTTTCCACCACAGCTGCTGCAGATCCAGGACATTTGTCTATACCGGAAGGGAACAATACCTTCTCTCCTGTACCCGCAACCTCAGTTCTTACCTCTGACTTGGGAAAAACCACAGAAGTTTTGGGCACAAGCTTGGAACCTGTGACCAGTACACTTGAAAGTGTGAACAACATCTCACAGGAGATACAAACCTCTTCAGAAGCCACCAGTGATACAGAAACAACTCATTCTTCAAGAATCACAGCAGTAACTGATACGGGGATCACTAGTTCAGCCAACACAGAGCCACCCAAAGCCACATCTGCAGTGGTTATCTCTTCTACCATAAGAGACACCAATGTCTCCACATCAACTCCAGACTCTTCCAAAACTGCACAGATTGAGACAGAGCCAACATCCTCTTTGACCGCTGGACTGAGGGATACCAGCACTCATCAGGAGGAAAGCTTAAGTAGAGACCCTTCCAAAAACACAGCAGTAACCAATATGAGGACCACCGATGATGAACACAAATCACATTCCTTTGTCTCAACTGACTCAGAACCATCCAAAACTGTACTCCCAATGAATACAGCCATCACCATAGGGAAAACCACTGTTTCCATCCCAATGTCTAGCTTCTCTGAGACTCCAAGAATTGAAGCTGAGACAAGTTCCTCCTTGATGTTTGAAATGAGGGAAACCAGCACCTCCAAGGAAACCAGCTCATCCACAGAGAAAACTACTATCCTTCCTGATATGAACACTAGTTCTGTTACTGAGGTGACAAAGATGGAAGACAGCACAGGTGCTGAAAAGATGTTTTGGACAAGCCCTGCCTCTGTGGAAGAGACCAGCTCTCCATCTTCCCCAGTGACTTTATCTGCCGTGACATCACCCTCCACTGAGTCTCCCACATTACCAGGGAGGAGCCCCTCCTCTCCTCCCCCTGTGACTTCACGTTTCACCCATGGTGTGGTGAAGACCACAGACATTTTGGGTACTGGCTTGGGACCTGGAACCAGTTCAACTTCAATTGAGATCAGCTCCACCACTGAGATACTGTCCACCTCTGGAGTCTCCACAAGTACAGAGGCGATTCAGCCTTCCAAAAACACAGCTGAGACCCATGGGGTCAACACAAGTTCTGGACATGAAGCTCATTCCTCTACCCCAGCTGACTCACAGCCATCCGATGTCACATCTCCAGTTGTTACTCTTTCCACCTCTAGAGAGACCACTGTTTCCACATCAGTTACTCACTCAACTGAAACAATGATGATTGAGACAGACTCTACATCCTCTCTGAGCCCTGAACTTAGCGAGACAAGCGCCATCCCACAGAACAGTTCAACCACAGAGAAAATCACTCTTCTTTCCAAAGTGCCCACTGATATGACTACTGAGCTCTCTAAGACACAACCCATCTCCTCCACCAGCACATCCAGCCCTGGCCCCACTCAGTCCAGCCTGTCACCAGACACTCCTAAAGGCATCATCACCAGCCTCTCTACCTCCCCTCTGACCACTGAATCGGCAGAAATGACCATCACCAGCCAGACAGGTCTCCCTGAGGCTACATCACAGGGCACACTTACCTTGAACACAGTGACCAAAGCTTCTGGGGCAGGGACTCACCCAGCTGTGACTCAGAGCTTTACACATTCAGAGATGAGCACTCTCATGAGCAGGGGTCCCCAGGATGTGTCTTGGACAAGCCCTGCCTCTGTGGAAGAAACCAGCTCTCCATCTTCCCCAGTGACTTTATCTGCCATGACATCACCCTCCCCTGAGTCTCCCACATTACCAGGGAGGAGCCCCTCCTCTCCTCCCCCTGTGACTTCACTTCTTACCCATGGTCTGGTGAAGACCACAGACACATTGGGTACTGGCTTGGCATCTGTGACCAGTTCAACTTCAATCGAGATCAGCTCCACCACTGAGACACTGTCCACTTCTGGAATCTCCACAAGTACAGAGATGATTCAGCCTTCAGAAAACACAGCTGAGACCCATGGAGTCAACACAAGTTCTGGACATGAAGCTCATTCGTCTACCCCAGCTGACTCAGAGCCATCCGATGTCACATCTCAAATTGTTACTCCTTCCAGCTCTAGAGAGAACCCTGTTTCCACACCAGTGCCTCGCTCTACTGAAACTACAATGATTGAGACAGACTCCACATCCTCTCTGAGCCCTGAACTTAGAAAGACCAGCACCATCCAGCAGAACAGTTCAACCACAGAGAAAATCACTCTTCTTTCCAAAGTGCCCACTGATATGACTACTGAGCTCTCTAAGACACAACCCATTTCCTCCACCAGCATCTCCAGCCCTGGCCTCACTCAATCCACAGTGTCCCCAGACACTCCTAAAGGCATCATCACCACCCTCTCTACCTCCCCTCTGACCACTGAATCTGCAGAAATGACCATCACCAGCCAGACAGGTCCCTCTGAGGCTACATCACAGGGCACACTTACCTTGAACACAGTGACCGAAGCCTCTGGGCCAGGGACTCACCCAGCTGTGACTCAGAGCTTTACACATTCAGAGATGAGCACTCTCATGAACAGGGGTCCCC
The DNA here is from genome assembly GCF_032452875.1 of Bos javanicus. Classification (NCBI taxonomy): domain Eukaryota; kingdom Metazoa; phylum Chordata; class Mammalia; order Artiodactyla; family Bovidae; genus Bos; species Bos javanicus. The sequence goes on along the minus strand of NC_083874.1, from coordinate 12,903,041 downwards.
AGGATGTGTCTTGGACAAGCCCTGCCTCTGTGGAAGAAACCAGCTCTCCATCTTCCCCAGTGACTTTATCTGCCATAACATCACCCTCCCCTGAGTCTCCCACATTACCAGGGAGGAGCCCCTCCTCTCCTTCCCCTGTGACTTCACTTTTCACCCATGGTCTGGTGAAAGCTACAGGTATATTGGGCACTGGCTTGGCATCTGTGACCAGTTCACCTTCAATTGAGATCAGTTCCACCACTGAGACACTGTCCACTTCTGGAATCTCCACAAGTACAGAGATGATTCAGCCTTCAGAAAACACAGCTGAGACCCATGGAGTCAACACAAGTTCTGGACATGAAGCTCATTCGTCTACCCCAGCTGACTCAGAGCCATCCGATGTCACATCTCAAATTGTTACTCCTTCCAGCTCTAGAGAGAACCCTGTTTCCACACCAGTGCCTCGCTCTACTGAAACTACAATGATTGAGACAGACTCCACATCCTCTCTGAGCCCTGAACTTAGAAAGACCAGCACCATCCAGCAGAACAGTTCAACCACAGAGAAAATCACTCTTCTTTCCAAAGTGCCCACTGATATAACTACTGAGCTCTCTAAGACACAACCCATCTCCTCCACCAGCATCTCCAGCCCTGGCACCATTCAATCCACAGTGTCCCCAGACACTCCTAAAGGCATCATCACCAGCCTCTCCACATCCCCTATGACCACAGAATCTGCAGAAATGACCATCACCAGCCAGACAGGTCTCCCTGAGGCTACATCACAGGGCACACTTACCTTGAACACAGTGACTGAAGCCTCTGGGGCAGGGACTCACCCAGCTGTGACTCAGAGCTTTACACATTCAGAGATGAGCACTCTCATGAGCAGGGGTCCCCAGGATGTGTCTTGGACAAGCCCTGCCTCTGTGGAAGAAACCAGCTCTCCATCTTCCCCAGTGACTTTATCTGCCATGACATCACCCTCCCCTGAGTCTCCCACATTACCAGGGAGGAGCCCCTCCTCTCCTCCCCCTGTGACTTCACTTTTCACCCATGGTCTGGTGAAAGCTACAGATATATTGGGCACTGGCTTGGCATCTGTGACCAGTTCAACTTCAATTGAGATCAGTTCCACCACTGAGACACTGTCCACTTCTGGAATCTCCACAAGTACAGAGATGATTCAGCCTTCAGAAAACACAGCTGAGACCCATGGAGTCAACACAAGTTCTGGACATGAAGCTCATTCCTCTACCCCAGCTGACTCAGAGCCATCCGATGTCACATCTCAAATTGTTACTCCTTCCAGCTCTAGAGAGAACCCTGTTTCCACACCAGTGCCTCGCTCTACTGAAACTATAATGATTGAGACAGACTCCACATCCTCTCTGAGCCCTGAACTTAGAAAGACCAGCACCATCCAGCAGAACAGTTCAACCACAGAGAAAATCACTCTTCTTTCCAAAGTGCCCACTGATATAACTACTGAGCTCTCTAAGACACAACCCATCTCCTCCACCAGCATCTCCAGCCCTGGCACCATTCAATCCACGGTGTCCCCAGACACTCCTAAAGGCATCATCACCAGCCTCTCCACATCCCCTATGACCACAGAATCTGCAGAAATGACCATTACCAGCCAGACAGGTCTCCCTGAGGCTACATCACAGGGCACACTTACCTTGAACACAGTGACTGAAGCCTCTGGGCCAGGGACTCACCCAGCTGTGACTCAGAGCTTTACACATTCAGAGATGAGCACTCTCATGAGCAGGGGTCCCCAGGATGTGTCTTGGACAAGCCCTGCCTCTGTGGAAGAAACCAGCTCTCCATCTTCCCCAGTGACTTTATCTGCCATAACATCACCCTCCCCTGAGTCTCCCACATTACCAGGGAGGAGCCCCTCCTCTCCTTCCCCTGTGACTTCACTTCTTACCCATGGTCTGGTGAAGACCACAGACACATTGGGCACTGGCTTGAGACCTGTGACCAGTTCACCTTCCATTAACATCAGCTCCACCATTGAGATACTGTCCACTTCTGGAGTCTCCTCAAGTACAGAGGTGATTCAGCCTTCCAAAAGCACAGCCAGGACCCATGGGGTCAACACAAGTTCTGGACCTGAAGTTCATTCCTCTACCCCAGCTGACTCAGAGCCATCCGATGTCACGTCTCCATTCATTTCTCTTGCCACCTCTAGAGAGACTGCTGTTTCCACAGCAATGCCTCACTCTATTGAAACTATGACAATTGAGACAGACTCCACATCCTCTCTGAGCCCTGAACTTAGAGAGACCAGCACCATCCAGCAGAACAGTTCAACCACAGAGGAAATCACTCTTCTTTCCAAAGTGCCCACTGATACAACTACTGAGCTCTCTAAGACACAACCCATCTCCTCCAGCAGCACATTCATCCCTGGCCCCACTCAATCCACAGTGTCCCCAGACACCCCTGAAGGCATCATCACCAACCTCTCCACATCCCCTATGACCACAGAATCTGCAGAAATGACCATCACCAGCCAGAGAGGTCTCCCTGAGGCTACATCACAGGACACACTTACCTTGGACACATCAACCAGCTCTCCATCTTCCTCAGTGCATTCATCTGCCATGATGTCACCCTCCCCTCAGTTCTCCATAGTACCAGGGAAGAGCCCCTCCTCTCCCACCCCTGCGACCTCACTTCTCACCAGTGGTCTCATGAATACCACAGAGAAATTGGATGCCATATTCAAACCAGTGACCACTTCACCTCCACCTTTGAGTAGTCCTACCATGGAGACACTTTCCACTTCTGAATTCTCCACAGATACAGTGAAAATTCTTCCTTCCATGCACACCACAATGACCACTGAGGGTTCCAGCAGTTCTGGCCATGAACTTAGTTCCTCTGGCTCAAATTTCTCTGAGTCCTCCAGGATCACATATCCTGCTTCCTCCAGGGATGGGATCACTCTTTCCACATTAAAGCCTTCCTCCTTTGAGACCACAACATTTGAGACCAAGAAACTTTCCCATCTGACACCTGGACTGAAGGAGACAAGTATGACCCTGCGTTTTGGCTCCAGCACACTCACGAACACACCTGCATTGGCTCTGTCCACCCATAGTTTGAAGAGTCCCAAGATGGATGTTACCTCTTCTGTGACATCATCAGCCCCAGTTCAGTCTCTGTCTACACAGGATACTGACGTTCCAGTGAAAACAGTCACGCGCTTTTATGCTTCTCCCTCCGTAATAGGATCTGCTGGCGTAACTCTCCCAGAATCCAGTCTTTCTATGCCTGTATCAGCAAGTACTCATCACCTACACACAGATATGGTGTCTTCAGCTGAGACCATTCTTGCTAACACACTGACATCTCCTGCATCAGAGGCCATGGCTTCCTTTGCCACATCTGGAGTTCCAGGTGCCATCTCAGCTACCTCCTCAGATGGTCCATTTTCTAGGACAGAATCAGACCCCAAGGAGGATACCAGGTCTACCACTGCAAATGGTCTATCTTCTTCGGCTTCAACACCATTCCCCTCTTCAACCTTACATACCACTGATCCTTCAATGAGCTCCCTTTCTCATTGGATTCCTTCCTCCCCAGCCACCCCAAGCACAGTAGACACCAACCTTGACACAGAGAGCAGAAGAACGAGTGAATCACCCTTGGTTATGACCAGTACTCTGCAGACTTGGACCCAGCCATACAGGACATCTTTGCCACCCACTATGGACACTAGAATGACAGGGAATGTTGGTTTGGGAACAGTGACAAGTTCTTTTCAAGTTATTCCACACTCAACACAGTCAACAAGTAAGGACCCACAGCTCCTACACTCTCATTATTTGGGGCCTGGCTTCTTTCCTGAGAGGTAAAAAAGGAGTTGGGCTTCCCTGGTGGCTCAGATGGTCAGGAATCTGCCTGCAATGTGGGAGACCCAGGTTCAATTCCTGGGTCAGGAAGATCCCCTGGAGAAGGAAATGGCATTAATCAGGAGTCTGATTGTTTGTTGATGTTTAGTTGCTAAATCACATCTAACTTTTTTGTGACCCCATGGACTGTAACCCACTAGGCTCCTCTGTCCATGGGATTTCCCAGGCAAGAATACTCAAGTGGGTTGCCATTTTCTTTTCCAAGGGATCTTCCCGACCCAGGGATTGAACCCATGCCTCCTGCATTGGCAGGCGGATTCTTTACCATTGAGCCACCAGGGAAGCCCTAGGAGTCTATTACTGCACCAGAAATTCCTTTAGAAAAACTATATGTTGATCTATTTTCATTTCCAGGCACTGAGATGGGCATTGGGGAAACAAAACTAAGTAAGCAAGCAGTTGAGTAATTAGAGTACCATGATGGATGTTCTAACATTATTGCTAATTCTAAGGACAGCAATAATAATAACAGCAACAAATGTTTATAGAACACTTCTTCTGTGTCAAATGCTATTCTAATAAGTTGTTTAATTCCCATTGGAACACCGTTTGAGAAGGAATTATTATAAACTCGGTTTACAAATGAGTTATAGAGATATAGAGAGAGGTTGAGTAATTTGTTCAAAATCATTAAAGCTGGTAAGTAGTAAGAACTCAGACTGTATAAGCAAAAGCATGGCACTAGGAACCATGCTCTTAACCATTTGGCTAGGCGGGAATGGTCAGAGACGTAGAAGAAGCAGGAGATTCCTAGAAGCCAGAAGGGAGAGTTTTAAGAAGTAATGGTTAGTTCTGTCAAATGCTGCAAAGAGCCAAGTGGAAATAAGGTGAGTTCTTTGACAACATGTGGTCCTCAAAGATTCTAGGAGCATCACTGAGTTTTAGAGGACTGAAATGACAGGTAAAGTAATACATAAATAAAAGGAGAGATTCCCCCTTTAAACTGAGCCTGTTTCTATATTGAGAACAGAATCAGCAAGGGAAAGAAAAAGGAGTGAATGAAAACTGAGGGAAAAAGTATCTGTGGATATGGGAGGACCTTAAGACCTAGGAGGAGAAATACCACATTCAAAAGAACAGCAGATGAGGGAGGGAACTTAGGGGGATTTCATTCCATGGTTAAGTTGAATTCAACCACAGATTTTGTCTGGACACAAATCCAGTGAGGCCCTCCAACTACTCCAGCACTTGTTCACTAGGCAATATGTACAGGAGGGTGATTTATTTCTCAAACTAGCTTTAACAATTCACAACCAAGTTCAACACACTGAATGGGATTGATGCATCCTTAAAACATTACTTGGTAGTTGAGTCATGGGTGTTCAGAAAGCAAGCGATGAATAGAATGGTAAAAAGGTAGAACTATGGTTGGGTGGGAGGAAGGAAGAAAGGGAGAATGAAGAGAGAGACAATTGAAGAAAAGATGGGTGTATAGAAGGAAGGGTGAATATATAGTGGGAAGGATGAAAATAAGGAAGATGGGTGGAAGGAAGGATCAAAGGAAATGAAGATTGAAGAAATAGGGATGAAAAGTTGCAAAGAAAGAAGACAGAAATATGAAAAGAAAGATGCATGGTAGGAGGAAAGGATAAAAGGATGAATGGATGAAAGAATAAATGGGTAGATATAGGGGTAGATGGATGGTTGAGTCTCTGGGTGAATGGATGGATCTATGAATGGGTGTGGCCACTCAAGACATATAGCCCTGGTTCCAGTCCATACAGATGGTTGAGAAGAATTGAGTTGTGTAGTCAAATTAAGTGGATCCATTTAGATCATGTTCTCCTTCTGGAAGAGATGAGTTACCTTAGGTTTCTTCCCTACCTTCTCCTACAGGCACTGATGACATTGTGAAGCATATCACAAAGATACCCAATAAAGCAGCCCATGGAGGCACCACCATCCATATTCCCCAGGCATCCACATCTGCTAGTCTTACAGGTAGGTTCAACACTTTATTTCCCAATAATATGACTTATGCTTTTATTTCTTGCTTGAGAAGGATGAAATGTTTCTTTTTTAAAAAATTAAATTTTTTCTTTCTGTATGTCTTCTTTGGAGAAATGTCTATTTAGTTCTTTGGCCCATTTTTTGATTGGGTCATTTATTTTTCTGGAGTTGAGCTGTAGGAGTTGCTTGTATATTTTTGAGATTAGTTGTTTGTCTGTTGCTTCATTTGCTATTATTTTCTCCCATTCCGAAGGCTGCCTTCTCACCTTGCTAATAGTTTCCTTTGTTGTGCAGAAGCTTTTAAGTTTAATTAGGTCCCATTTGTTTATTTTTGCTTTTATTTCCAATATTCTGGGAGGTGGGTCATAGAGGATCCTGCTGTGATGTATGTCGGAGAGTGTTTTGCCTATGTTCTCCTCTAGGAGTTTTATAGTTTCTGGTCTTACATTTAGATCTTTAATCCATTTTGAGTTTATTTTTGTGTAAGGTGTTAGAAAGTGTTCTAGTTTCATTCTTTTACAAGTGGTTGACCAGTTTTCCCAGCACCACTTGTTAAAGAGATTGTCTTTAATCTATTGTATATTCTTGCCTCCTTTCTTTTAGTCATTTATTTTTGGCTGTGTTGGGTCTTTGTTACTGTGCACGCTTTTCTCTAGTTGCAGAGAGCAAGGGATACTCTCTAGTTGTGGTTCTCGGGCTTCTCATTGCAGTGGCTTCTCTTATAATGGAGTACTGGCTTTAGGGCATGCAGGCTTCAGTAGTTGGGGCATAGAGTCTCAGTAGTTGTGGTTCCCGGGCTCTAGAGCACAGGCTCAGTAGTTGTGGCACAAAGGCTTCATTGCTCCGCAGCATGTGGGATCTTCCCAGATCAGGGATGGAACTTGTGTCTCCTGCACTGACAGGTGAACTCTTCACCACTGGGCCACCAGGGAAGCCCTGTTTCTTTGGACAAAGAATTATATGGAGTTGTAATAGGCTTCCCTGTCCCAATTGGATCTTTGTCAAGTAGTTACCAGGTAGATGCTACTTTTCCTTCCCTCCTAACATGGCTGAGTGAGTTTAGTTCAAGGTTGAATGTGTCAGCTTCACATATTCACTTAATTCTAACAATGCTTATTATTAATTTACTGTGTGTTCGAGACTGTGACATAAACTAAGGATACATAGATGAAAATACTTTGGCATTGCATCCGTGGAGCTCTCTCAGTCCAGTAGAGGAGACAGCAAAGGAACAAAATAATGAAGATGTAACTTTTTACAACTTTTATTGGAGAATAGTTGGTTTACAATGTTGTGTTAGCTTCATACAGCAAAGTGAATGTTTCATGTATCACATACATAGATCCACTCTTTAAAAAACTATTTATTTATCTGTGTTGGGTCTTAGTTGCAGCATGCTAACCTTAGTTGTGGCATTTGGGATCTAGTTCCTGACTAGGGATCAAACCCAGGTCCTCTGCATTGGGAGCATGGAATCTTAGCCATTGGACCACCAGGGAAGTCCCTATCCACTCTTTTTCAGATTCTTTTTCCATATAGGCCATTATATAGTACGGACTAGAATGCCCTCTGCTATACAATAAGTCCTCATTAGGAGTATTTTGGCTGTGCCATGTAGCATGTGGGATCTTAGTTCCCCAACCAGTGATCAAACCTGCATCCCCAGCGTTGGAAGTGCAACATCTTAACCACAGCTACAGGGCCCAGTCAAAAAAAGAAAAAACAGTGATCTAATTTTCATACCTTTCCTCTCTTCCTTTTTCTGCTTTCACTCATTTTAGATTAGAGATTATTTCAATATGGTCCTGAGTTATTTATACTCTCTGGAATTTGGGCAACATAGCTGCCACCTCTGTCTATATTTAATAAAAAGAGCAATTTGATTTATTTGGCTTACAGAGAGCTCTTTCATCTTACGTGCATGGTTCTTTGTTAAGGAGAGTTTTGCTTCATTATGTTTTTAAATTTTGTTTCTGTTATTTTTCTGATTTCTACCTGAGTGGGGAAAAAAAAAACTTAAGTTGGTTTCCATTTTCAATTTTTCATTGTTCTTTTTTATTTTCACACCCTTAATATTTATAATTAACTCAGAAACTGATTTTTTCCCCAGCTGCAGTATTTTATTTATTTATTTATTTATTTTTAAATTTTATTTTATTTTTAAACTTTACATAATTGTATTAGTTTTGCCAAATATCAAAATGAATCCACCACACGTATACCTGTGTTCCCCATCCTGAACCCTCCTCCCTCCTCCCTCCCCATACCCTCCCTCTGGTCGTCCCAGTGCACCAGCCCCAAGCATTCAGTATCGTGCATCGAACCTGGACTGGCAACTCGTTTCATACATGATATTATACATGTAATACTTTCAAACAAACCCACAACAACATAAAAAGAATTCATGGAGGAGGTGCAGCCCAAGGTGAGTCAGGCAAGGAACATGCATGCTAAGTCGATTCAGTCATGACCGACTCTGCGACCCCATGGACCCACCAGGGTCATCTGTCCAATGGATTCTCCAGGCAAGAATACTGGAGTGGGTTGCCATGCTGTTCTCCAGGGGATCTTCTGGGCCCAGGAATCAAACCTGCATCTCTTACATCTCCTGCATTGCCAGCCAGGTTCTTTACCACTAGCACCACATGGGAAACCCCAGGTAAGGTGAGGGCATTTTCCCGTTCCAGAAGGATCTCAGCACATACCAGACAGAGACATTTCTCTCCCTTTCCTGACATGGAGACAAAATAAGCAATTGCCAACCCAGTAAAGAGTAATCATGTTGTCCCAATTTTGTGTCCATCCTACACTTCACAGGATTATCAACAAGAGGGACAGAGAGGACAGAGACCACTGCCACAGCTCTGAAGACCACAGTGACAGTGACTACCAGAGTGTCTACTCCCACTTCAGGAATGCTGCCTCTCCTCAGGACATCAGATAAAAAGGCCAGCACAAGCACAATAGGAACGATCATCACAACCCCAGATAGTCCAAAGATGACAGCCTCTTTGACCACCAGACCTGGAGATGAGACCAGCACCACAGTTCCTATGACAACCCCATCTATTTTCAGTAGAGGACCAGAGACTACACCCTCACTGGACCCTAGTTCTGGGGCAGAAATGAGCACTGTAGTTCCCATGACAACCTCATCTATTTTCAGTAGAGGACCAGAGACTACACCCTCACTGGTCACTAGTTCTGGGGCAGAGACCAGCACTGTAGTTCCCATGACAACCTCATCTATTTTCAGTAGAGGACCAGAGACTGCAACCTCACTGGTCCCTAGTTCTGGGGCAGAAACCAGCACTGTAGTTCCCATGACAACCTCATCTATTTTCAGTAGAGGACCAGAGACTGCAACCTCACTGGTCCCTAGTTCTGGGGCAGAAACCAGCACTGTAGTTCCCATGACAACCTCATCTATTTTCAGTAGAGGACCAGAGACTGCAACCTCACTGGTCCCTAGTTCTGGGGCAGAGACCAGCACTGTAGTTCCCATGACAACCTCATCTATTTTCAGTAGAGGACCAGAGACTGCAACCTCACTGGTCCCTAGTTCTGGGGCAGAAACCAGCACTGTAGTTCCCATGACAACCAGTGCAGCTGTTCCAACTCTGACTGTTTCCTCAGATGAACCAGAGACCACAACCTCATGGGTCACCCATCCTGCAGAGACCAGTCCAACTGTTTCCAGGGCAATCTTGAATGTTTCTCCTAGAGAATCAGACAGCACATCCCCAACAACTACAAGTTCTGGGAAAGAAGTCAGTACAGCTGTTCCAACTCCAACTGTCTCCCCTGAAGTACTGGGGATGGTGACTTCACTGGTTGCTAGTCCTGGGACAGAGACCAGCTCAGCTGACCAAACTCTGGCTGTTTCCCCTGGTAAGCCAGAAACAACAGTCTCCTTGATTACCCATCCTGGGACACGGGCCAATTTAAGTGTTCCAACTCCAACTGTCTCCCCTGATGTATCAAGGGTGGAAATCTCACCAACCACCACTTCTGGGGCAAAGACCAGCACAACTTTTCCAACTATGACTGGTTTCCCACATGAACAAAAGACAACAGCCTCATTGGTCACCAATCATGGGACAGAAGCCATTTCCATTTTTTCAACTTTGACTGTCTCCCCTGATGAACAAGATACAACAGCCTCATGGCTCCATTCCACAGAGACCAGCACACCTGATTCCAAAACAACTCTGAATTTTTCCCCTAGAGAATTAGACACCACATCTTCAGCAACCACCAGTCCAGGGGCAGAAGCCAGTTCAGCCACTCCAGTGATGACTATCTCACCTAGCAAACCAGTGACGGTGACCTCACTGGTTATTAGTTCTGGGACAGACACCAGTACAACCTTTCCAACTTCGACTGGGTTCCTGCATGAATTAGAGTCAACAGTATCCTTGGTCACCCAGCCTCCAGAGTCTGACCCAACTGTTCCTAAGACAATGCCTATTTCCCATAATGAATCAGATACCATGCTCTCAGTGGTCACCAGTCTTGGAGCAAAAGTCAGTTCTGTCCCAACTACAACTGTCTCACCTGGCATATCAGGAATGGTGACCTCACCAGTTACCAGTTCCACAGCAGAGACTAGTTCAACTTCTCCAACTCTGACTGGTTCCCTACATGAACCAAAGACCACAGCCTCATGGGTCACTCATTCTGAGACAAAAGTCAGTTCAACTGTTCCAACTATGACTGTTTTCCCTGAGAAGTCAGATACAACAGTCTCTTTGGTTACCCACCCTGAAGAGACCAGCTCAACTGTTCCCAGGAAAACCTCCAGTGTTTCCCATAGTAAATCAAACACCACATTCTCAGTGGCTACAAGTCCTGGGGAAGAATTCAGTTCAGCTGTCCCAGCTACAACTGTCTCACCTGCTGTATCAGGGATAGTGACTTCACAGGTTACCAATTCTGTGGCACAGACCAGTACAACTTTTACAACTGTGACTGATTCTATGTACAAATCAGAGACAACAGCATCAGGGGTCACCCATACTGAGAAAGATGCAAGTTCAGCAATTCCAACTATGACTATTCTCCCTGGGAAGCCAGATACAACAGTCTCACTGGTTACCCATCTTGAAGAGACCAGCCGAAGTATTCCCAGGACAACCCCCAATGTTTCCCAGAGTGAATTTGACACCACACCTTCAATAGCCACTAGTCCTGGGGCAGAAGGCAGTTCAGCTGTCCCAGCTATGACTATCTCACCTGGTGTGCCAGAGATGATGACCTCACTGATTACCAGTTCTGTTGCAGAGGCTAGTACAACTATTCCAACTCTGACTGATTCCACACACAAACCAGAGACAACAGCCTCAGGGATCATCCACTCTGGGACTGAAACAAGTCCAGCTGTTCCAACTATGACTGTTTCACCTGGGAAGCCAAATACAACAGTCTCAGTGGCCACCCATCCTGAAGAGACAAGTCCAACTTTATCCAGGACAACCCCCAGTGTTTCCCATACTGAAACAGACACCACATTCTCAACAGCCACCAGTCCTTGGACAGAATCTAGTTCACCAGTCCCAGCTACAACTGTCTCACCTAGTGTATCCAAGTTGGGGACCTCTCTGGTTACTAGTTCTCGGAAAGAAATTAGTACCACTCTTCCAACACTGACTGCTTCTCCAGGTCAAGTGGAAACCACAGCCTCATGGGTGACTCATTCTGAGCCAAAAGCCAGTCCAGCTAGTCCAACTCCACCTGTTTCCACTAGTGTACCACATATAGTGAACCCACAAGCCACCAGTTCTGAGACAAAAACTAGTATGGTTATTCCAGCTCTGACACTTTCTCCCTTTGAGCCAAAGACCACAGCCTCATTGGTCACTCATCCTGAGATGCAGGCCAGTTCAGCTACTTCAGTTGTCTTCTCTACTATGCCAAGGTTGGTGACCTCACTTTTCACAAGTTCTGGGACAGAGACAAGTACAGCTTTTACAATTCCAACTGATTCTTCACATAAACCAGAGACAGCGGCCTCATGGGTCATGCATTCTATGGAGACCAATACTCCTATTTCTAGAACAACTCCAAGTTTTCCTCATAGTAAATCAGACATCACACCCTCAATGGCTACAAGTTCTGAGGCAAAAGCCAGTTCAGCCATTCCAACTACAACTATCTCCCCTAGTGTGCCAGATGTTATGACTTCTCTGATCACTAGTTCTAGAGCAGAGATCAGTACAACTTTTAGAACTGTGACTGATTCTACACACAAACCAGAGGCAACAGCCTTAGCAGTCACCCACTCTGGGACAAAAACAAATTCAGCTATTCTAACTATGACTGTTTCCCCTAAGAAGCCAGAAACAACAGTCTCACTGGTCACCCATTCCAAAGATACCAGCCACACTGTTCCAAGGACAACCTCCAATGTTTTCCAGGGTTTATCGGACACCACACCCTCAATGACTACCAGTCCTGCAGCAGAAGTCAGTTCAGCTGTCCCAGCTAAGACTGTCTCACCCAGTATACCAGGAATGGTGACCTCACTGGTTACCATTTCTGAGGCAGAGACCAGTACCACTTTTCCAACTCTGACTGATTCCTTATATGAATCAAAGACCACAACCTCATGGATCACCCATTCTGAGACAAAAGCCAGTTCAGCTGTTCCAACTTTTCCAACTCTGACTGATTCTACTCACAAACCAGAGACAACAGCCTCAGAGGTCACCCATTCTGGGAAAGAAACAAGCTCAGCTATTTCAACTATGACTGTTTCCGCTGGGAAGCCAGATACAACAGTCTCACTGGTTATTCATCATGAAGAGACCAGTCCATCTGTTCCCAGGACAACCTCCAAAGTTTCCCAGAGTAAATCAGACACCACAACTTCAACAGCCACCAGTCCTGGGACAGAAACAAGTTCAGCTGTCCCAGCTACAACTGTCTCACCTGGTGTATCAGGGCTGGTGACTTCTCTGGTTACCAACTCCGTGACAGAGATCAGTACAACTTCTCCACCTCAGACTAATTCCACACTGAAACCAGAGACTACAACCTCAGGGCTCACCCAGACTGAAACAAGTTCAGCTGTTCCAATTCTGATTGCTTCTCCTGGAAAGCCAGATACAACAGTCTCACTTGTCACCCATCCTGAAGAGACCAGCTCAACTGTTCCCAGGACAACCTCCAAAGTTTCCCAGAGTGAATCAGACACCACAACTTCAACAGCCACCAGTCCTGGGACAGAAACCAGTTCAGCTGTCCCAGCTACAACTGTCTCACCTGGTGTATCAGGGCTGGTGACTTCTCTGGTTACCAATTCCATGACACAGATCAGTACAACTTCTCCACCTCAGACTAATTCCACACTGAAACCAGAGACTACAGCCTCAGGGGTCACCCAGACTGAAACAAGTTCAGCTGTTCCAATTCTGATTGCTTCTCCTGGAAGGCCAGATACAACAGTCTCATTTGTCACCCATCCTGAAGAGACTAGGCTAACTGTTCCCAAGACAACCCTCAGTGTTTCCCATAGTGAATCAAACACAACACCCTCAACAAACACTAGTCCTGAGGCAGAAACCAGTTCAGCTGTTCCAACTATGGCTGTTTCCCATGGGAAGCCAGATACAACAGTCTCACTGGTTATTCATCATGAAGAGACCAGTCCAACTGTTCCCAGGACAACCTCCAAAGTTTCCCAGAGTGAATCAGACACCACAACTTCAACAGCCACCAGTCCTGGGACAGAAACAAGTTCAGCTGTCCCAGCTACAACTGTCTCACCTGGTGTATCAGGGCTGGTGACTTCTCTGGTTACCAATTCCGTGACACAGATCAGTACAACTTCTCCACCTCAGACTAATTCCACACTGAAACCAGAGACTACAGCCTCAGGGGTCACCCAGACTGAAACAAGTTCAGCTGTTCCAATTCTGATTGCTTCTCCTGGAAGGCCAGATACAACAGTCTCACGTGTCACCCATCCAGAAGAGACCAGCCCAACTGTTCCCAGGACAACCTCCAAAGTTTCCCAGAGTGAATCAGACACCACAACTTCAACAGCCACCAGTCCTGGGACAGAAACCAGTTCAGCTGTCCCAGCTACAACTGTCTCACCTGGTGTATCAGGGCTGGTGACTTCTCTGGTTACCAATTCCGTGACACAGATCAGTACAACTTCTCCACCTCAGACTAATTCCACACTGAAACCAGAGACTACAGCCTCAGGGGTCACCCAGACTGAAACAAGTTCAGCTGTTCCAATTCTGATTGCTTCTCCTGGAAAGCCAGATACAACAGTCTCACTTGTCACCCATCCTGAAGAGACCAGCTCAACTGTTCCCAGGACAACCTCCAAAGTTTCCCAGAGTGAATCAGACACTACAACTTCAACAGCCACCAGTCCTGGGACAGAAACCAGTTCAGCTGTCCCAGCTACAACTGTCTCACCTGGTGTATCAGGGCTGGTGACTTCTCTGGTTACCAATTCCATGACACAGATCAGTACAACTTCTCCACCTCAGACTAATTCCACACTGAAACCAGAGACTACAGCCTCAGGGGTCACCCAGACTGAAACAAGTTCAGCTGTTCCAATTCTGATTGCTTCTCCTGGAAGGCCAGATACAACAGTCTCATTTGTCACCCATCCTGAAGAGACTAGGCTAACTGTTCCCAAGACAACCCTCAGTGTTTCCCATAGTGAATCAAACACAACACCCTCAACAAACACTAGTCCTGAGGCAGAAACCAGTTCAGCTGTTCCAACTATGGCTGTTTCCCATGGGAAGCCAGATACAACAGTCTCACTGGTTATTCATCATGAAGAGACCAGTCCAACTGTTCCCAGGACAACCTCCAAAGTTTCCCAGAGTGAATCAGACACCACAACTTCAACAGCCACCAGTCCTGGGACAGAAACAAGTTCAGCTGTCCCAGCTACAACTGTCTCACCTGGTGTATCAGGGCTGGTGACTTCTCTGGTTACCAATTCCGTGACACAGATCAGTACAACTTCTCCACCTCAGACTAATTCCACACTGAAACCAGAGACTACAGCCTCAGGGGTCACCCAGACTGAAACAAGTTCAGCTGTTCCAATTCTGATTGCTTCTCCTGGAAGGCCAGATACAACAGTCTCACGTGTCACCCATCCAGAAGAGACCAGCCCAACTGTTCCCAGGACAACCTCCAAAGTTTCCCAGAGTGAATCAGACACCACAACTTCAACAGCCACCAGTCCTGGGACAGAAACCAGTTCAGCTGTCCCAGCTACAACTGTCTCACCTGGTGTATCAGGGCTGGTGACTTCTCTGGTTACCAATTCCGTGACACAGATCAGTACAACTTCTCCACCTCAGACTAATTCCACACTGAAACCAGAGACTACAGCCTCAGGGGTCACCCAGACTGAAACAAGTTCAGCTGTTCCAATTCTGATTGCTTCTCCTGGAAGGCCAGATACAACAGTCTCACGTGTCACCCATCCTGAAGAGACCAGCCCAACTGTTCTGAAGACAACCCCCAGTATTTCCCATAGTGAATCTGACACCGCACCCTCAACGGCCACCAGACCTAGGACAGAAACCAGTTCAGCTGTCCCAGCTACAACTGTCTCCCCTAGTTTACCATATACAGTGAACTCTGAGACAGACACCACCATGGTTATTCTACCTCTGACTCTCTCTCCTGGTGAACCAGCAACCACAGCCTTATTAGTCACCTCTTCCAGTGCAAAGACAAGCACAAATTCTCCTGCTTCAACTGTTTTTCCTCATTTACCAGAAACCACAGCCTCACCATCCATCTGGCCTGAGTTGGAGACTAGTACAGCTCTTCCATCTCAGACTGTTTCTCTCAGTCCACCAGAAACATTCTCTCTCTTCACCATACCTGTGACCATGACAGCCAGAGTTGATCTAAATCCAACTGTTTCACTTGGTGTTCCTGCAGAAACAGCCTCAGTCTCCACTGAGGAGACAGAACTCAGCACAGCTATTAGAGTGTCAGCTATTTCCCATGGTTTACCAGAGACCACAGGTCTACTGGCCACCAGTCCTGAAGCCAAGGCCAGTACAAGTCTCCCTGCTCTGACTCTTTCCCCTGGTGGTCTTGGGCCTTCCAGGACCCCTGCAACAACCGTTGAACTTTATACTGTAACTTCTGGGAACACAGAAACCTCACCACCTGCAACCTCAGTTGAACTCTCAGAATTTCCCAAAAATGTGACAGGGGACACTGTGACCTTGAGACCATCAGAGACCACAATGCAACCAAAAACCAGTCATGTGGAAGAATTAAGTACAACCACTATCCTGAAAACCACCACTGTTGAGACCACTCATTTAGCTGCCACAGGTTCAGGCCCCACTGTGGCCGAGACCACAACCACCTTCAACACACTGGCTGGAAGTCCTTTTGCCCATGTGACCACACCTGGAACATCCACCTTGGCCTCTGTGACTGTGACTTCAGGAACAAGTAAGAATAATGTTTTTATTGTGATAAAAAATATACATATATGAAATAATTGGAGTATTATTACCCACTCCAGTATTCTTGCCTGGAAAATCCCATAGGCAGAGGAGCCTGGCAGACTATAGTCCATAGAGTTACAAAGAATTGGACACGACTAAGCAACTGGGCATATATGAAATAGTATATACATTTACCAATCATATGTAAATGGAGAGTTCAGCAGCATGAATTACATTGACACTGTTGTGCAAACATCTCCACTACCTGTTTTCAAAATTTTTTATCACCCTGAACAGGGTCTGTGAACTCATTAGGCAAAAATTCCCCCTTTCCCACTCCTTCCAGCCCATGGTAACATCTAATCTATTCATGGTCTATATGAATTTGCCTATTATAGGCATTTCATATAAGCGGGATCATACAATGTATGTTTCCTTTTGTGTCTGGCTTGTTTTGTGTAGCATGGTATCTTCAAGGTTCATCCATGTTGTAGTGTTTATCAGAACTTCATTCCTGTTGACTTTTGCTGTTTAGTCACTAAGTCGTGTCAGATTCTTTTGAGACCCCATGGACTGCAGCACTCCAGGCTCCTCTGTCCAAGGGATTTTCCAGGCAAGAATACTGGAGTGGGTTGCCATTTCCTTCTCCAGGGATCTTCTTGACCCAAGGATTGAACTCGCATCTTCTGCAGAGGCAGGCAGATTCTTTACCACTGAGCCACTTGTATAGATGGACCACATTTTGTCCGGTCACCTGTTGGACACTCAAGCTGTGTCCATCTTCTGGCTATGATGAATAATGCTGCTATGAAATTGGGTGTGCACTGATCTCTCTGAGTCCCTCTTTCCATTCCCTTTGGGTATATACCTAGAATAGAAATTGTTAAGTCATTTGGTGAATTACTTGTTAGGCCTGCCTTCACAAAGTACAAAAAACTGAGTGGCTTAAGCAACAGAAATTTGTTGTCTCACAGTTCTGGAGGCTGGAGGGGGACCCTAGGAGAATGCACAGAACATGAACTGTGGAATTAACCTATCTTGGGTGGGGAGGGAGCTAGGATATTTATCTACCAACTCCCAGGAATCACTGCTACAGGGATGGTCCCTGGGCCTAAGTCCCCTAAGACAAAGAGATGCAGGTGCTGGTATATGCTGAAATGGTAAGAGCAAAGGGGAAGTGGGAACAAGGTGATCGATTCTGCATCCTAAGAACCTACATATTGTTGTTTTTGTAGTCACTAAGTCATGTCTGACTCTTCGCAACCCCATGGACTATAGCCCACCAGTCTCCTCTGTCCATGAGATTTCCCAGGCAAGAATACTGGAGTGGATTGCCATATCCTCCTCCAGGGAATCTTCCCGCCCCAGGGATTGAACCTGTGTCTCCTGCATTGGCAGGCAGGTTCTTTACCATTGAGCCACCAGGGATGCCCTAAGAATCCACGTAATCCCAAGCAAACTGGGATGGTTGGTCAGCTGATATGGGAGGAGCTTGGACAAGGACTGCTGCATGGGGTGTCCCAGGTGGGACAGCCTATGCCAGACCCCGATGTGGGCAGTGGGATAAAGGTGTGCCCTCGGAGCCTTAGCTCCCGCCCTTAGCCCAGGCTTGACTCGGAACTGGCCTCATTTTACTTTCCCAGCCATTGCAGCTGCAATTCCTTTCTTGATGCCTTTTACTGTCAACTTCACCATCACCAACTTGCAGTACACAGAAGACCTGGGACACTCGGACTCTAAGATATTCAAAGACACTGAGAGAGACCTGCAGCTGCTGGTGAGAGACCCACACCAACGCCCACCTTGCCTCGGCCTCCCAACAGCCTGCTGTCTTGTCCCTCTCACTCATCTCCCTCTCATTCTTTCCAGCTCAGGCCTTTGTTCAGAAACAGCAGCATTGGTTCCCGGTACGCCAGCTGTAGACTGACCTTGCTCAGGTGAGACGTCTCCCAGGGAACTAAGATCCCACATGCTTCATGGCATGGCCAAAAGATTAAAGAAGAAGAAGAATGCATGAATAATAGCCATATTTCTCCTACCCCCACCCCCCGCCAAAAGAAAAGCATAATGAGGAAGGGGGTCATCGTTTCTATTTTTCCACAATATTACCATCTGGCTTTAGTGGAAGACACAGCAGACTATATGCTTCTGCATTCCATATTTACAATATTTCACCTTGTGGCCTCTGGAGAAAAAAATCATTGTATACTCTTGAAAGAGTAAAAGTGAAAATAATATCTTAGTATAACTATGAAAATATTTTTCACTTGGTGGATGCCCTGTAAGGTTGAGGAACTCTAGGGGAGTCTGGGCTGCACTTTGAGAACTGCTGTACTATGCTATAGGGACATGTGATGGGAATACTTTGAAGTGCATGGATAATACCAAGCAGAATTCCCAGACAAGAGAGGAATGGGATCTTTCTTCCTTCCTGAAAAAGCCACTGCTTTGGGTGAATCACTGAAGGGTCAGCTTAAATTCAAGACAAAGATTTTTTTTTCCTTTATTTATTTATTTAAAATATGTTTTCATGGAACTAGTTCTTTTTATATATAACATTTTTAAATTGGAGTATAATTGCTTTTGGAGTAGGAAATGGCAACCCACTCCAGTATTCTTGCCTAGAAAATTCCATGGACAGAGGGGCCTGGCAGGTTCTCAAAGAGTCAGACACAACTGAAACGATTTAGCACACACACATGCACAAGCAACTCAACACACAATTGCTTTACAATATTGTGTTAGTTTCTGCTGTACAACAGAGTGAATCAGCTATATGTATACATCTACTCCCTCCTTCTAGAGCCTCCCTCCCACCCCAACCCCCATCCCACCCCTCTAGGTTGTCAAAGAACACCAAGCTGAGCTCCCTGTGGTATACAGTAGCTTCCCACTAGCTATCTGTTTCACACATGGTAGTGTATGAAACAGTGCTATGCTCTCTATTCATCCTACCGTCCTCTTTCTCCCCTGTGTCCGCATGTCCTTTCTCTACATCTTCATCTCTATTCCTCCCCTGCAAATAGGTTCATCTGTGGCATTTTTCTAGATTCCATATATATGCATTAATATAATTTGTTTTTCTCTTTCTGACTTACTTCATTCTGTATGACAGACTCTAGGTCCATCCACATGACTACAAATGATCCAATTTTGTTCCTTTTTATGGCTGAGTAATATTTCATTGTTTGTATGTACCACATCTTCATTATCCATTCATCTGTTGATGGACATCTAGGTTGCTTCCACAAGACAAAGATATTTTTGAACCATCTTTCCTTTTATTTCTTCTTAACTCATTTTCTCTGTTTTTCTTCAAACTTGGTTGCCCACCCAACATGTGTTCCCAAAGAGTTGACCTCAGCCTTTGGATTTGCCCATGTGAAAATAAAATCCCCCCCTTTCAGGCTCCATGAAGGTTGTTACACCATGTCACAGCCAGCCATGGGGTGATTCATTCACAGTCTCCAAGGTCTATGATGCTCTTGGGTTTCCCTTCCACATGCTGTTGCTGTTCAGTTGCTAAGTCATGTCCAACTCTTTGGGACCCCATGGACTGCAGCATGCCAGGCTCCTCTGTCCTTCAGTATCTCCTGGAGTTTGCTCAAATTTATGTCCATTGAGTCAGTGATGCTATCTAACCATCTCATCCTCTGTTGCTCCCTTCTCCTCCTGCCTTCAACTTTCCCAGCATCAGGGTCTTTTTCCAGTGAGTCTGCTCTTCACATCAGGTGGCCAAAGTATTGGAACTTTGGTATCTGTCCTTCCAATGAATATTCAGGGTTGATTTCCTTTAGAATTAACTGGTCTGATCACCTTGCAGTTCAAGGGACTCTCAGGAGTCTTTTTCAGCACCACAATTCCACATGCTCCCTATCCTAGAAATCTCTGTTGTCCTCCCTAAGATTTTTACATCCCCAACCCCAGGGCCCAAGCAGGACTCTGGTTACTGGAGTGGTCACTATCTGTATTTACCTTCATGAGTAGACAGGGAGTGTATTAAGGGCTGGTAGGTGAAACAATGAGTTTGAATCAATTAATAAAAAGAATGAGGATATTACTGAGCCATAAAAAGGGACAAAATTGGGTCATTTGCAGACATGTGGATGGACCTTGAGAGCATCATACAGAGTGAATAAGTCAGAAAGAAAAAAACAAATATCGTAAATTAACACATGTGGAATCTAGAAAAATGGTATAGATTATTTTATTTGCAAAACAGAAATAGAGACACAGATGTAAAGAACAAATAAATGGATACCAAGACAGAAGGGGGGATGGAAGGAATTGGAAGATTATGATTGACTTATATACACTACTGATCTGCTATGTATAAAATAGACAACTGATGGGAACATGCTGTATAGCACAGGGAGCTCTACTTAGTGCACTCTGGTGACCTGAATGAGAAGGAAGTCCCAAAGGGAGGGTGTATATGTAAACATACGGCTAATTCACTTTTCTCTGCGGTAGAAACTAACAAACATTGTAAAGCAGCTATACTGCAATAAAAATTAATTTAAAAAATTAAAACTTAAAAAAAAGAATGGGGATGAAAAGAAGAAATAGAGCTAAGGAGTAGCCCTGCAGAGTATTGCACTTAGGAGCTGGAGGGATCTGGAGCCCCACATAAGATGGAAAAAGATGTGTTAGAAAAAGCAGGTGAAATCCAGGGAAGAGTGCTGACCCAGGGACTTTTCTGGTGGTCCAGTGGCTAAGACTCCACACTCCCAATGCAGGGGGGCTGGGTTCCACCCCTGGTCAGGGAACTAGAGCCCACACATGTCGCAATGAAGACCTGGCACAGCCAAAACAATAAAATAAAACAAATAAATGGAGTATTACTCAGCCATGAAAAAGAATACATTTGAATCAGTTCTAATGAGGTGGATGAAACTGGAGCCTATTATACAGAGTGAAGTAACCCAGAAAGAAAAACACCAATACAGTATACTAACGCATATATATGGAATTTAGAAAGATGGTAACAATAACCCTGTGTACGAGACAGCAAAAGAGACATTGATGTATAGAACAGTCTTATGGACTCTGTGGGAGAGGGAGAGGGTGGGAAGATTTGGGAGAATGGCATTGAAACATGTATAATATCATGTATGAAACGAGTTGCCAGTCCAGGTTTGATGCACGATAGTGGATGCTTGGGGCTGGTGCACTGGGCCGACCCAGAGGGAGGGTATGGGGAGGGAGGAGGGAGGAAGGTTCAGGATGGGGAACACATGTATATCTGTGGTGGATTCATTTCGATATTTGGCAAAACTAATACAATATTGTAAAGTTTAAAAATAAAATAAAATTAAAAAATAAAAATGAATAAAAAAAAGAAAATTCATAGAAGTAAAAATTGCCAGAAAACAAATAAAATATTAATATATTTCAGCATTACTGAAAAATTAGACAAATAAAAAAATTGCCTTCATTAATAAAAAAAAAAAACAGGGACGTGATCTTAAAAAGGGTAAAAATAAACATCTACAAAATGCAAATAGAGTTACAGATGTAGAGAACAAACTTATGGTTACCAGCAAGTAAGGTGTAGGGAGGGATAAATTGGAAGATAGGGATTGATATATACACACTACTCTATACAAAACAGATAACTCATTTTTATAAACAACTAAGGACCTACTCTCAGAGAAGGCAATGGCACCCCACTCCAGTACTCTTGCCTGAAAAATCCCATGGATGGAGGAGCCTGGTGGGCTGCAGTCCATGGGGTCAATAAGAGTCGGACACGACTGAAGTGACTTCACTTTCACTTTTCATTTTCATGCATTGGAGAAGGAAACGGCAACCCACTCCAGTGTTCTTGCCTGGAGAATCCCAGGGATGGGGGAGCCTGGTGGGCTGCCGTCTATGGGGTCACACACAGTAGGATACGACTGAAGCGACTTAGCAACTTAGCAAGGGCCTACTCTATACCACATGGAGCTCTGCTCAATACTCTTTAATGGCCTAGGTCTATATGGGAAAAGAATCTTAAAAGAAGTGGATACATGTCTAACTAATTCACTTTGCTGTACAGCAGAAACTAACACAAAATTGTAAGCCAACTATCCTCCAAAAAGAATTTTTAAAAAATAAAACCAAGGAGTACAATTGAAGGGGAAGCAATGTGAAGAGCATCCAACCTTTAAGCGTCCTTCATGTTCCTGTTCCTGTGTCCCTTCTTCCCCAGGGCTGATAAGGATGAAACAAGCACCAGGATGGATGCTGTCTGCACGTACCGCTCAGATCCCACAGGCTTCAGGCTGGACACGGAACGTCTGTATTGGGAACTAAGCCAGCAGACCCAGGGTGTCACTCGGCTGGACCACTACACCCTGGACAGGAACAGTCTCTATGTCAATGGTGAGTAGCTCTGCGCTAGCTGGGGTCTCCTCCCTCTCCCCAGATGGGGCCTCTTTGCAGTGTGATTTCTCTGTACCCACTTTCATGGTTCTGGAACAACCTAGAATTTCCATAGGGACTCAATTCTCTCCCCTCAGAACAACTTAAAAGGAACTTTTCAGATCTGGAAATAAAGATTCCCTCCAAAGTCTTCTTCATTCCAATGACCTTTCACAGAAGCCCAAATGAAACACGCAGACATCTAGGAAGAAAGCAAGCCCACGGCAGTCACTGGGGTTAACTCTTCCCCGAGAAACAATGAGTTTGCAATGCAGTGACTAATCCTCACGTCTTTATTTTCCCAATAACAGCTTGTGGTCCTTTACTCACTCTCCAAGGCTCTGCTGGAACTAAACCCCACCTAAGAAATAAACAACAAAGCTGTTAGTAATGTTTTTTAGCAACAAATTCCTTTGCAATAATGCTCTTAGCAACAATACCTACAATAACACCTGTACTAAAGGCTAGTATATATTGAAGGACCCATGTTCTAGAGCGTATGTATTATGCCTTGGTAAAACTGCCCAACATGGAGTTTTATGTATATTTGGACTTTTATGTATATTTTGGAGTTTTATGTATATTTTTGGAGTTTTATGTATATTTTACAGAGGAACAAACAAGGCTCAGGAAGAGAAATCCATTTTTCCAAGACCAGACAAACTAATACAATTGGTAGAATTGGGACTCAAACCTAAATTGACTGTAAAATCTAAGCCCGCCTAATTACTAGGCTACACTCCAGACTAACCCAGCTAAATACCAAGCTCAAATATTGGGATGGAAAAGCATATTAAAGGACTTCTAGGGACTTCCCTGGTGATCCAGTGGCTAAGACTCCACACTCCCAATGCAGGGGACCCAGGTTTGATCCCTGGTCAGGGAACTCGATCCCACATGCTGCACTTAAGAGTTCACATGCCACAAGTAAAGACCCCATGTGACACAATTAAGCCCCAACACAGCCAAATAAACAAGTAAATAGAAACAAATATTCAAAAAATAAAGGACCTCTAATATGACAATTTAAACTAATTAATTATGTCCTCATTATATCAACTTGGACAATGTCTTTCTTCTTGGATTAAAATCTGTTTTGTATTTCAGTAGTCCTTAAGAATTACCTAAAAGCAGTAATTAACTACTGTGGGTTTTGGTGAATTACAGGTCTTGCTTCAGTTAAGCCCTGGTCCTGCCTTTTACTTACTCTGTGGCCCTGGGCAAGTCATGACCTCTCTAGACTTTTGTCCATTTTTTAGAGTGAAGTTCTTTTTTAAAGTCATCTAAGATTAGTGTGAGGGTCAAATGAGATAAACCTGAATAATTCAAGTTAACTGGGCACCATGTGGCCCAGTCTCAGAGAGGAGTTTTATTTCAATAAACCCATTCGAACCATCAAATACAAAATAAGTTTCAGTTACATTTCTTTGTTGTTATTATTTATTCTCTAAGTCATTTCCGACTCATTTGCAACTCCATGGACTGTAGCCCACCAGGTTCCTCTGTCCATGGGATTTCCCAGGCAAGAATATTGGAGTGGATTGCCATTTCCTTCTGGGGATCTTTCCTACCCAGGGATCAAACCCATGTCTCCTGCATAGGCAGACAGGTTCTTAACCATTGAGTCACCAAAGAGGATCCTAGCCATGATCCAGAACCATACTTATTCAAATCCTCTTTCCCTCATTTTCTCTTATTCTCCAACTTTATACTCTCTGACTGACCCCCAAGTCTCTCTCTTTCTTCCTCTCTCTCACTATCTCAATCCCAACATCACAGAAGTCCAAGAACTATGCTGTCAAAGCTCAAGCTTTGTCTTTGGAGAGTTGGGGAGTGGGAGAAACTCAAAGCACAAGGTCAAAATTATATATCATGGATGAAGAAACAAAAACAAGGCTGAAAACACTCACAGGAAATTGTTGTCCTTGTTCATTTGATAAAGCTCCAGTGGCTCAGATGGTAAAGAAGATGCCTGCTATGTGGGAGACCCGGGTTCAGCCCTTGGGTCAGGAAGACCCCCTGGAGAAGGGAATGGCAACCCACTCCATTGAGATAGTGACAGAAAGAGAGAGAAAGAGAGACTTGGGGATCAGCCAGAGAGCATAAAGTTGGAGAATAAGAGAAAATGGGGGAAAGAGGATTTGAATAAGTATGGTTCTAGATCGTGGATAGGGTCCTCTTGGGTGGTTCAGTGGTAAAGAACCCATCTACTTATGCAGGAGACATGGGTTCAATCCTTGGGTTGGGAAGATCTCCTGGAGAAGGGAATGGCAACCCACTCCAGTTTTCTTGCCTAGAAAATTCCATGGACAGGTCCATGAGGTGGCAAAGAATTGGACATGACTGAGAGACTAACACATTCATTTGGTGAGGTTGATAATATTCCAGGCAGCTGGTAAATTCCCAAAAAAACTGAGAGTGGTTTGATCATTGTCTTCTTTGAGATTAATGGTTATGAGGATGAAATTAATCAGAAGGACCAGAGTAAGAGGCAGTTCACTCACAAAGAGTAACCATCAGGACCTCCCAAGTGGTCAAGTGATTAAGACTCTGCCCTCCCAATGCAGGGGGCACAGGTTCGATCTGTAGTCAGGGCCCTAAGATCCCACATGCTGCACTGTGTGGCCAAAAAATTTAAAAAAAAGAAGAACCATCATTATTTATTGGTGAATCTCAAAGAAAATACTCAGTAAGGTCTGTAAGTTTGTGTTTCTAGTTCTACACTTCACTCCTTTCTTAATGTTCTCCCATCATCTTATGCTTTCTTTCTGCCTCTCCTTGCAGGTTACAACCATCGGTACTGGATCCCCACCACCAGCAGTGAGTAATGAGGGCTCAAATGTTTCCATGACCCTGGGACCCTTCCACCCTAAACCTGCTCCCTTTCCCATTCCCCATTCCCCAAATCCTCAGCCCCACAATAGCCTCAGACCAGCAGAAGTCTCATGTTAAGCCAAGGAACAGATATAAGTTTCCATCAACCACTGTTACCTCTCATAGCTTTATGAAAGGCCCCAACAGTTTTATTCTTTCAGCTCCAGTGACCTCCACCTTCTCTCCAGGACCTCCAGCATCTCCAACTTCCATCCCTAGCTCTACAGGTAAGAATCTAATCTTTGGATCTCATGAAACTTCAACTTCATTCAATGGCTGATAGATTCTTGCATGGTCTGGATTCTGATGCCCACACAGCCTCAGCCCATCCCACTGTCTACCCTGCTCTCTAGTCCAGCCTCATTTCTGTTCCTGCAGGGCCCAAACATCCATCCATCCTTACTGTTCTTGGAACTTACTGTTCTAGGAACTCAGCTGTGCTTGGTTCTTCCTTGTTCTCCAGATCTCATCTCAGCATGTTCTTCTCAGACACCACCTCCTAGAAAATAGCTTTTCCCTAGCTGATCTCTATTCTATTTGTATGAACAGTTCCTTCCTGGAAATTACTGCTATTCTGTTACCAGGAATGTGGAGGAAAGGGAACCCTTGTACACTGTTAATGGGAATGTAAATTGATGTAGCCACTGAGCAAAACAGTATATAGAGGTTTCTCAAAAAACTAGAAGTAGAAGCACTATATGATCCAGCAGTTTAACTCGGGTATATATAGCCAAAGAAAACAAAAACACTGATTTGAAAAGACACGGCACTCCCAATGTTCAGAACAGCACTGTTTATAATTGTCAAGTTATGAAGGCAACCTAAGTGTCCATCAACAGATGAATCAATAAAGATCTCACACACACACACACACACACACACACACACCATGGAATACTACTCCATCTTAAACAAGAATGAAATTTTGCCATTTGTTAGCAACCTGGATGGACTTGAAGGGCATTACGCTTAGTAAAATAAATCAGACAGAGAAAGACAAGTACTGTATGATATCACCTATATGTGGAATCTAAAAAAATACAACAAACTAGTTAATATAATAAAAAAGAAGCTGACTCACAGGTATAGAGAAGAAAGTAGTGGTTATCAGTGGGAGTTGGGGAAGGGCGATACAGAGGTGGGGAGGGGGAGATACAAACTATTGGGTGTAAGATAGAGTCAAGTATGTATTGTACAGCACAGGGAATGTAGCCAATATTTTGTAATACCTGTAAATGGAAATAGTTGCAAATTTAAAACTGTGTAAAATTTTTCAAATCATTCAAAAAAATTTTAATAAATGTAGACTTGTCCATGAAATATATAAGATGCACTTTTTTTTCAATTTTTATTAGGATATGTTGTGTTAGTTTCAGGTGTACAACAAAGTTCTACATATATCTATATCCACTCTCTTTTTAGATTCTTTTCCCATATAGACTATATAATGACCCATATAGGTCATTACAGAGTGTTGAGTTCCCTGTGATATACAGCAGGTCCTTATTAGTGATCTATTTTATATATAATAGTGTATATATTGGAGAAGGAAATGGCAACCCACTCCAGTGTCCTTGACTGGAGAATCCCAGGGACAGAGGAGCCTGGTGGGCTTCTGTCTATGGGGTCGCACAGAGTTGGACATGACTGAAGCGACTTAGCAGCAGTGTATATATGTCAATTTCAATCTTCCAGTTTATTCTTCCCTCCCTCCTTCCCCCTCTGGTAACCATAAGTTAGGATTAATAGAATATATAAAATGCACATTTTAAAAAGTTACTGCTATTTTGATTTTCTTGACCTTTTTTCAAGTATTTGTGGCCTAAAGCTTGAGCTCAAAAGGTCTTGGTACCTCCTGTTCCTTCCTACAAAATAGCCCACAACATGTCAACCTTTTGGACACTCTGAGATAAGAGAGTTGAGGTTCCCTTTCAAGTTGATGTCACACCTCTAAGACAAAGGTCCCTTCTCCTCCTCTAGCTGACTGAGCAGTGGGGGGTATCCCAGTGGGCCATCTCAGTCTGACTCACCTACTGAACAGTGATGCCCAGAGAGATGCCACTAGTCCCTCCTACGCCCCTGCCCTGAACAGCTCAGACCTAAGACTGACAGGTCTCCTCTCTCTCTTTCTCCCTCCAGTTGCAGATATGGGCCCAGCCCTGGTGCCGTTCACCCTTAATTTCACCGTCACCAACCCGTTCTATACCCCAGACATGGGGCACCGAGGATCCGAGAAGTTCAACTTCACTGAGAAGGTTCTGAATCACCTGGTAAGAGCCCTTCAGTCCCTGCGCTAGCCTGCCTTGTCCTCACCCCACCCGGCACCTTGGCTCCTCCCACTCATCTCCCTCTCACCTCCCCCTCAGCTTGGTCCTCTGCTCAAGAACACCAGTGTCGGCCCACTCTACTCTAACTGCAGACTGACCCTGCTCAGGTAAGGCAAGGCTCCCCCACCTCCACACACACACACAACCTGAGGGCTGCACTGTTACAGGCCAGCTCACCTGGAGGGGAAGACCTGTGGTTTATGATGTGGCGGGGCAGCTGTTGTTTAGTCGCTCAGTCGTATCAGACTCTTTGAGATCCCATGGACAGTAACCCGCCAGGTCCCTCTGTCCATGGGAGTCTCCAGGCAAGAATACTGGAATGGGTTGCCGTTTCCTCCTCCAGGGGATCTTCCCAACCAAGGGATCGAATCTGCACCTCCTCTGTCTCCTGCATTGGCAGGAGGATTCATTAAGAGAGAGACTGTTACCAACCAGGGTTCTTGTCCTTAACAGAAATTGATCAGATGCCAGACAGGAAATTCAGGCAAGGCTTTATTGGAGTTCCCGCGGAAGCAGTAAGGGGTGAGAGCAAGCAAGGGTTCCCTTGTTTGTTTGCTCCCCGAGGGGTGGAGCAAACTGGCCCTATATGAGCTGAGGATAGGGGTGCTTCCAGGGAGTCAGGCCAGAGCGGTGACCTGGGTGGTCTGCCCACCGATTTGGTGGTGCTGTGTGCAAGGTGCATGCGTAGTATCCTATTTTTGCTCCCAAACCCCTGTTTTTGTTAAGTGACAGTTGGGTTGGGTTTTTTTTGTTTGTTCTCTTTGTATTTTGTTGTCTATAATTTGCCCCAACAGCTGGGGCAGTGGTAAAGAATCTGCCTGCCAATGTAAGAGATGCAGGGGACATGGGTTCAATCCCTGGGTGGAAAAGATCCCCTGAAGAAGGAAATGACAACCCACTCCAGTATTCTTGCCTGGGAAATCCCATGGACAGAGGTGCCTGGCAGGCTACAATCCATGGGGTCACAAATAGACACAACTGAGCAACTGAGCACAGGCACAAAAACACTCAGTTATTTTTAGCCCATTATATTTTCTTCATACTTTATTGCTGGAGGAGACATTTGTCCAAGTGCAAACCCTGCATCAAAGAGTCTTACATCCCAGGTCCCAGCCTATTTCAAGATGAACAAAGTATATAACTCACCCACATCTCTGAATGTCCCTATTCCTCTGTTCCTGCCATCCTAGGACTGAAAAGGATGGAGCAGCAACTGGAGTGGATGCCATCTGCACCTACCATCCTGACCCCACACATCCTGGGCTGGACAGAGAAAAGTTGTACCGGGAGCTGAGTCAGCTGACTCATGGTGTCACCAGGATGGGCAAATACACTCTGGACAGTAACAGCCTCTATGTCAATGGTGAGTGTCCGTGTTGCAGCCAGGGTTTCCTACAGTCCCATGTCTCTCTATACCAATAGTTCTCAACCTGGGAAGATTCTGCATCCCAGGGGATATTTGACCATGTCTGGAGACAGTTTTCAAGTCATCACTGGGGGGGTGCTAGTGACATCTAGTGGTTAGAGGCCAGAAGTGCTACTAAACATTTCTTGTTCAGTCGCCAAGTCGTGTCTGACTCTTCGCGACCCAAAGGACTGCCGCAGGCCAGGCTTTCCTGTCCGCCACCATCTTCTGGAGTTTGCCCAAGTTCATGTCCATTGAATCGGTGATACCATCCAACCATCTCATTCTCTGTCGCCCTCTTCTCCTTCTGCCTTCAATCTTTCCCAGCATCAGGGTCTTACTAAACATCCCACAATGCAAAAGGCAGCCTCCCCACCATGAAGAACTCTCTTGACCAGTGGTCCTCAGCCTTTTTGACACCTGGGACTGGTTTTGAGGAAGAAAATTTTCCCACGAAGCAGAGTGGAGGTGGAGGGGGGATGGTTTGATTCAAGCACATTACGCTTATTGCACACTTTATTAATTGTGATATGTAATGAAATATATACCTGAGCTTCCCAGGTAGCTCAGTGGTAAAGACGCTGCCTGCCCATGCAGGAGATTCGAGTTTGATTCCTGGGTTGGGAAGGTCCCCTGGAGGAGGAAATGGCAACCCACTCCAGTATTCTTGCCTGGAAAATTCCATGGACAGAGGAGCCTGGTGGGCTACAGTCCATGGGGTCGCAAAGAGTAGAACGTGATGGAGCATGCACGCATGCAACGCACCGCAGCAGCAGTGGCCACGGTGCCCCAAGACTAATAACTGCAACCGTAGCTAATTCGTACCAAAAGTTTCTTCTGTGCCAGGAATTATGATAAGGACTTTATTTATGTGATCTCATATTTATTTTATCCCAAACTCTGTGACTTATTCCACTCATTTTTACAGACAGCCATCATGCATTCAGGCAGGAAATCATTTGCCCCAGATAACCCATCCATAATGCAAGGGAGAGTCAAGACTCAAATGGAAGGTTAAGTCTAAATTCCAAGTTCTGAACCACAAGGCAACACTGTAGACCATCCAGCGCAAGCCTGTCAGGACAGGACGAGAGAGGGTTTGATGATCTCTAGCCAGCAATCCAACCTGATGCTTGATTAGTTATTTCCCTTCTATGTCAGCTTGGAAATGTCCTTTCTATATGGTTTGGAATATATATTTTACTGGATTGACAATAACACATCCTGTGTGGTGTCTATAGAAGGTTTAACTCCAGGATTGGGACTAACTGAAAGCATATTAATAGCATGGAGATTGATGAGTGACAGACCTCTGTTTTATGTGACGCTGGACAAGCCATGTGACCTCTCCAGGCTCTAAGGCCCCATCTATAGAATGGACTAAACACACATACCACACAGGATTGTCCTGACAATCAAATGAGATGATCTAGCAACAATCCAAGTAAATCACGGAGCTCCCCTTAGTCCAGCCTTCACTCGCATCTCCCAGAGAGTATCAGAGACATGCATTCCATGATGGAGGGAACATCATAAAAAAATTCTCTTCTCGACTCACAGACTTAGAGAATGAACTTATGGTTGCCGGGGTAGGGTCAGAGGATGGGTGAAAGGGACAGCTAGGGAGTTTGGGATGGACATGTACACACTGCTATATTTAAAATGGATAACCAACAGGGACCTACTGTATAGCACAGGGAACTCTGATCAATGTTATGTAGCAGGCTAGATGGGAGGGGAGTTTGGGGGAGAATGGATACATGTATATGAATGGCTGAGTCCCTTCACTGTTTTTCTGGAACTATCATAACATTGTTAATCCAATATACAGCAATACAAAATAAAAAGTTAAAAAAATAAAATGCATCATCATTGAAAAAAAAAAAGAAATTCTCTTTTCCCCAGTTTCTTTCAGGCTCCAATCTTTCTACCCTTCATCTGACTTTTGAGTCTATTCTCTTTCTCACTGCTGCCTCTGCTGCTAATCACTTTCAGTCGTATCCGACTCTGTGCGACCCCATAGACGGCAGCCTACCAGACTCCCCCATCCCTGGGATTCTCCAGGCAAGAACACTGGAGTGGATTGCTATTTCCTTCTCCAATGCATGAAAGTGAAAAGTGAAAGTGAAGTCGCTCAGTCGTGTCCAACTCTTAGCGACCCCATGGACTGCAGCCTACCAGGCTCCTCCGTCCATGGGATTTTCCAGACAAGAGTACTGGAGTGGGGTGCCATTGCCTTCTCCCTCTTTCTCACTACCCAACCCCAGATCCAAATTTTCTCTATTTTGAACTGCATGCATCCCCTTTCTTCCAACTCACTGTACCTTTATCACCACATACCGCTCTCCCCACCTGCCACAATTTTGTCAATTCTACATCACACACACACACACAACACTCAAAGAAAAAAAAACAGAAACTAAGCCAGAAAAGACCATACTATCATAAAAATTTTGTAGTGGCAGAGAAGGTGAAAGAGCAAGGACAAAATTGTCTTTAGAGATTGAGAGAGCAAAGGCTTGGAACACACACTCATTCATAAATTTGCCCCATTATCTTTATAGTGTTTAGCATTACTTCTGATGCATTCCCAATACATAGAGCCAGATATTATTAATGCATTTTAGTTTTGGCAATAATTTCTACTGTACAGCAAAATGAATCAGCCATACATATTCATATATCCCCTCCTTTTTGGACTTCCTTCCCATTCAGGTCACGAAAGCACCTTGAGTAGAGTTCTCTGTGCTATAAAGTAGGTTCTTATTAGTTATCTATTTTATACATAGTATCAATAGTGCATACAGGTCAATCCCTATCTCCCAATTCCTCCCATTCTGCCTTTCCCCCTTGGTGTTCATACATTGGTTGGATGGCATTACTGGCTTAATGGACATGTGTCTGAGCAAACTCTGGGAGATAGTGAAGGACAGGAAAGCCTAATGTGCTCCAGTCCATGCTGCTGCAGAGAGTCAGACACAACTTAGTGACTGAACAACATCTATACGTTTGTTTTCTGTATCTGTATACAGTCAAAGCTAACACAACATTGTAAAGCAACTATATTCCAATAAAAAATTAATTTAAAACACTTTAGCAATAACAATAGTAAGGATGTTCGTTGTTATTTTCAAAGGACAAGGCACAGGTCACAGAATAAGATGTAACCATTATTGTTCACGCAGATCTCAGGGAATTTGTTAATTTCATTTCTAGGTCTGCCATCCAACTCCTTAACATCATAACAGTCCTTCTGTACTCTTTTCTCCATTTCTGCAGGTTATAACCGTCAGTACTGGATGCCCACCACCAGCAGTGAGTATTTCAAACTGTGTCTCTTCAATGCCCGCTGGACCCTTATTCCCCAGAGCACATCTTTCAAGAGAGAAATTCCCAATGCCTCCTCCCTAAATGCCCAGCCGTAGCCTCAGAGCAGCTCCTAACCTACCCAAGTTCTTGTTCTGAGTCGAGATAGAAACTCAGGGACTTCCCTCTTGGTCCAGTGGTTAAGACTTCGCCTCCAGTGCAGAGGGTGTGGGTTTGATCCCTGGTCGGGGAGCCTGCATGCTTGCTCAGTTGTGTCCAACTCTTTGTGACCCCATGGACTATAGCCCAACAGGCACCTCTGTCCATGGGATTCTCCAGGCAGGGATACTGGAGCGGGTTGCCATGCCCTTCTCTAGAGGATCTTCCCAACCCAAGGACTGAACCTGCATCTCCTGCGTTTCCAGCACTAGCAAGTGGATTCTTTATCACTGAGCCACCTGTAGAAGATCCCATATGCCTCATGACCAAAATACTAAAGCAGAAGCAATATTATAACAAATTCAATAAAGACTTCAAAAATGGTCCACATCAAATAAAAAATCAAGATAGAAATACAAATTCCAATGAAAAATTTCTGCTTCTACAATCTGTTCCAGATGGAACTCAATCATTTTCCCCATTTTTTTCCTCAGCTCCGGTGACTTCTACATTCTCTCTGGAATCCTCCACATCTCTGTCCCCCATCCTCAGCTCTACAGGTAGGACCTGCTCTCTGGGACCTAGGAAACTTAACTCTGCACTGTCTGGTCCCTAATGGCCACCCAGCCTCATCCTGTCCCACATTTTCTCTCACGCTTTCTAAGCTTTGGCCACATCAGAGGCTTGTCTGTTCTTCTACTGTCCTAACCTCTGCCTTGCCTCTTTAGTAGCCCTTTCTGGAGATGAGGTATGCCTAGGTAGGTTGCTTCAGTCGTGTCCGACTCTGTGCGACCCCATAGACGGCAGCCCACCAGGCTCCCCCGTCCCTGGGATTCTCCAGGCAAGAACACTGGAGTGGGTTGCCATTTCCTTCTCCAATGCATGAAAGTGAAAAGTGAAAGTGAAGTTGTTCAGTCGTGTCTGACTCAGCGACCCCATGGACTGCAGCCCACCAGGCCCCTCCGTCCCTGGGATTTTCCAGGCAAGAGTACTGGAGTGGGGTGCCAGTGCCTTCTCCGTGAGGTATGCCTAGCAACATATTTAACTTTCACATTTCAGCTTGATCACCACCTTCACTGAAAGACCTTCCAAAATCACTTAAATGATACAGCATTTCTCCTGAATCCATACCTGGCTCACGGGTTTTTCTCTATTATATCACCTTGAGTATTTCTTGCATGGAATTTACCCCAGTTTGCTTTATTCAGTCTTTGTGTATTTGTCACTCTGAAGCTTAACCCCTGATCAGCATTCACCTTATATTTATTGATTGGATGAATATAGCAACCTCAGTATAGGTTCGAATTTGTGGATTGTATTTGAACATCCAGAAAATAGGATCTTAGTCTCGAGTTGATTCTTGCTCCATATTCTCATCTGAGGGCTCCTGAATTTCCAGGTACCTGGTACAGGGACTTGGTTTATACCATAAAACCTGTCTTACCCCAGCCCTTAAGTTTTTGGTTTTGGTTTTTTTTTTTTCACTGCCCTGGATCTTCGTTGCTGCACGCGGGCTTTCTTGTGTTGCAGTGGAATGGCTCCTCATTGCAGTGGCTTCTCTTGTAGCAAAGTAAAAGCTCTAGGTGCATGGGCTCAGTAGTTGTGGCTCACAGGCTTAGTTGCTCCAAGGCATGTGGAATCTTCGCAGACCAGGGATCGAACCTGTGTCCCCTACACTGACAGGTGGATTCTTAAACCAGGAAAGGCCCAAGATTTTTTTTTTTTTAATTTGAGTCTTTGGGTCTTTATCATGCCCAGAGTGAGAATTGTTGTTCAGTCACTAAGTGGTATCTGACTCTTTGCAACCCCATGGACTGCAGCACGCCAGGCTTCCCTGTCCTTTACTATCTCGCAGAGTTTACTCAAACTCATGTCCATTGAACCAGTAATGCCATCCAACCATCTCATCCTCTGTTGCCCGCTTCTCCTCCTGCCTTCAATCTTTCCCAGCATCAAGGTCTTTTCCAAAGAGTCAGCACTTCTCATCAGGTGGCCAAAGTACTGGAGCTTCAGTTTCAGTATCAGTCCTTCCAATGAATATTCAGGACTGATTTCCTTTAGTATTGACTGTTTTGAGTTTCCGCAAGCATCTCCTTGCTGTCCAAGGGACTCTCAAGAGTCTTATCTAGCACCACAATTTGAAAACATCAATTCTTTGGTGCTCAGCCTTCTTTATGGTCTAACTCTCACATCTATACATGACAAAACCATAGCTTTGACTATACAGGTCATGGCGGAGGGTAAGCATCCTTGAACCTTAATCCAGAGTTAAGGAGATACAAATGTGAATCCAGAGTTATGAGATACAAACTATGGTTCGTAATTTGAATTCTGCCTTCAGGAATTCTGTGTTTTGCAAGTCAAGACACTGCAAACTTTTTACACGTTATAGGCAGGATGCATGCTTTCTGCTTCCTCACTGCTCCACCCTGATCAACTTAACTGTTTATATAACATGTCTGAAATGTAACATGTGCTATAAGTCAAGTCACCCCATGACTGACGCTGTCATTTGTCTCTAGATGTATCCACAATTTCTTCTTCATCTTTGGTGTTCAACGGTTTGATCATGATGAATCTGAGCATGGTTTTCCTTGAGTTTCTCCTCTTTGGGATTTTATAAAATTTCCTGAATCTGAAAATGCATGTTTTAAAGAAGTTTGGGAAAGTTTCAGCCACCATGGCTTCAACTTTTTCACTTTGCTGTACAGCAGAAATTCACACAACATTGTAAATAACTGTACTTCAGCTTGAAACTATTGACTAAAAAATAACATGCACTCTTCAACGATGGTTATTGACAAAGAAGGAGGGTCACTTTCATGAGGGGGACGGTCTTGACCACTCAGTAGTTGCACAGTCTCTCTTGATGAAGTCAGAGACTATGGGAGGTCTCTGCCGCTGGAGGTGATCGAGTGACTTTGCTTCTCTTCCTCCCCCAGAAATATCTAATAGCTGTTTATCTTCAAACATATCAAGCTGAAAAGAGTTGCGGTTCTTTTTCCAGCTAAAATTGTCCTTCCGGTACAGAGGCCCCTCGCCTTCTCTAAGTCTGGCTGGATGCAAGGGTGACACGGGTTGGATATCTCAAGCCTGACTCCCTGGACGCTGAGGCTAAGGTGACAGCTCTGGACCCACCGTTTACAGCCATCCCAGCCAGAGGTCGTAATGAACCCTTCTCTCCCTTCCCACGGCAGGCATGAGCCCGTCTCTGGTGCCTTTCACCCTCAACTTCACCATCACCAACCTGAACTACACAGACAACATGAGTCCCCCAGGATCTGAGCTATTCAACACCATGGAAAGGATCTTGAATCGCCTGGTGAGAACCCCTCCAGTGCCTACCTGCGTCCTGCCCAGACCCTTGAGCATCATATGCTCACTTCCCTTTCTTTCATCCCCAGCTTAAACCCTTGTTCCAGAATAGCAGTATTGAACTCCTGTATTCTGGCTGCCGACTAACCTTGCTCAGGTGAGAACGCCAGAGTAGACACCCGGGTAATGCGGGGAAGAGGGTGGGGTGCTGACCAAGACCTAGAGCCTCACGACTTATACCCACTATCCCAGGGCCAGCTGACCACCAGCTCTCACCCTGCCTCACACTGTGTTTCTGACCAGAAAATGCAAAATCCTTAGATTCTCCTTCCCAGGAAGAGAAGGTAGAACTTTTCAGAAAGACCTTTCTTCTGGAACTCATCAAGGAACCAAATAGTCATGTCAGCTTCACCACTAGAGAGCAGTAGGTTTCAACCAAGAGTGATTTCACTCCCAGGGGATATCTGGCAATATCTAGAGACATTGTAAAAATCATTTTACTTATTTCTTTTTGGCTGTGCTGGGTCTTCGTTGTTCTGTGCAGGCTTTTCTCTAGTTGCGGTGAGTGGGGGCTACTCACTAATGGTGGTGCAAAGGCTTCTCACTGAAGTGGCTCCTCTTGTTGTGGAGCACAGGCTCTACGTGCAAGGGCTTCAGCAGTTGCAGCACTCAGGCTCAGTAGTTAATGGCTCTTGGGCTCTAGAGCAAGGGCTCAGCAGTTGTAGTCCACAGGTTTAGGTGCCCTGCAATAGGTGAAATCTTTCCAAACCAGGGATCAAACCCTGGGATCTGCATTAGCAGGCAGATTCCTATCCACTGTGCCACCAGGGAAATCCAAGACATTTTTTTGGTTGTCACAATTCAAGAGTGGAGGTTACTAGTGAGGGCATCTAGTGAATGAGGCCAGGGATGCTGCTAAATATCCTACAATACAGAGGACAGTCTCCGAAGGTAAAGAATTGCCTGACCTGAAAAGTTCATGGTGCCAAGGTTAAGAAAGCTTGCTGTAGAGGGTGCATCATTATATCTATGCATGCAATAAATTATTCACAATCTTTTTTAATAATTATATTTATTTATTTTTGGCTATGCTGGATCTTTGTTGCTGTGTATGGGCTTTCTCTGGTTGTAGTAAGTGGGGGCTACTCTCTGGAGCACAGCCTCAGTAGTTGTGGTGCACGGACTTAGATGCTTCACGGCATGTGGAATCTTACTGTATCAGGGATCAAACGAACCTTGTCTCCTGCATTAGCAGGCGGATTCCTTACCCCTGAGCCACCAGGGAAGCCCTACAGCGTTTTATATATTCAAGTACTGAGAGTAAATTCAGCATGTGGAAAACCCCATATGTATACTCAGGGTACCCTACTCCCTTGGGTGACATCTCCCAGTCACTGACCTTTTGTCAGAGAATGGAATGCCCCCAGCTCCAAAGATAGTCACTCTTGCCCTCCAGACATGATTCTAGGTCTTCCCATTTCCACTGATTCCATTGATCCACTGAGATATTTTTGGCTCTGCGATACCGTCCCCCATCTCACCTCTACCCTAGACTGGCAGCTTGACCTCACTGTTTCAAAAAACTCAGTCTCTCTCATCACAGGGTCCATTCACCAAGAACACTGGCCCTATTAATATGTAGTAAACTTGGCTGCCTTTATTGAGCTGAGTGCTAAGTACTGTGAGGTCTATACTACTACCTCATTTAATGAATGAAAAAAATTGAGCCACAGAGAGGTTGAGAGACTTAGCCAAAGCCACTCAGCAGTTGAGTGGCAAGGCTGGAATTTAAGGAATTTGACATCGCCTTTTTTAACCTTGTTGAACCCTCAGATTCCTTCCTTCCAACCCCTCTGTCCTGCTTTTGTTGTTACGGTGTGTGATGCCTTGTTATGAGTGCCAGCTTAGCACAAATATCAGCATTTCTAGATGCTACATCCTCTGTGTTCAGGGACCTTGGCTGGCATAATCATTTCCAATTCTCCCTCAACACCAAAACCATTCCAGTTTTCCCTTCTCAGTTCCTTCCCTCAGTGAGGCTTTCCAGTGCCCTTTTCTGGAATTCCCACCTCCCTATGCCTGTGTCCTACCCTACCCAGGCCTGAAAAAAACAGAAGAGCCACTGGAGTTGATGCTGTCTGTACTCACCGACCTAACCCCATGGGCCTTAAACTAGACCGAGAGAGGCTGTACCGGGAACTGAGCCATGAGACTCATGGTGTCACCCAGCTGGGATCCTTCACTTTGGACAAGGACAGCCTCTATGTCAATGGTGAGCATCTTTTCTTTTTTTTTTCAGATGACAAACCAATGTAATATTCCGTCTAAATAATGTTAACATATTTTAAAGGTTTTTTGTTTTAATGCATATCAGCTATTTCCAACAGTGTTATCTTTCTTAGGTCGTTATTGCTATTTTAGTTGCTAAGTTGTGTCAGACTCTTTGCAACCCCATGGACTGTACGTAGCCTGCCAGGCTCCTTTGTCCATAGGATTTCCCAGGCAAGAATATTGGAGTGGGTTTCCATTTCCTCCTCCAGGGATCTTCCCAACCCAGGGATCGAACCCTCATCTCCTGCACTGGCAGGAAGATTCTTTACCACTGAGCCACCTGGGAAGCCCTTCTTAGGTTTTTATGAATAGTTCTAAGTGGGCTTCCCTGGTAGCTCAGCTGGTAAAGAATCTTCCTGCAAAGCAGGAGACCCTGATTCAATTCCTGGGTCAGGAAGATCAACTGGAGAGGACCCACTCTAGTATTCTTGGACTTCCCTGGTGGTTCAGCTGGTAAAGAATCTGCCTGCAATGTGGGAGACCTGGATTCGATCCCTGGGTTGGGAAGATCCCCTGGAAAAGGGAAAGGCTACCCCTTCCAGTATTCTGGCCTGGAGAATTCCATTGACTGTATAGTCCATGGGATCAAAAAGAGTCTGACACGACTGAGTAGTTCTAAGGTAAAGGATGGTGTGAAAGAAGGAATGGAACTCCACAGATTTGGGATAAATTCAATCCTGTGACTTAGAATAATTTATTTAATCCCTCTAAGCCTCAGTTTCTTTGTCAGTAAAATTGGGATAAAAGTTTCATATAGAGGGATTAAATTTTGCACACAGAAAATTTCCAGTTAAACACTTATGCAAAAAAAGGGGGAGGATGGATAAATTAGAAATCTGGAGTTAACATACACATACTACTATATAAAAAATAGAAAGTCAACAAGGACCCACTGTACAGCCCAGTGAACTCCACTCAATACTCTGTAATGACCCACATGGGAAAAGAATCTAAAAAAGAGTGGATATATATATATGTGTGTGTGTGTGTAACTGAATCACCCCCACTACACACCCAAAACCAACACAACATTGCAAATCAACTACACTCATATGGGTTTCCCTGGTGGCTCAGCTGGTAAAGAATCCGCCTGCAATGTGGGAGACCTGGGTTCGATTCCTGGGTTGGGAAGATCCCCTGGAGAAGGGAAAGGCTATCCACTCCAGTATTCTGGCCTGGAGAATTCCATGGACTGTATAGGGGTCACAAAGAGTCAGACATGACTGAGCGACTTCACATTTTCACACCAATATAAAATAAAAATTTTAAAATGCCTTCTACATACACATAGATCACTTATGGATTGCCTTTGCATTCTAACTGTATGCCATGAGTCCTGCCATTTAATGATCAAAACTCTAGAAAGAATCATTTTCTCCATCTTAGACATAATAGAGGACAGACATTCATCAAATACTTTCACTGTCAGAGATGGGCAAAATCTGAGTGTCCTTTTTGTAACCACATGTTGAAGCTGATGCTCTGCCCTCCCAGAAGGGATGGGATTCTCCAGTTTGCCACAGGACCCATCCTGTGTATCATTTCCCACTTGAGCAATCTCTCTTGATGACTCAAGAAAGCCCATGGGCTATTCCTGCATTCCAGGACTTTGATTTATAAACTTGTCTGAGGCACAGAGCCTTTCTCCAGAAGATGAAAGAGACTTAGAACTTCCATTCCCAATGCAAGTGTCCCAGGTTTGATCCTTGGTCAGGAAACTTTCCTGGTGGCTCAGATGCTAAAGAAACTGCCTGCAATGCAGGAGACCCAGCTTCCATCTCTGGATTGGGAAGATCCCCCTGGAGAAGGAAATGGCAACCCACTGCAGTATTCTTGCCTGGAGAATCCCATGGACAGCAGAGCCTGGCTGGCTACAGTCCATGGGAATTGCAAAGAGTTGTACACAATAGAGCAACTAACTCTGCTCCTAACAGGGAACTTCATCCCACATGCTACAACTAAGACCTGGTGTAACCAAATAAATAAATTTTAAAAAAAGAAGATGAAAGATACTATCAATCTGCCTGTAGCCAATGGGGACCCAAGAGTCTGGCCATTCATCTTCCCCCTGGCAATATCTCAAAATCTCCTCTAGAAAAGCACAAATTTAGAGCCCATGTTCTAGAAATGTCAGTGTATTTATCTTCCCAAATAAATTGCAAGGGCTCCCCTTGTGGCTGAGTGGTAAAGAATCCACCTGCCAAGGCAGGAGACACATCTCTATCCGGAAGATCCCTTGGAGCAGGAAATGGCAACTCACTCTCATATTCTAGCCTGGGAAATCCCACGGACAGAGGAGCTTGGTGGACTACAGTCCATGGGGTTGCAAAGAGTTGGACATGACTTAGTGATTAAAAAACAACAGTAAATTGTGAACCCGTGAAGACATATATTGGATCTTTGATTTCTCAGCCTGGTGGTCTATAGCCTTTTAAGAGGTCACACGGGGTCACAAGCCTTTTAAGAACAAGATACGGTTGTTCCTCAATCATAACTGTTGCTTTGCAACTTGAAGTCTCAGTCGAGGGTGGGAGGTGTTGGTCCTTGAGCTCTATCTTGGCCATCTCTTTCCTGCTTGCATCCCAATCCTGTCTCCGTTTCTCATTGCAGGTTACACCCAATGGACCTCAGCCTCCACCACCAGTGGTGAGTACTCAAGACCTTGATAACCCTGTGCTCCAGGCCCCTGGTGGACAAACACTGATCCCCTCCTTCCAGAGCCTCAGGGAGTAGAGATGTGGGAGGACCCGGGTGTCTCATCCAATGCCCGCTACGTACAGTGGCTCCAATTGGACTGGAAAGATACATGTGGTGGTATCCATGCACCGCTTGGAATCCCTATTCTCACTCCGGACCATTTCTCCTCAGCTGCTGGGACCTCCCCAACCTTCCCAGGGACCTCCATGGTGCCAACCCACCTCCCTAGCTCCACAGGTAGGTGACTTCTTTCTCCAGATCTTTCTGTTGCTGTGTGTGCTTAGTCACTCAGTCATGTCTGACTGTTCGCGACCCCATGGACTGTAGCCCACCAGGCTCCTCTGTCCATGGGATTCTCCAGGCAAGAATGGAGTGGGTGACCATGACTTCCTCCAGGGATTTTCCCACCCCAAGGATCGAACCCAGGTCTCCTGCATTGCAGGTGAATTCTTTACTGTGTGAGCCACCAGGAAAGCCCCCAGATCCTTCTAGGAAGCCTCAAAGCTAGGACCCTTGGGTTTCAGAGACAAGCTGCCGTGAAACAATGAGAACTACCATGGGCTGCCCCTGCACTGCTCTAAATTCCTCAAGGGCATGAAATATGAATTCTTCATCCATCCAGCTCTGATGACCATGCGTAATTTACTTATCCTCTCAGTGCCTCAGTTTCCTCACCCACCAAGTAAGAATAATAATACTTGGTAGTCGTTGTGAAAGTGAAATAAAAATGTGAGTAAATCAACTATATGCCAATTAAAAAATTAATGTAAAAAGAAAGAAAATGTGCATAAAACACCTACCACAGGGAGTACCAAGGATTTTAGTGTGACAAATATTTATTGCATATGTGTTCTGTGCTAGGCAGAGGGAATAAGATTTTAGTCTTCTAAGGGCTTCCCTCCTCTAAGGGCTTCCCCCCTCCTCTAAGGGCTTCCCTTGTGATGGACGGTAAAGAATCTCCCTGCAATTCAGGAAACCTGGGTTTGATCCTGGGGTCAGGAGGCTCCCTGGAGAAGGAAATGGCCACCCACTCTAGTATTCTTGCCTGGAGAATCCCAAGGACAGAGAAGCCTGGAGGACTACAGTCCATGGGGTCTCAGTCAGACACGACAAACAACAATCTTTCCCACTCGAACCCTTGGCAACTACTAATCTGTTTTCCACCTCTATAATTTTGTTATTTTGAGAATGTTATATAAGTACATGTAACCTTTGAGGATTGGCTCCTTTCATTCAGCATAATATCCTTGAAATGTGCAGACTCTTTTAACGGTCACTTAACCTTCATAATTTCTCTACAATGCATAATTCTCCTCATTTACAGATAAAGAAGTGGAGATAGGCAGACAAGTTAAGTAACGTGCCCCTGGTCACATGACTGGTGAGGGGCTGAGAGAATTTACTATAGAACCAATAGAATTTACTATTAAAAATTTTTTTTAATTTACCATTTTTAAGTGTTTATTCACAATATTGTACAGTCATCACCACCATGCATTTCCAGAAAATTTGCAGCATCCCAAACAGAAACTCCAAACCCATTAAACATTAAATCCCTTTAACCCCCATGCCCAGCCCTGGTAACCTCTATTCTCTCTTCTGCCTCTGTGAATTTACTTAATCTAGGTAACTTTATGTGAGGGGGATCATACAGTATTTGTCTTTTCATGTGTGATTTATTTCACTTAGCATAATGTTTTTAAGATTCATCCATGTTGTAGAAGTATAACAAGTTCATTCCTTTTATCAGTTCAGTTCAGTTCAGTCGCTCAGTTGTGTCCGACTCTGCAACTCCATGGACTGCAGCATGCCAGGCCCCCCTGTCCATCACCAACTCCCAGAGCTTTTTCAAACTCATGTCCATCGATTCGGTGATGCCATCAGCCATCTCATCCTCTGTCGTCCCCTTCCCCTCCCACCTTCAGTCTTTCCCAGCATCAGGGTATTTTCCAGTGAGTCAGTTCTTTGTATCAGATGGCCAAAGTATTGGAGCTTCAGCTTCAGTATCAGTCCTTCCAATGAATATTCAGGACTGATTTCCTTTAGGATGGACTGGATCTCCTTTCAGTCCAAGGAACTCACAAGAGTTTTCTCCAACACCACAGCTGAAAAACATCAATTCTTTGGTGCTCAGCTTTCTTTATAGTCCAACTCGCACATCCATACATGACCACTGGAAAAACTATAGCTTTGACTAGACAGACCTTTGTTGGCAAAATAATGTCTCTGCTTTTTAACATGCTATCTAGGTTGGTCATAGCTTTCCTTCCAAGGAGCAAGCGTCTTTTAATTTCATGGCTGCAGTCACCATCTGCAGTGATTTTGGAGCCCAAAACAATCAAGTCTGTCACTGTTTCCATTGTTTCCCCATTTATTTGCCATGAAGTGATGGGACTGGATGCCATGATCTTAGTTATCTAAATGTTGAGTTTTAAGCCAGCTTTTTCATTCTCTTCTTTCACTTTCATCAAGAGGCTCTTTAGTTCTTAGCTTTCTTCCATAAGGGTGGTGTCATCTGCATATCTGAGGTTATTGATATTTCTCCCAGCAGTCTTGATTCCAGCTTGTGCTTCATCCAGCCCAGCATTTCACATGATAAATTCTGCATTTAAGTTAAATAAGCAGGGTGACGATATACAGCCTTGATGTACTCCTTTTCCTATTTGGAACCAATCTGTTATTCCATGTCCTGTTCTAACTGTTGCTTCTTGACCTGCATACAGATTTCTCAGAAGGCAGGTAAGGTGGTCTGGTACTCCCATCTCTTTAAGAATTTTCCACAATTTGTTGTGATCCACACAGTCAAAGGCTTTGGCATAGTCAATAAAGGAGAAGTAGATGTTTTTCTGAAA
Organism: Bos javanicus; assembly: GCF_032452875.1. Classification (NCBI taxonomy): domain Eukaryota; kingdom Metazoa; phylum Chordata; class Mammalia; order Artiodactyla; family Bovidae; genus Bos; species Bos javanicus. Next base: position 12,859,040 of record NC_083874.1, on the reverse strand, counting down.
CTTTCTTGCCTTTTCAACGATCCAACAGATGTTGGCAATTTGATCTTTGCTTCCTCTGCCTTTTCTAAATCCAGCTTGAATATCTGGAAGTTCACGGTTCACATACTGCTGAAGCCTGGCTTGGAGAATTTTGAGCATTACTTTACTAGTGTGTGAGATGAGTGCAATTGTGTGGTAGTTTAAGCATTCTTTGGCATTGCCTTTCTTTGGGATTGGAATGAAAACTGACCTTTTCCATTCCTGTGACCACTGCTGACCAAATTTGCTGGCATATTGAGTGCAGTACTATAACAGTGTCATCTTTTAGGATTTGAAATAGCTCAACTGGAATTCCATCACTTCCACTAGCTTTGTTCATAATGATTCTTCCTAAGGCCCACTTGCCTTCACATTTCAGGATGTCTGGCTCTAGGTGAGTGATCACACCATCGTGGTTATCTGGGTCATGATGATCTTTTTTGTACAGTTCTTCTATGTATTCTTGCCACCTCTTCTTAATATCTTCTGCTTATTTTAGGTCCATACCATTTCTGTCCTTTATTGTGCCCATCTTTGCATAAATGTTCCCTTGGTACCTCTAAATTTCTTGAAGAGATCTCCAGTGTTTCCCATTCTATTGTTTCCCTCTATCTCTTTGCATTGATCACTGAGGAAGGCTTTCTTATCTCATTGTGCTATTCTTTGGAACTTTGCATTCATATGGGTATATCTTTCCTTTTCTCCTTTGCCTTTGACTTCTCTTCTTTCCTCAGCTATTTGTAAGGCCTCCTCAGACAACCATTTTGCCTTTTTGCATTTCTTTTTCTTGGGGATGGTCTTGATCACTGCCTCTTGTACAATGTCATGAACCTCCATCCATAGTTCTTCAGGAACTCTGTCTATCAGATCTAATCCCTTGAATCTATTTGTCACTTCCACTGTATAATCATAAGGGATTTGATTTAGGTTATACTTGAATGGTCTAGTGGTTTTTCCCTACCTTCTTAAATTTAAGTCTGAATTTGGCAATAAAGTGTTCATGATCTGAGCCACATCAGCTCCTGGTCTTGTTTTTGCTGACTAGATAGAGCTTCTCCATCTTTGGCTGCAAAGGATATAATCAATCTGATTTCGGTATTGACCATCTAGTGATGTCCATGTGTAGAATCATCTCTTATGTTGTTGGAAGAGGGTGTTTGCTATGACCAGTGCATTCTCTTGACAAAGCTCTGTTAGCCTTTGCCCTGCTTCATTTTGTACTTCAAGGCCAAATTTGCCTGTTACTCCAGGTATCTCTTGACTTCCTAAATTCCTTTTATAGCTGAATACTATTCCATTGTATATACCACGTTTTCTTTATCCATTTATCTGTTAATGGATACTTAGGTCTCTTCCACTTTTTGGCTACTGTAAATGCTGCGGCTGTGAACAGTTGTTCTCAAGTCTCCAAGTCCCTGTTTTCAGTTCTTTGGGTGTACATACCTAGGAGTGAATTAACTTTATGAGGAACCACCAAACTGTTCTCTATAGCAACGCCACCAGCTTTTCCACCAACAATGCATAAGGATTCAATTTCTCCATATCCTCACCAACAGTATCTTTTTTTAACACGGCATGGCTTGCCGAACCTTAGTTCCCTAACCAGGAATTGAACCTGGGCCTTCAGCAGTGAAAGACTAGGTGGAGTCCTAACCACTGGACTGCCAGGGAATTCCCAAAATTTCTTTTTCTTTCTTTTTTAAAAAAATAATAGTCATCCTAAGGAATGTGCACCCTACTGCATTTAACAGCATTTTGCTTTGCCCCTTATTTAGCCTCTGTCTCTGGTCCTACGATGGCCTGCCAGCTAGGAATCTTTGCTTCCTCAGATCTGGGCCCTCCATTTCTGTCCCTGGAAGTTATCTTAGATCTCAGCCCAGGTCTGACTCAGGAGTGGTCTTTTTCCTTCCCCTGCTGCAGCAGGAGTCCCTCTTCTGATGCCTTTCACCCTCAACTTCACCATCACCAACCTAACCTTCGAGGAGGACCTGCAGCGCCCTGGCTCCTGGAAATTCAACGCCACCAAGTTGATCCTGAAGGGTCTGGTGAGAGCCCTGCCCATCAATGCCAGCCTCACCCACTAACACTAGTCCCACCCACTTTGCCCCAGCTCCGCCCACTAGTGCCAGCCCCACCCACCCAACCTATTAGTCCACCTATATCCCAGCTCCTCCTGGCCTCTCTCAGCGGTTCCTTCTCAACTCCCTTCTCCTTTTTAATAGCTCAAACACATGTTCAAGAATAGCAGCAGTCTGGGATCCCTCTATTCGGGCTGCAGACTAGCCTTGCTCAGGTAAGACCCTCCCCAACAACACAGCCAACAGGTTAATGGGACCATAATCTACCAGCTCCCTGACTTCACTCACGCTTAGAATGACTACTGTTCATGGATACTAAGTATTAATAACAACAATAACACCAGCAACTAACAAGTGCTAAGACCAAGGCAGTGTGCTGCTACTTTATATTTAATCATCAGTCTTCTCCCTACACTCAGGAAGCAAGAACAAAAGGAGAAACTGAGGCTCAGAGGGATTAAGTCATTTGTGAAGGTCACACAGAACAACCCCAGCATTTCAGGTTTAGAGCCAAGCTCCTAGCCCTTAAACAGCACTGCCTCCACTGCCTGCATTACGTCCTTGCAAGGTGTGTGCTCAGTCCCTCAGTCGTGTCTGACCCTCTGTGACCCCATGGACTATAGCCTGCCAGGCTCTCTGTCCATGGGATTTTTCAGGCAAGAATATTGGAGGGGTTGCCACTTTCTACTCCAGGGGATCTTCCCCACCCAGGGATTGAACCTGCACCTCTTATGTCTACTGCACTGGCAGGAGACATAATAAAAAACCTTCTTTATCACTAATGTCACCTGAGAAGCCCGGTATATATTATATTATATACGGTGTAGGTATAGTAATTACATGTGCGTGTGTGTGTGCTAAGTCACTTCAGTTGTCTCTGACTCTTTGCAACCCCATAGACTGTAGCCCACCAGGCTCCTCTGTCCATGGGATTCTCCAGGCAAGAATACTGGAGTGGGTTGACATGCCCTTCTCCAGGGAATAATTACCTATAGGAATGTGATATTAAGATTTATACAGTTTTCACACAACAGTAGGATACAAATTCTATTCAAATTCCCATAGACTATATACTGGGAGACACTGGAACATATCCAGGGACATAAAACAAGGTGCAAAAATTTCATAACCTAAAGGTATTGAAATCATACAGAGTCTGTTCTCTTATCACTGTGGAATTATGTTAGAAATCAATATCCAAAGATATTTGAAAATAACCCAAATATTTTCAAGTGCAATGTGACATTTACCAAGAGAGATCTTTGACTTAGCCATTGAAAGTCTCAGTAAAATTAGAAGACTGAAAAAACACAGAGGGTGATCCCAGCAGCTTTCTTGTTAATTCAGGCTTCTGAGGTTTCTGCCTTAGGGGTGGCAAAGAGAGGGAAGGCAGGATGGACAGATGGAGAGCTAGTTGGACCAACTATATGGAGGTTTTTACACAGGCCTGAGAAGGATGGCGCAGCCACCAGAGTGGACGCCATCTGCATGCATCGCCCTGACCCCAAAGGCCCTGGATTGGACAGAGAGCAGCTGTACTGGGAGTTGAGCCACCTGACCCATGGTGTCACCCTGCTGGGTCCCTACACCCTGGACAAGGACAGTCTCTACGTCAATGGTGAGCCGCTCAGACTTGAGATCACACTCCCTGTCTTGCCCTTAGAGGCTTGGCTGTGTGCTCTGGGTGTGTTGATTCAGATCTTGGCTTCATGGTTTCTTCTTTTTTAAAAAGAAAATATGTTTATCTATTGCCTATGCTGGGTCTTTGCTCTGTGGGCTTTCTCAAGTTGAGTTGAGCGGGGGCTACTCTCTAGTTGAGGCTTCTCGTTGCAGTGGCTTCTCTTGTTGTAGAGCACAGGCTCTAGGGCACACGGGCTTCAGTAGTTGCGGCACTTGAGCTCAATAGTAGTGGCTCCCGGGCTTTAGAGCACAGGCTCAATAGCTGTGGCACACAGGTTTAGTTGCTCCAAAACATGTGGGATCTTCCTGGACCTGGGGTCGAACCCATGTCCCCTGCACTGGCAGGTGGATTCTGTATCACTGAGACACCAGGGAAGCCCCTCATGGTTTTTTTAATCTTGAATCCACCCTCAAGGCCTTCTCTCCTGATGAGAGGATGCTGATGGGGAATCCTTGATGGCCTCTACCCCCTGAAACCCCTTTTATTGCACCAGAGTATCCTTGACTCATATTGGGTCCCCACATCTCCCTTAACCCTGATGCACTAACTGCCCCTCCCCACCGTTCACCATACCATGAGCTACACTCAGGACCTCCTCCTGGTTCCTTGCGGGGCTCACTGCAGACCGCGTGCCCTGGGCTCATGGCATACATTTTAGATCACCTGTCCTCCTACCCGGTATGGGGAGGGTTTGAGCTTGTCTCAAACCAGCCTGCACCTTTGGTTTGTTCCCTCGTTCACAGCATTTCTGGAGAAACATTGAGAGATCAGACACTCAGAGAGGGTGAGGGGGAGAGATGGCAGAGGGATAAACAACAGATGACCTGATTCAGAGAGTCCCCCCAGGACTGTCCTGCTGATCCAATGGTTAAGACTTCACCTTCTAATGCAGGGGGTGAGGGTTCGGCCCCTGGTCAGGGAGCTAAGATCCTGCATGCCTTGTGGCCAAAAAGCCAAAACATAAGACAGAAACAATATTGTAACAAATTCAATAAAAGACTTTAAAAGTGGTCCACATTTTTTTAAAATCTATTTAAAAATCTCTCTGTTTTCATTGCATTCTCTAAGGTTTGTCTATACGGTCTGCACTTTGAGGGTGCCCCATGAACACTACTTAAATAAATCGCTGTTATAGTGACTCAGTCCCTAAGTCATGTCCACCTGTTTTGCAACCCCATGGACTGTAGCCTTCCAGGCTCCTCTGTCCATGGGATTTCCCAAGCAAGAATACTGGAATGGGTTGCCATTTTCTTCTCCAGGGGATCCTCCTGACCCAGGGATTGAACCTGTGTCTCCTGCTTGGCAGGCAGATTCTTTACCAGTGGGTATTAAATAAATTAAATCTATTAAATAAATAGATTCATAGAAACTCAAATTCTTGCCCCAGATTCTTGCCACTCCCACCCCACCATCCTTATACCTTGATCTTTTGTCTCCTTCTCTTTCTGCAGGCTATACCCATCAGGCCCTGAACTCCACCCCCAGCAGTGAGTAGTAATTTGTGGGCCCTAATGTCCCATTGCTTTGGGGCCCATCCTTCCTCCCTGTTATCCTTAGTCCATGTACCCAGAGGTGGAAGGAACCAGAAAATCTCTGGACTTTCCCTACTTTCATTCTCCAGCTGGGAAAAGACAAGCCCGGTACAGCCCTTAGGCTGAACAGGAAAAGGATCTTAAGGTTCCATGATGGGCCCTCCTTGATTAGAGAAGCCCTCTCTACTGCTATATTTGCCTTGCTGTGTTTTCTTCTCAGTTGCCACGACCTCTACCATCTTCCCAGCGACTTCTATGGCCCCCATCTCAGTATCTACAGGTAGGAGCTTCCTCTCTGCACTTTTTTCCTGCAAAGATCTTGGCCACTTGGTCATTGGAGATCATCATACTCATTCATTCATTCATTCATTTGATAAGTATTTATTTAGCACTTACTATGTAAAAGGCCCCGGTGATACAGCAGCAAAGAGAATAGAAAGGGCTAGTCTTAGATGGCCTTCCAACATGAAAGACAGAGACTAAAGATGTGAATGTGCAAGTAAATATTGAATTATAATTAGCATTATCATGGGTGAGATTTGGTGGTGAGAAGAGTTGGTTCTTTCAGGGAATTTAGTTTTTATTTCCAGAAAAGAAAGGAATAGCATGAGCTACAAGTATAGCTGTCTCACAGGTCCTGGTCAGGGACTTAGGCAGACTCTGGCTCGATCAGAGGCCAGCTTCCCATTCCTGGCCTCCAACTGGCCCAGAGTAGATTTCAATACCACCCATTGACCCGACTGAGAGTCTGAGATATCATTATCTCTGGCTTGCTTGAATCTCTAGATACTCATCAGCTAGGGCATCCGAAGGAGTTCTCACCACTGACCACTCAGGCCAGAATGAGTGGTCACTACAGGTGGGACTTGCCAGTGGTCCTAAGTGGAGGGGTTAGGAGCACAGATTCCTGGACCACACAGCTGAATTCATTCTATGCTCTGCCATTTATAGATTAAATGGCTTGGGGCAAATTACTTAACCTCCCTTGAGTTTTTACATCTGTAAAATGGGGATAAGAATACTATCTCCCTCCAAAGGTTTTGCCTCAAGAAGTAAATGAGTTAAAATGTAAGGAAGGTACTTACAACAGGGTCTTACCCATAAAAATGCAATGCAAGCATTTCTTCAAACAAAATTTTAAAAACAATAAGTAGATGAATCTCAGAAAAATAATTGTTTCTTTAAAAAAACCTCAAAAAAAAAAAAAAAAAACAGGACATCTGTCTGGAATTTTAGTTAACTGAAGAGTCAGATATGCTTGCATCCTGCCTATGGATATATTGGGTTGGCCCCAAAATTGTTTGGGTTCTTCTGTTATAGCACATGGACAGACCCGAAGGAACTTTTGGGCCAACCCAATATTTACTCTTTAGTGCACTTTTTCACAACTATCCCCAGTGCTTCCAGTGGGGGCGATGTCTGGGATCTCCCTGTGGAAACTACCCATGCTGGAGGAAGACCCTCCCCAATTTTGAGGACATGTACATGGGATGACCCATGCCCCAGCTTATTGAGCATAGGGTAAGCTCAGTGGATATCTCTCGCAAACTCCTACTACAGTAGCCAGCCCTGCCCTGGTGCCATTCACCCTCAACTTCACCATCAATAACTTGCTCTATGTGGAAGACATGCATCGCCCTGGTTCCTGGAAGTTCAACAACACGGAGAGAGTCCTGCAGGACCTGGTGAGAGCCCCGCCCACTTCACTCCTGCCCCGCCCACCAAACACAAGCCCCACCTACCTCACCCTTGCTCCCACGGATGCCAGCCACACCCATATCACATCTGCCCGTCTCCCAACCCTCACACTTCCTATTCTCCCTCTCCCTCCTCTATAGCTCAGACTCTTGTTCAAGAACACCCGTGTGGGCCACCTGTACTCAGGCTGCAGACTGACAGCACTCAGGTGAGACCTTGGCGTTGGCAGCCAGAGCTGCCTCAAGTGCTCCCAGACCCAAGGAGTTTGACCTTCCTCCTTCCTGTCTTCCCTGTATCCTCAGCTGAGGTGGTATTCAGGAGTCACCGACTTAAGGACCAAGGACTTCCCCCAACAGGCCCCAGATTCTGCAGACTATCAGCAGGATTGAGCCCCTAGCCTGGTCATCCTTCTGAATTCCCCCCCTCTCCTCCCCTTGACCAATGAGGGCATTTCCTTTAGGTTTTCAATTCTATCCTGATGATTTCTCTCAAGAGAAACATGCCTTCTTAACCTGCTTTAATCCCAAATTCCAGCTGTTCACCTATCCAGCTCTTCATCTGTCTCCAGTGTGAGCTCTCTTGTCCCCATCCCAGAAAGAAGCAGGCTTCAGATTTGCAATTTAATTGAAATACTTCCTCCCCCCAACACCAACTCTGCTTAAAGTCCCAGGTTGGCTGGAAGTCTGTGCTCTCAGAAAATCTAAGTCTGACTTCTCACCTCTCTACCAGCCTTCCCATTTCCCCTGGCCCCTTCCTGTCCTATCCCCAGAGATCTCGATACCCTCCCTTACTCCTAGAGTTTCCATTTACTGTCAACCTCCTCTCCTGCTGCTCTTCCCAGGCCTGAAAAGAATGGAGCGGCCACTGGAGTGGATGCTGTCTGCACCCACCGCCCTGATCCAGTGGGCCCTGGGCTGGACAGAGAGCAGCTGTATTGGGAGCTGAGTCAACTGACACACGGTGTCACCCAGCTGGGCCCCTACTCCCTGGACCAGGACAGTCTCTACGTCAATGGTGAGGGTCTGCCATCCTTTTTATTTATTTTGTTTCTGCTGGGTTTTGTTGCCGTGCAATCTCTAGTTGCAGTGAGGAGGCTACTCTCTGTTGTGGGGTGTAGGCTTCTCATTGTGCTGGCTTCTCTTGTTGCGGAGCATGGGTTCTAGAGCATGTGGATTTCAGTAGTTGTGGTGCATGGACTTAGTTGCTCCTCAGCATGTGGAATTTTCCTAGACCAGGGATTGAACCCATGACCCCTGCATTGGCAGGCAAATTCTTAACCACTGGACCACCAGGGAAGACCACCTTAATTTTTTTTATGTTTGCATTTCATGAGGCCCCACATTCTCCCTATCCTTTCTTCACTTTGACTCATCTTTCCCCCTCTTCTCCCTTCCTCCCCCTACATGTGTAGGATACAACCACCAAACTCAGCTCACCATGCCTAGCAGTATTAAGAGGCCTCAGAAGTCTCTATAACCCTCTGTCTGAATCCCAGCCCTTGGGAAGAGAAGAGTCCAGGAGCCCATTGCCTCCTCTCCCTACCCCCATTTCCCTCCAACCCTGGGAAAACAGAGACCAATACCCACCAAAGTCCCAGGTGTAGCCCCTTCCTTCCTGGATTCCCCAAGATGATGAGGTCCCCAACCCAAGCACTTGGGATGTTTTCTCCCAGCTTCTGTGATGACAGTGCCTCCATCAGTGGTGAGGGGCTATGTTGGGGGTGGGTCTCTTCATCCCCACTGGGTGGGCTCTGCTGCAGAAGGGTTCTGCACTTCCACTGCGGACTCATGTTTCAAAGTGCTTAGGGCTCACCTTGGTCTTCCCAGGTGGCTCAGTGGTAAAGAATCCATCTGCAATTCAGGAGACTCGGTTTCAATCCCTGGGTCAGGAAGGCCCCCTGGAGGAAGAAATGGCAACCCTCTCCAGTATTCTTGACTGAGAAATCCCACAGACAGAGGAGCCTGGCGGCTACAGTCTATGGGATCACAAAGAGTCCAACATGACTTATCGACTAAACAACAACAGAGCACACCTTTGTCTCTCTGGAGACCGAGGGCAGTAGTAGACTTTGATCCCTTCCCGGTGAGCACACGGTCTTCCTTTTAACGACTCAGAGCCATATTGGTCCAGCTGCCATCTCTCCAATGGCCAAGCTGTCTCTTCATTAAACGTCTCTCCATCCCCTTTCTCATCGTCTCACCCCTTCTTTACAGGTTACTCCCATTGGACCTCAGCCACCACTGCCAACAGTGAGTATTTCTATGTGCCTATAACCACCTCCCTTCCCCTGAAAAACAGGAGTTGTTTAACCAGCCAACCCTTCCCTCCTGTTACAGCCCTCTGGATGGTAGTGGCCCAGAGGACCTGCGTAGCAAACGTGGACTGAATTGCAGGTGGCAAGAGTCACCTCTCCTCCCCTCCCCGATACACACAACTGAGGATGGTGCCCTGACTGCAGGCTACACGGGGCAGAGAAGGACACATTTTTGTTTCTTTGTTTTTACTTTTTTTAACTTTTTATTTTGTATTGTAGTATAGCCGATTAACAATGTTGTGATAGTTTCAGGTGGACAGCAAAGGGACTCAGCCATACACATACATGTATCCATTCTCTCCCAAACTCCCTTCCCATCCAGGCTGCCACATAACATTGAGCAGAGTTCCCTGTGCTATACAAGTAGGTCCTTGTGGGTTATCCATTTTAAATATAGCAGAGTGTACATGGCCATCCCAAACTCCCTGACTATCCCTTCCCCCATCCTTCCCCCTCACCCCTGCAACCATTAAGCTTATCCTCTAAGTCTGTGAGTCTCTTTCTGTTTTGTAAGTTAGTTCATTTGTATCATATCTCTTTAGATTCCACCTGTAATGGATGTCATGATATTTCTCCTTCTCTGTCTGACTTACTTCATTCTGTGTGACAATCTCTAGGCCCATCCATGTTACTGCAAATGGCATTGTTTCACTCTTTTTCATGAATGAGTAATATTCCTATGTGTGTGTGTGTGTGTGTATACACACATCTTCTTTATCCACTGCTAAAAGAGGAAGGAAAGTTATGACCAACCTTGACAGCATATTGAAAAGCAGAGACATTACTTTGTCAACAAAGGTCCATCTAGTCAAGGCTATGGTTTTTCCAGTGGTCATGTATGGATGTAAGAGTGGACTGTGAAGAAGGCTGAGCACCAAATAATTGATGCTTTTGAACTGTGGTGTTGGAGAAGACTCTTGAGAGTCCCTTGGACTGCAAGGAGATCCAACCAGTCCATCCTAAAGGAGATCAGTCCTGGGTGTTCATTGGAAGGACTGATGTTGAAGCTGAAGCTCCAATACTTTGGCCACCTGATGCGAAGAGCTGACTCATTTGAAAAGACCCTGATGCTGGGAAAGATTGAGGGCAGGAGGAGAAGGAGACAACAGAGGATGAGATGGTTGGATGGCATCACTGACTCCATGGACATGGGTTTGGATGGACTCCAGGAGTTGGTGATGGACAGGGAGGCCTGGCGTGCTGCGGTTCATGGGGTCACAAAGAGTTGGACACAACTGAGTGACTGAACTGAACTGAAAAGAAGCACATTTTAATAACTAGAACCACCACCACTGCCACTATTTCTTTACAGATGTACCACTCTCAATTTCATTTCTGGTGTCTTTTTCCTCTGCTTGGACCTCCACATTCTTCCTAGTGTCTTCTCTGGCTCCATCCTCCAAACCTACAGGTAGAAAGGCTCTTACTGGTACCCAAGGCATTTTTACAAAATCATTCCCACAAGATCACTTCTTCCTTCATTGCTTACTCACCTTCCCTGAGTGAACACATCCATTTCCATGGATCTTAAGGGCCATCTGGCTGCTTAGGGTCCAGTTGTTCAGAATCTAAACCCTGAGTCCAGTCCCAACCACACAGCAGCTCCCAACCCTGGGTTCGCCCAGCTGCCAGACATCACACGGCTTCTTGGTCTCTGACCCTTAACATCATCATCCTCTCCCAAACTTGTTCCTTCTCCCCATCACCAAAGGTAGGGACATGAGTGCCAGCTTAGGCCCTCCCTCTTGCTCACCACCCACATCCGTCCATCACAAAATCATCTCCTTTCGGAATGTCTTGAGAGTCTTTCCTTTCCCTGCATCTGCATTGCTTAATCTTTCTTTGGGCCACCAGCATTTGGATACTGCAGTCATTTCCACACTGGCTTCCTACAGTTTTCCCCCCAGCAGCTGCAGTGTCCCTCCCAATGAGCCTCTGTCCATATAATTCCTGTCTTTTATTATTTATTTTTGGCTGTGCTGGGCCTTCCCTGCCACTTGCAGGCTGGATCTAGTTGCAGCGAGCAGGGGCTCCTCTCTAGTTGCGGTGCACAGGCTTCTCACTGTAGTGACTTCTGTGGCTGTGGAACACGGACTTCAGGTGCTCGGGCTTCTATAGTTGCAGCACACAGGCTCAGTATTGAGGTGCATGGGCTTATTTGCTCTGTGGCATGTGGAGTCTTCCTGGGCAAGGGATCAAACTCCTGTCCTCTGAATTGGCAGGTGGACTTTTAACCACTGGACCATCAGGGGAGCCCTAATTCCTCTCTTGTGGACAATCTTTGGATGGCCCCATCTGGTCTACAAATCAAGTCCAGACCCTTGTCCCGAATAACCACTGCCCCAGTTTTCTGGGCTCAGAGGATCCCTCCAGTCTCACACCTACACTCCCCCATGGCCAATGCACTTCATTCTGAGTGTAATTGTTCTGCCGTCCTGCCAGGACTATAGCCACGTTGCTCCCTCTGCTTAACACTGCTCTGTTCCTATTCACCTAACTCTTACTCATAGGTTTGGTTACACTTAAAATAATGCTTCCTCTAAGAATCTTTCCCAGTCATTGGCTGGGTGACCATCCTGGAATTGCACACCATCCCCCACCCCCAGCTTCCCCTGCAGCATAATGACCTGCTCACTCCACTGGCCACAATGAAAGACTTTGCCCTACTCATCTTTTTTTTAATATTTTATTTATTTGGCTGCATCAGGTCTTAGTTGTAGCATGTGAACTCCCAGTTGTGGCACACCAGATCTAGTTTCCTAACCAGGGATTGAACCCCGTCCCCCTGCATCGGTAGTGTGGAATCTTAACAACTAGACCACTAGGGAAGTCCCATGCCCTATTCATCTTTGGGCACGCAGAGTCCAACACAGAACCTCACACACACTAGGTATTCAATAAGTGCTCACAGAATGAATGAACGAAGGTTCCTCATGTCTTGGCAATTCCAGAATGTTCTCTCCTTCAGCTTGAGAAGCCCACAGCTTTCCTTAATCTGCTTCTGGTGCCTTGAGTAGAGTTCCCTCTGCTGTACAGTTGGTTCTCATTAATTATCTATTTTATACACAGTAGTGTATTATGGGCTTTCCAGGTGGCCCTAGTGGTAAAGAACCCGCCTGCCAATGAGGGAGATGTGAGAGATGTGGGTCTGATCTCTAGGTCAGGAAGAACTCCTGGAGGAGGGCATGGCAACCCACTCCAGTATTCTTACGTGGAGAATCCCATGAACAGAGGATTCTGGTGGGCTGCGGCCCATAGCGTCTCAAAGAATTAGATACGACTGAAGCAACTTAGCACACACAGGGTGTATATGTCAGTCCCAGTCTCCCAGGAAACCTTGGCCATGACTGTGGCCCGAACTGGACATCCTTCTCTTCCTCCCCTACTGCAGCCACTGACCTTCACCTTGTGTCCTTCACCCTGAACTTCACCATCACCAACGTGCACTACTCGGAGGACATGGGGCGCCCATCTTCTCTGAAGTTCAGCACCACCGAAAGGATCTTACAGCACCGAGTGAGAGCCCTTGGACGGCCTCTGTTAGGTCCACCTTGTCCCTGTGTATCCTCTCGTCCCTTCGGCTCACCTCCCTCTCTTTCCCCATCAGCTCAGGGTCTTGCTCAATAAGACCAGTGTCGGCCCCCTCTATGCTGGCTGCAGGCTGGAGTTGCTCAGGTGAGACTCCCTCAGATGGAATGATTCATCCGGTCAGTGGACCCTCTTGCACTGGGCGCTGGACTCAGTGGCTAGGCATGTCCCTGGAAGTACTGAGCTCCAGTGCCCACCATAACCCCTCATGCCTTCTTCATGCCCAGATGGTACTATGCTCCATGCTTGGAAACAAGGCATCATTGTTATTTACAGAATCTGTATGATATTTTGTTTCAAATGAAAGCTGTCCTCTGCGAAGAAGTGGGATAATCAGTGCAAATTCCTATCTGCAAATTCCTTTTTTTAAAGAAATCGATTTATTTATTTATGCTTTCATTTATTTTCGGCGTTGCTGGGTCTTCATTGCTGCGCAGGCTTTCTCTCGTTGTGGCTAGCTACTCTCTAGTTGTGGTGCATGGGCTTCTCTCTGTGGTGGCTTCTCTGGCTGTGGAACTCGGGCTCTAGGGTGCGCTGGCTTCAGCAGTCGTGGCACACAGGCTTTGTTGCTCTGCAGCATGTGAGATCTTCCGAGACCATGGATCAAACCCATGTCCTCTGCATTGGCAGGCAGATTCTTAACCACTGGATCACCAGAGAAGTTCCTCTTTTTTTTTTTTTTTTTTTTGGTCACATCGCATGCATGATTTTAGTTCCTCCACCAGGGATTGAACCCAAGCAGGGCAGTGAAAGCACCAAGTCCTAACCCTGGACCACCAGGGAACACCCCTGCAAATTTCTAATTAAAACATTTTCTGTCCTGAGTTGCTAGGGGCTGGTCTCAGATGAAAGACACTTAGGAGAACCCCTGCAGCCTTCCAAGCTAATGCCTTCAGCATCTCCCTTAGCCTCCTCCCTTTCACACCTAGATGGCCTCCTCCATAGTACTCCACGTTCCTACATCTTTTCTTCTCTAGGCCCGAAAAGAGGGGAGCAGCCACTGGAGTGAATGTAGTCTGCAGCCTCCGCTCTGACCCTGCAAGACCCGCACTGAACAAAGAGCAGCTGTACTGGGAACTGAGCCGTGAGACAGACAACATCACCCAACTGGGCTCCTTCAGTTTGGACCGAAATAGCCTCTACGTGAATGGTGAGGGACTGTTATAGCCATGGTCTATCAAGAGGAGGGGGACTTGAGTTGCCATTGTTTTCATTCTTCTAAAGGGAGCTCTGATCCGTCTTTTTCTCCTTCTGGTCTGGGTTGTCTTCATTATGATGAAGTAATAACTTGGTTCTGCCCAATCTTGTTGCCTGCTTGCTTCTTCTTGAACATCCCTCCACCACCTCTTCTTCTCTGCTTTCCCCACTAGGTCCCTAAATCCACCCTCTTCTTTAATCTTTTTTTTAATGTATAATATTTTTTATTTTATTTTTTGTATGAAAGTGAAAGTGTCTATCATTCAGACATGTCCGATTCTTTGCAACTCCATGGACTGTAGCCTGCCAGGCTCCTCTGTCCATGGAATTCTCCAGGCAAGAATACTGGAGTGGGTTCTTCAGGGGATCTTCCCAACCTAGGGATCGAACCCAGATCTCCTGTATTGCAGGCAGATTCTTTACCATCTGAGCCACTACTTTTGCTTAATTTTATTTTTCTAATAGCAATAATGACATTAATCCATTAAAATGCTTCAAATTCTCAATAACATGTTTTCAATTTTTCCTTGAAATAACTTCCTTCATTTTTTTTTTTTTAATTGGGGTTTCCCTGGTGGTTCAGTGATAAAGAATCTGCCTGCCAGTGCAGGAAATACAGGAGAGAGCGTTCGATCCCTGGGTCAGGAAGATTCCCTGGAGAAGGGAATGGCAACCAACTTTAGTATTCTCACCTGTAAAATCCCATAGAGGCCTGGCAAATCCCAGAGGGACCTGGAAGGCTGTAAAATCCTGGAGGGGCCTGGCAGGCTACAGTCCATGGGGTCACAACGAGTCAGACATAAATGAGCATGCGTGCACATAATTGCTTTACAATGTTGTGTTAGTTTCTGCTGTACAACAGTGTGAATCAACTGTCAGCATACATACCCCTCCTCCTTCCTGAGCCTCTCACCCTGCCCCCATCCCACCCATCTAGGTCATCACAGAGCACTGAGTTGAACTCCCTGTGCTATACAGTAGCTTCCCAGTTCAGTTGCTCAGTCATGTCCGACTCTTTGCAACCCCGTGGACTGCAGCATTCCAGGCTTCCCTATCCCTCACCAACTCTCGGAGCTTGCTAGCTAGCTATTTCACACATAGCAGAGTATATAAGGGCTTCTCAGGTGGCGCTAGTGGTAAAGAACCTGCCTGCCAATGCAGAAGACATAACAGATGTGGGTTCAATCCCTGAGTCAGGAAGATCTCCTGGAGGAGGGCATGGCATCCCACTCCAGTATTCTTGCCTGGAGAATCCCATGGGCAGAGGAACCTGGCAGGCTACAGCCCATAGGGTCACACAGAGTCAGATGCGACTGAAGCAACTCAGCACACACACACAGTGTATAGACATCGATGCTAATCTCCCAATTCATCCCACCCTGTCCTTCCCCGCTGTGTCCACGTGTCCTTTCTCTATGTCTCTGTCTCTATTCCTGCCCTGCAAATAGGTTTATCAGGGCCATTTGCTAGACTCCCCATATATGCGTTTATATACAATATTTGTTTTACTCTTTTTGACTTAATTAATTCTATATGACAGTCTGAAAGAGAAGAATAAATACCATATATCCCTTAATCTTTTATGTTCACCCCAATGCTGATTCAGCTTCTCTCATCTTCTCTCTGCAGGTTACACCTATGCAGCCCTGGCCCCCACTACCACCAGTGAGTATGCCTGGCCTGGATTTCCTGGCCCGCCTCCACTTTGGGGTTGGAAAGCAGTTTTTCTCCTTCACCCTCTGTCCTACATGAGGGAAGCTTCTGGAAGGTCCCTACTTTATCCCTTCTCTCTCTCCTGATTCCTGGTGGGAAGTTCCCGCCCAGGAGGTTTTAGACACATTTATGTTCTCCCACCCGGCTTCCCTCGTGGCTCAGCAGCAAAGAATCTGCCCGCAATGCAGGATTCGTGAAGTCAATCCCTGGGTCAGAAATACACCCTGGAGAAGGAAATGGCAACCCACTCCAGTGTTCTTTGCTGGAGAATTCCATGGACAGAGGAGCCTGGTGGGTTACAGTCCATGGGGTCACAAAGAGTTGGACATGATTGAGTGACTGAAAAACAAGTGTTATCCCACTATATTCTGACCTTCATATGGCTTGCATTTTAATTCTCCTAACACCATCTCCCTAGTACTCTTTTTTTAATATTTTGTTTATTTATTTGACTGCTTCGGGTGCTGGTTATGGCATGCAGGATCTTTAGTTGTAGCATTCAGGACCTTTTTTTAAGTTGCATATGCAGGATCGTTTTTTAGTTGCAGCATGCAGACTCCTAGTTTTGGCATGTGAGATCTTAGTTCCCTGACAAGGGCTCGAACCCAGGTCCCACGCATTGGGAATCTTAGCCACGGGACCACCAGGGAGGTCTCCAGTCACCTTCTGAGGAACTGAGACTGGGACTTCAACATATGAATGGGGGGACAATTCATTAAAGTATATGCACTCTATACCTTAATTCTCCATACAGTCATGTGATTTTGCTCCATTTTACAGTTGAGGAAACTAGACTCAGAATCCCAAGCTACACAGCAGATAAATAAGAAAACCAAGAGTTCATGCAATTCCAAAACTCATGTTGTCATTTCTTGCTATTTATAGTGAGTTTATCTCAAAAGACATGCTGATTTTTGGTGCACACCTATTATGTTCTAGTTCATGGACCAGACATAATAGGTGTTCACCAAAATGCATTCCCAGCAAATCCTGTAATGAGGACCTTGTAGGTTTTCAAGAATCTACCGCCCTTGTCTTTCTCAGTCACTAAGTCATGTCCAACTTTTTGTGCCCCGTGGACTGTAGCCTGCCAGCCTCCTCTGTCCATGAGACTTTCCAGACAAGAATATGAGAGTGGATTGTCATTTTCTCCTCCAGGGGATCTTCCCAAGCCAGGGATCAAATCCGTGTATCCTGCATCTCCTGCATGGCAGGCAGATTCTTTACTATTAACACATCAGGGAAACTCACCCTTGCCTTAGGAGTGTGTTATTTCAACACACCCAAACTGTCCTTGGGTCCGTCACTGATCAAAGAAGTGATGAGTGGAAGGAGAGAGAGAGAGAAGATGGATGAGCTGATGAAAGGCAGAAAGATGAATGGAAGAAGGGAAAGTGAAGGGGAGGAGGGAGGATGTATAAACAGATGTGAGGAGGGAAATAGGAATGAATGGAATGAAAGGATGGATGGATGGAAGAAAGGAAATGATTGAAGGAGGGGGAAGCAAGGAAAGATGGATGGAAGAAAGCAGGGAATGAAGGAAAGAAGGACAGAAGGATCATAGAAGGAGAGAAGAAGGGGAAGAAGGAAGGGAAAGAGTGAGGTAGGAAAGAAGGATGGATGAGTGGATGGATGGATAAGTGGATGGATAGAAGAAAGGAAGGATAAAAGGACAGGTGTATGGATAGGTGGGTGGAAAAAAGGAAGAAAGGATAGAAGGAAGAAGAAAGGACAAATGTTTGGGAAGAAACATGGAAGGAAAGGTGAGCAGAAGGAAAGCTGGAAGTAGTGATCCATAGAAAGGAGTGGAGGGAAAGGAGGAGAGAGAAGTAAAGTTTTATCCCAGAGAAAAGTTTTTGCTTAATCACTTAGCTCCTGCTGTGCTTATCTAGTCTAGAGTCAAGTCAAGGGGTCTCTCGTCTCACTTGCATCATACATTCCTTTATTCTACTCCTCTTGGGGTGTATACAAGTCACCCCAACTATTGATCCATCCGTTCCAGGCACTGTGCTTAAATGTCTTACAAAAATTAACTTGTTGAAACTTCATAACAACCTTTGAAGCAGGAGTCATTATTATATTATCTTACACATCAGTCCACTGAGATGCTGAAAGGTTGGTTATAGCTGCTAGACTGTTGGGTTTTTTTAACCAATGCATAAAAGATTGGCACACCTGGCTGTAAGGGGAGGAGAAAGAGAAAGAAATACACACACACACACACACACACACATATATATGGGAAGATATGTATATTTATTTATCTATTACATAATATATAATATATTAACTACATGTTTACATAGTATACATTCACTTATAAATTTATATTTAAATATAAATATATGTGCATAGAGAGAGACAGAGACAGAGAGTTGGAGAGCAGAGAGACTATGACAGATGTCTGAGGTCATCAGTGCCCTTTTCTCCTGGGAAAGGACAAAGCCACCAGTGTTTTTACAGAGCCCTCCACGCCTACATAAGGGCGCAAAAAATGAGTCCCCAAATCATTAAGCCAACCCTCAATGGTTGCTGGAGCTGTCACATCAGCAAGTGACCTTCAGGTTGATTGGGAAGAAGACACAGGACCCTTGGAAGCCCCACCTGGGTGGACACTGGGACCCAAGCTCCCAGTGAGCCTGGACTCTCTCTCTACCTACTGTAGCTGGGGAGGTCAGTGAGAAGCCCTTCACGCTGAACTTCACCATCGACAACCTGCGCTACTCTGCAGACATGGGTCACCCAGGCTCCCACAAGTTCAACATCACAGACACCCTCATGCAGCACCTGGTGAGATGCCTCCTTTCCCGTTCACCCCATCGTGCCCTTCCTGTGGACCGACACCCACATGTGACCACCAATGGCTCTCTCCTTTCTCTCCAGCTCAGCCCATTGTTCCAGAGGAGCAGCCTGGGTGCCCGGTATGCGGGCTGCAGAGTCATCTCCCTAAGGTGAGAACACCCCCACCATCCCCACCACTGGCACGCCACCTAAGGACGTGGACTCCTGGCTGTGGGAGCTGCTCCCAGAGGCAGCAGGCTATCCTTGGAGGGTCCTATTCTACATCCATTTTTTTCACATTACATTATTAATTTTTAAAAATTGTGATAACATAATTTTGTTTGTTGTTGTTATCATTGTTTTAGTCCCTAAGTCATGTCCAACTCTTTTGTGACCTCATGGGCCATAGCCCTCCAGGCTCCTGTGTCCATGGGATTCTCCAGGCAAGACTACTAGAGTGGGTTGCCATTTCCTTCTCCAGGGGATCCTCCCAACCCAGGGATGGAACCCATGTCTCGTGCTTTGGCAGGCAGGTTCTTTGCCACTGAGCCACCAGGGAAGCCCAATAACATAAGTAATACAGATGTAAAATTAGCCTTTTTGGCCATTTTTAAGTGTACAATTCACTTATTGATTACATGCACAATGGTGTGCTAACATCATCACTGTCTACTCCCAAAACTTCTCATCACCCTGAGCAGAAACTCCGTGTCCACTGAGCAGTTAATCTCACTTCTCCTGGTCGGTCTGTGACCTGTTGGTATGGGTGAAGTACTTTTCATTCATATTTTCATTCAACTGACACTGATGGTACAGCCTCTGAGGCAGGTGGTACTCTGGGTGGCAGGCAGTAGACCTGCCCACATCTAGTCAATAAAACTGATACCTAGTAGCAGAATAAATATCTAAGTAAGGTGATTTCAAAGGCAGTGAGAGCATAAAGAAATAGAAATGGGAGAGCAGTTTTCCAGGTGGCTCAGTGGTAAAGACTCCTCCTGCCAAGCAGGAGACACAGGCTCAATCCCTGGGTTGGGAAGATCCCCTGGAGCAGGAAATGGCAACCTACTCCAATATCCTTGCCTGGAAAATCCCATGGACAGAGGAGTCCGGCAGGCTGCGATCCATAGGGTCTCAAAGAGTCGGACACGACTAAAGCGACTTAGCACACACACACACACACACATGAATTTATACTGTCCTTTTAAGGAAGACGAATGTTTTCTTTCCTTTTTTCCTTTTGTGTGTCATTTTATTTTCATCTTTTCTAGTTTTATTGAGTTGTAATTGATATATAGCACTGTATTACTAATAAAGTGTACAACATAATGATTTGATATATTGGTATATTGTAAAACAATTATTACCACAATACATTTAGTTAACACCCATCAAGACATAATTACATTTTTTTTCTTGTCACAAGAACATTTTTTTAGCATGTCTTTCTTTAGCACTAGACACCTAGTTCTCAGCATTTATGGAGCTGTAAATGCCACTGCAGGCATACATTTTTTTTAAGAAGTTGGTTTTTAATTGAAGGATAATTGCTTTACAATATTGCACTGGTTTCTGCCATACATCAGCATGAATCAGCCATACATAGGTATACATATACATATGTATACATACATAGGTATACGTATACATATGTATATAGGTATACATATGTCCCTTCTAGGTAGTCACAGAGCACTGGTTTGAGCTCCCTGAGTCATGCAGCAAATTTCCACTGGCTATCTGTTTTGCATATCGTAATGTGTGTGTTTCCACGCTACTCTTTCCAGTCATCCCACCCTCTCCTTCCCACTCTACGTCTGTTGTCTATGTGTGCATCTCCATTGCTGCCCTGCAAGTAGCTTCATCAGTACCATCTCTCTCGATTCCACGTATACATGCATGCATTTTTGAAGTGCTGGTTTTGCAAGAACCTTTTTTAGGGTCTATTGTATCGCACTTTGTAGGAATGGTCTCATCAAGGATCAAGGGATTCAGGGGCTAAACAACTCTAAACCCTTCTAATCTCTCCCTACCATAGCTGTTGCTGCTAAGTCGCTTCAGTCGTGTCCGACTCTGTGCGACCCCATAGACGGCAGCCCGCCAGGCTCCCCCATCCCTGGGATTCTCCAGGCAAGAACACTGGAGTGGGTTGCCATTTCCTTCTCCAAGTTCCTATTAAATGAATATCTACCATATGTCAAATTGATTTTTTTTAATTGTAAAATACACATCACATGAAACTTACATCTGAACCATTTTTAAGTGTATAGTTCAGTCGTTGTTGTTTAGTTGATAAGTCATGTCCGACTCTTTTGCGACCCCATGGACTGCAGCCCACCAGGTTCCTTTGCCCATGGGATTTCCTAGGCAAGAATACTGGAGTGGGTTGCCATTTCCTTCTCCGGGGATCTTCCCAAACCAGGGGTTGAACCTGCATCTCCTGCACTGGCAGGTGGATTCTTAACTCCTCAGCCACCAGGGAAGCCCATATAGCTCAGTGGTGTTACATACATTCATATTGCTGTGCAAACAGGCTCCAGAACTCACAAAACTGAAATTATCCCCATTAAACATTAAACAACAGCTCTTCATTTCCATCTACCCCTGAATGTTGACAACCACCATTCTATTTTGTCTCTATGAACTTGATGACTCTGGGTACCTCATAAAACTGTACATTATACAGTATTTTTGTGTGTGTGACTGGCTTAATTCATTTAACATAATGTTCTCAAGGTCCATCTGTGCTTCAGCATTTGCCATAATTTCCTTCTTTTTTAAGGCCAGATAACATCCCACTGTATGGATGAACCATATTTGAAAATCCGTTCAGCAGGACTTGTGTTTTCACACAGAGCAGGCAGTGTGCTAGGTACGGGGGGCTCCACAGGACAACAGTGAACTAGACTGTCCTTTCCCTGACCTCATGGAGGTCACCATCCGGAGGGAATAGGGACAAATAACATATGCTCACATAGAAGATAGCCAGGGTTGTGATTCGACAAGCATGGGATATTGTGGGAGCCTGAATGGAAGCTGACCCAGTCTGGGAGACTTCTTGGAGGAGGATGAAGTATGTAAGTGGCGACCTGAAGGATGATCAAGAAATTACATAAGTAAAAAATGAAGGGGAGAAACTTACAGGCAGAAGGGACTGCATGTGCAAAGATCCTAGGGTGAGAGAGTATGACTAGGTGAAGAAACTAAGAATGGTTCCAAAAGGCTGGAACACAGAAAGTGAGGTATATGTGGTGACCATATAAATAAGTGCCAGGTGGACTGCATCTCCCAAAGGCCAACCTCTCCTTCCGCAGGTCTGTGAACAATGGTGCCAAGACAGGTGTGAACATCCTCTGCACCTACCGGCAGTCCCCCAGCGGCCCCGGTCTGCTGGCCAAGCAGGTGTTCCATGAGCTGAGCAGACAGACCCACGGCATCACCCGGCTGGGTCCCTATTCTCTGGACAAGGACAGTCTGTACCTCAATGGTGAGTGGTTCTCAGTCCACTTCACTGGGTCCACACCCTAACTCCAGAAGAGTCTCTATTAGCTAGTCAGTTCTCCAGGGGAAACCTTGAGACAGACTCTGGTGTGAATCTTGACTCCACACTGAACTCACACAGCCACCCTGCAAACCTGGTCCTTGATCAAACCCATTTTAGAGGCAAAGAAACCAAGGTTCTGAAAGATTATGTAATTTCCAAGTGGGTGTGGCTTGAGAGTGGCAGAGTCAGGGTACAAGACTATTTTCAGGATCCAAAATTATGCTCCATTCTATGCATTTAACTCATAGAAGAATCTTTCTAGGGACTTCCCTGGTGGTCCAGTGGTTAAGGCTCCACGCTTCCAATACAGGGGTCATGGGTTCCATCCCTGGTCAGGGAACTAAGATCCCACATGCTGAGGGGCATGGCCACAAAAAAAAAAATCTTTCTAGGGAAGACTTAGAGAAAGAATAGCTCATATCTGTTTCCTTTCCCCACTTCTCACTTTCTTTTTTAATACACCATGCTTAAATAAGATCAATTCCAGGAATACAAAGATGGTCCGACATATACAAGTCAATCAATGTAATATAACATACCAACAAAGGAAGGATAAAAATCACATGATCAATTCATGATCATAACTGCAGAGAAGGCACTCAACAAAATTCAACGCCCATTCACAACTGAAGACCCCATCAAAGGGTACAGAGGGAACACATCCCAACACAGCAAACCCATCTATGACTAACCTATAGCCAACATCACAGTCAATGGTGAAAGGCTGAAAGCCCTTCCCCCAGTGCCAGAAACAACGCAAGGATGCCCACCCTCACCACCTGTACCCAACATAGCACTGGAGTTCCTGGCCACAGCAATCAGACAAGAAAAAGAAACAAAAGACACACAAACCAGCAAGGAAGAAGCAAAACCATCACTACTCACAAATGACATAGCATCTAATTCTAAATTCTACATCAGTTTGGGGTAATTTTTTTTAAGTCATTGACCTCCTTTATTTCTTCCTTTTATTTAGTGATTTAAAACACCATCATTTTATTTAAATGTGCAACTGGAATGATTAAAAAGTTTGCTTATTTATACATATATATACATATGTCCACTTTTTAAAAAATTATTTTCCCATATAGACCATTCCAGAGTATTGAGTAGAGTTTCCTGTGTCCCACTCCTCACTTTTGACCAAGATGGGCCTCTCTCTTGGATGGGGCCTCTAGCCAGGAAGGAAGGCAGGAACTCTGAACATCTAGGAGGTCCAAGCTTCAGACACACTGGGAATGAGCCTCAAATCCAGAAAGAAACAGCATTTGAAAGGGTGACCCTTAAGGGGGTCCCTGATGGTCAGTGCACAGCTGTGATGAAGTTGACTGAAATTATACTCTGGTTCCCTTGTCTGTCCCCGGCCTGGGAATAGAGTTTGACAACACACACTTTCTTTTCACCATTGCCCCATCAGGTAGGCAGGGAGACATCCTGGTCCTTTATGACGCTCATTTTATTCTTTTCTTTTTGGCCATACTGTGCAATATGTGGGATCTTGGTTCCCCAACCAGGAATCAAACCAGCACCCCCTGCATTGGAAGCATGGAGTCTTAATCATTGGATCACCAGGGAAGTCCCACAATTAATTTCTAATCCAAAGGTCAGGAAAGCCTTAATTGTGGAGATGACATTTAAGTCTGATCCTAGAAGATGCATGGATACTCACCTGGTACAGAAGGAATGGCATCCAGAAAGGAACCCCATGTGGACAAAGGCAGGGATACCCGGGCTTGTTTCTCCACCTCCCCTTAACGTGTGGCTTTTTTGCTTCCAGGTTATAATGAACGTGGTCCAGATGAGCCTCCTACAAGTAGGTATCTTTTCATCCACTGTCCATTTCAACCTCCAGTGGTCTTGAACCTAACTTTTCTTCTCACTGACAAAGGGAGCTTGCCTCAAACTCAGGTTGCGTCTCCTGAGTGCGGACAAAGTGTCAGTGGGAGAAAGGATGATGAGTCCTTGGTCTCTTTTTGGGACCCACAGCCATGGTATTGGCTTTCCAAATTTTCCACACCCTTCTGGGTTGGAAGAAGAAATTGAATGAGCATTCCCTACAGTAATAAGGGCTGAGGTTATATAATGACCTTGTAGTCTCTGACTCCTAATAACAAAATCTTTTATAGGAGAGGCAGAAAGGGTCATAGTGTCAAGGTGCAAGCTCTAGTGGCTACTCAGCGGTTTGGCCATATCGGTCCATTCACGCTTGTAGTGATCACTTCACCTATCTTTTCACCAATCCTTTCTTCCATCCTCCCAGTTATACCTGCTCTCAGACCTCTTCCTCCCTTCCCCCTTCCCTCCCTTTCTTCCTTCCATCCATCCATCCATCCATCTATCCATTCATCCATCCAAACATCCTTCTGCCTATACACCTGTTTTTCCTTCTTTCCTTCTGCACTTCCATCTGTCTCTCAACTTTTCTTCCTTGTGTTTATCCTTCCTTCCTTCTCTTTGATCCTCCTTTTGTCCATTCTTCTTCTGATCATCCAGGTATCCCATCCATCTGTCCATATTTCTGCCCTTCCATCTGTCTGTCCTCTTTGTTCAGTCTCTCTGTTGTTTACCCACTCTCTTGGGTTCATTTCATTCACAGGTTTGTTCATCCCTCTACTTACCCAATGATTCCTTTGCTCTCACTCATTAACGGTAAACCTATGAATGGTTGTGCTTGGACAACCATTTATACAGCCCAGGTGAGCCTGGGGGGCTTCTCCAAGTCTGGGGGTGGGCTCTGTTCCTCCCTAATACCTCCCCTTTCCACAGCTCCTGCACCAGCTACCACGTTCCTTCCTACTTCACCATCACCTGTGCAACCAGAATCCACCACAGGTATCGGAGGCCCCTTTTCCTTCCCAAGAGAAGCTCTCCAGCCCCACATATGCACCGGCCAATTGTAACATAGGAGCTGGGAGGCCAGGGTGTGCAGTTCTGGCTTTAGGGCAATCATGCTTTTATCTCAAAGATTATACCAACAATTCAGTCTGATGCTGGCCCTCATGGAGCCCCCACTCTTGTGACTAACAGACTGTTATAATGTATGTCTTGGGGAAAGGCCCCTGGCACAATAGTCAGGTTTTTATTTAAGAAAATTTCTTCTACTGTTCAGTGTAGAGAACATCCGTTAGTAAGGGCATGCAGTGAGGCTGCTGGGGTGTCAGTTCAGGTCAGAGAAGATAAAACCTGAGCTGTGACAGGGATGGAGAGAGGGGATGTATGCAGGAACTGTTCTGCAAGTACAACTGGTATTTAGAAGGGAAAGGGTTTCTGGAGAAACTTTCATATGACCTGAGTCTTTAAGTAAAAGTAAGAGCCATCCAGGCAAATAGGGAATGAGAAGTTTTTCTGGCTGGTGGGATTCCATGAGCAAAAATGTCAGTGGTCAAAAACAGCATAGCGTATGGGGAGAACTGAGAGGGATTTGGTTTGCATGAAGTTTAAAGCTTAAGCTGGAGTAGATGGATCCCTTAGTTGCTCAGTCACATTGACTCTTTGTGACCCCAGGGACTGTAGCCCACCAGGCTCCTCTGTCCATGGAATTCTCCAGGCAAGAATACTGGAGTGGGTAGCTATCCCTTCTCCAGGGGTTATTCCAGACTCAAGGACTGAACCTGGGTTTCCTGCATTTCAGGCAGATTCTTTACTGTCTGAGCCACCAGGGAAGCCCTGGTGTAGATGAAGTAAATGGACACATTCAGCTAAAAGGTTGGCAAGAACCAGATTAAGAAGGACTTTGAGTGCCAGATCAAAAAAGTTGAACTTCGTGCTGAAGGCCATAGGGAGCCACAAGTGGTCCTAGAACAGTGGTGACAATAGTCAGGTTTTTATTTAAGAAAATTTCTTCTACTGTTCGGTGTAGAGAACATCCGTTAGTAAGGGCATGCAGCGAGGCTGCTGGGGTGTCAGTTCAGGTCGGAGAAGATAAAACCTGAGCTGCGACAGGGATGGAGAGAGGGGATGTATGCAGGAACTGTTCTGCAAGTACAACTGGTATTAACTGGAGATGAGGGAGGAGGAGCTGAACAGATAACACTGGTTTTGACTTGGTGGGTGGTAGTGCTACTGGAAGACAACCAATTACAATGAATATGGAACTCTGATGTGGTTCCAGGTCAGCTCTCAGTGGTAACCATCTATCCCCCTCTCTTATCGCAGCTATGGGATACAACCTGAAGGCCCTCACACTTAACTTCACCATCACCAACCTTCCATACTCATCAGACATGAGCAGTGGTTTCGCCATGTTCAACTCCACCAAGATGATCCTGCATCGCCTGGTGAGATGCTGGTCCCAGCAACCACTGGTGGGATCACTCCCATGTATCCTCTGCCCCAGTGCCTGTCCTTTCTGCTCATCATCTTTCTCCTGTCTCCCCAGCTTGGATCCTTGTTCCAGAAGAGCAGCCTGGGCCCCTTCTACTCAAGTTGCAGACTGATCTCCCTCAAGTAATTCCTTTTCCTGAGTATTTGCCAGTAAAGAACACTTTTGGTGTCCACCCCTCTCTGTCTTCCCACTGACCTCTCATTTGCTTCTCCCTCTTCTGGGCCCCACACCCAGAGGTTTCAAGACTTGTCTTTTGAGTTCCCACCTCCCTCTCCCTAGACCTGAGAAGGATAGTGCAGCCACCAGCGTGTATGTCGTCTGCACCTACCACCCTGACCCCATGGGCCACAGGCTGGACATAGAGCAGCTTTACTGGGAGCTGAGCCAACTGACCCATGGTGTCACCCAGCTGGGCTTCTACACTTTGGTCAAGGACAGCCTCTTCATCAATGGTGAGTGTTTATGCTGAATTTGTATTAACAGCGATCACTACTTGTCCCTGTTCTGTTTTATTTCCTCTTGAACAAGTCAGCCCAAGTTCTGTCTGGGGAGCACCTTCCAAACCTCCATGGGATTGGTCTTCCTTGTCAGTTCAGGAAAGTAGCATGACATTCTTTGACCAAATGAATGTCAATGAATTTTCATTCAAAACCAAAATGTCTAACCCATGGGATCTCTTGGGACTGAAGTTCAATGCAAGGTTCTTCCATGGCAGTGGTTCATACCTGGAGGTGATTTCTGCCCCACTGAGAGATACTCAGCAGTGTCTGGAGACATTTTTGATTACCACAGTAGGGGAGGGTGCTCCTGGCATCTAGTGGATAAAGGCCAAGAATGTAACCAATATCCTTCAATGCACAGCAGACCCTCACCACCAAGAATTATATAGCCTCAAATTTCAGTGGTTCTGAGGATGAGAAACCCTGCTGGACATGGTCCCATTGTTCCTAGCTGAGCACCAAACCAACACTTATCACATGCATGCGTGCTCAGTTGCTTCAGTCACGTCTGACTCTTTGCAACCCCATAGACTGCAGCCCACCAAGCTCTTCTGTCCATGGGATTCTCCTGGCAAGAATACTGGAGTGGGTTGCCATGCCCTCCTCCAGGGGATCTTCCCATCTCAGGGATTGAACCCAGGGCTCTTATGCATTGGCAGGCGGGTTCTTTGACTAGCACCACCTAGGAAGCCCAACACTTATCACACTTTGCAGCAATTATTTAATGGTTCAAACTCTACAGAATTAGTGTTTGTTTAACATGGCACTGGATCCTATTCTTAATATGTTGGTACCTTGTAATACCCAATGAATGAGTGAACAAATGCAAGTTGAGTATCTCAGTCCTAATATTTGGGGATCCATTGCAATTCACATTCATTCATTCAACAAACTCATATGCATGACCATTCTGTACCAAGCCATATTCTGGGCATGGAGATAGAATACACAAGTTCTAATCCTGAAAAAGTCATAATCAAGGGAATTAAAGATTACTTAGGGACACAAGTAAGGTAAGTCAGAAAGACAAAGGCAAATACCATATGATATAACTTATATGTGAAATCTAAAATAGGACACAAATGAAAGTATGTATGAAACAGAAACAGACTCCCAGGGGACAGACTTACGGTTGCCAAGGGGAGGGGAATGGGGGAGAGATCCAGTGGGAGTTTGGTTCGCAGATGCAAACTATCATATATCGAATGGGTAAACGACAAGATCCTAGTTTATACCACAGGGAACTATATTCAATATCCTGGGACAAACCATAATAGAAAAGAATGTGAAAGATATATATATAACTGAATTACTGTGCTGTACAGCAGAAATTGGGCTTCCCTGGTGGCTCAGCAGTAAAGAATCTGCCTGCAATGCGGGAGACCTGAGTTCGATCCCTGGGTCAGGATGATCCTCTGGAGGAGGGCACGGCAACCCAGTATTCTTGCCTGGAGAATCCCATGGCCAGAGGAGCCTGGTGGGCTAGAGTTCACAGGGTCGCAAAAAGTCAGACACGACTGAGGCGACTGAGCACGCACGCATGCACAGTAGAAGTTAACACAATATTTTAAATCAACTACATTTCAATAAAATAAACTTTAAAAAAATACTACTTGGGGACACAGAAAAGGCAGAGACACTATTATTAACAGGGTGCCATGGGAGTGCAGAGGCAGGGCAAGTCAAGGAGTGCTTCCTGGAGGAGGATATTATGTGCCTGAAACTATACTAGGCACTGGACATGACAAGAACAAGACAGATGAGTGCCTGCTCTTATTGAGCTCCATCTCAATGGGCTCCTGAAGTAGGAATAGGAGTTTTCCTGGAAAAGAGGAGGGTGGAAGAGCATTCCAGGAAGCAGGAACTGCATAAGCTCAAGCAGAAAAGCTCAGCTCAGGAGATTTCTTATAAAATTCCAGTTTTCCTCCTCTATGGGGTGACTTTCCATTCAAGAACCCCTACGGTCTCCAACACATGGACCTGATTTTGATTATGATGGTAGTAGGTAAGGTGTCCCCTGGGCCAACATGTCTCTATGCTAAAAGTTGAGTCTTTGTCGGTCTTTTCTTCCTCTCTGTGGCTCCAGGCTATGCACCCCAGAGTTTATCTATCCAGAGGGAATACCAGCTAAATTTCCACATCATCAACTGGAATCTCAGCAACCAAGACCCCACATCATCAGAGTACATCGCCCTGCTGTGGGACATCAGTGACAAGGTGGGGGTCTTTCTCGCCCCTCCCATCTCTCCTTACCCTGAGTGCCCCTCTCATTCCTCAGTCTGACATGCATCTATTTTTCTAAGCTATTCCCCTTCCATGTTTATTATTATTATATTTTATTTTTCGTTGTGCTAGGTCTTCATCGCTGCACTCGGGCTTTCTCTAGTTGCGGCAGGTGGGGGTTACTCATTGTCATGGTGCACGGGCTTTTCACTGCGGCGGCTTCTCTTGTTGTGGAGCACAGGCTCTTGGTGTACAGGCTTCAGTAGTTGTGGCTCCTGGGCTCCAGAGCACGGGTTCAGTAGTTGTGGCGTAGTCTTAGCTGCTCTGCAGCATATGCAATCTTCCCTAACTGGGGATCGAATCCATATCCCTTGCATTGGCAGGTGAATTCTTATCCACCAGACAAGTCCTGCCCTGCATCTATTAAGTGATTGTTTCAACTCTTCCCTTTACCTACATGTTCTAGGTTATTTCAGATTCCAGAGTTGGTACCCTAGCGGCTGCCCCACTTTTCAGATGGGAAAATTGAGGCTCAGAAAAGGGAACATTGTGCCTAAGGGCACACAATGGAGTTAAGGGCAGAACCAGGATCAGAACTGAGGCCTCCCTTGCTTCAAGACCTGTGTTTGTTCCTCTCTGGCTCCAGTGGCGCCCTCCAGCCCCAAGAGACCTCCATCTCACCCAGCCTCCCTCCCCTTTATTCTAGGTCACCAAACTCTACAGAAGCAGCCAGCTACAAGGCGTATTCCTCTCCTGCCTGGTCACCAACTTGACGTAAGTTGAGGAGACTGAAAGCATTGGCTGAGATGGCAGCTCAAGGCTCTGAGCACTGGCTGGCACATCCTTGGACTGGAAGTCATTGACATGGTGCCCATTCTTCCCACATCCCTGACAGCTTACCATCTCCTTCCATAGGTCTTTGGGGTACAGGAAAAGGCTTACCCTCATGGACCCACCATCTCCCTGCACCCACCTCCTTCAACTTTCAGCTAATAGTAATCTAATAATATTTACCATGGCCAGGCTGCCTGTTGAGTACTGTCATGCACGATCATCTCATTTCATTTTCTTAACATTCTCGCATGAGAGATGCAATATGTGCATCCCACACGTTCGCATGGGAAAACTGAGGCACAGAAGTTGGGTTTGAACTCACATCTCTGAAGGATGAGTAGAGGCCTAGGACATCTCTACTAGAGAGAGGGAGGATCATGGGACATGCTGCTGACTTTGAAAATTAGTAATTTCAGTTCCTTTGTCTTTAACATGGGGATAATGATAAAAATAGGCTTCCCTGGGGGCTCAGTGGTAAAGAATCCACCTGCCAATGCAGGAGACTTGGGTTCAATCTCTGGGTTAGGAAGAGCCCCTGGAGAAGGACATGGCAACCCACTCCAGTATTCTTGCTTGGAATATCCCACAGAGGAGCCTATTGAGCTGCAGTTCATGGGGTCACAAAGAGTTGGACAGGACTAAACAACAGATTGTAATTATAGCTTCTACCAGAGTGACCGGGAAGGACTGTGGAAGTCACTTCTTAGAGGTCCACAACAGACATTCATTATTGTTACTGTTATTGCTTCTCTTCCTAACTCCTAGAAGCATTTCCCTTTTTGGTCAGGGTCTCTTCCCTTGCCTGGAGCAAGAAGGCAGTCAGATACTGCGGTGCTTACCCTTAGGTCTTTGAGTCTACAAAGCAGGAACTCAGGACACACTGCTGGTGTTGGGTGCTGGCTGAGATCCCATGGTCTCTGTTCCCAGGTTGGATCCCATATCGGTCACCATCAAGGCCCAGTTCTCCTCCAGAGTGGACTCCAGCATGGTG
Source organism: Bos javanicus (assembly GCF_032452875.1). Lineage (NCBI taxonomy): Eukaryota > Metazoa > Chordata > Mammalia > Artiodactyla > Bovidae > Bos > Bos javanicus. The sequence goes on along the minus strand of NC_083874.1, from coordinate 12,828,027 downwards.
AAGCAAGTATTTCTAGACAAGACCCTGAACGCCTCATCCCACTGGCTGGGTGCCACCTACCAGCTGACAGATGTGCATGTGACAGGTGGGACATAGAGGGGGATATGTCATGGCTGGAAAAGGTATTTTTAAAAATTCTTTTGTTGTTGTTCAGTCGCTAAGTCATGTCCAACTGATTCTTTATGACCTCAGGCTTCCCTATCCTTCACCATCTCCCGGAGTTTGCTCAAACTCATGTCCATTGAGTCAGTGATGCCATCCAACCATCTCATCCTCTGTTGCCCCCTTCTCCTCTTGCTCTCAATCTTTCCCAGCATCAGGGTCTCTTCCAATGAGTCAGCTCTTCGCATCAGGTGGCCAAAGTATTGGAGCTTCAGCTTCAGCATCAGTTCTTCCAATGAATATTCAGGGTTGATTTCCTGTAGGGTTGACTGGTTTGATTTCCTTGCTGTCCAGAGGACTCTCAAGAGTCTTCTCCAGCACCACAGTTCGAAAGCATCAATTCTTTGGTGCTCAGTGTTCTTTATGGTCCAATTCTTCCATCCGTACATGACTACTGTATATTCTTAGTCTTTTTAAAAATTTTATTTATTTTTGGCTGCGCTGGGTCTTCATTGCTGAGTGGGCTTTCTCTAGTTGCAGCGAGCGGGGGCTACTCTTAGTGGCAATGTGCAGGCTTCTCCTTGTGGTGGCTTCTCTCGTTGTAAAGCATATGCTCTAGGCACCTGGACTTCAGTAGTTGCAGCTGTCAGGCTCCAGAGCATGGGCTCAGTAGTTGTGATGTGTGCGCGGGCTTAGTTGCCCCACGGCATGTGGGATCTTCCCAGACCAAGGGGTCCCTGCATTGGCAGTCAGAATCTTACCCACTGGACCATGAGGGAAGTCCAAAAGATGGTTTTATGAAGAAGGATAGGGCTTCTGGATATGAGCGACATGGATAGAGGCTACAGAGGAAAAAGGAGAGGCTTTCTGGAAGCCCATGCTGATGACTCATGGCAATGTCATCCAACAGGAGACAGGAAGAGAAAATCCAGCAATTGTAACCAACAGAATGATTATTTCACATGTCAGTTTTTCTAACCCAAAATGGGAAGGATCCTGGGTTTCCTTGTTAGGCTGTTATGAGTCATACATTGGTTGATTCATTCATTTATTCATTAAATGTATATATCATGAAAATAAATAGGCACTGATGATACATTGTAATTGCTGCTATGACAGAGGAATTTTGAAAGTCTGTGGGAATTCCAAAGAAGGATTACACCGCTTTCTCTTGGAAAGTTTTCTAGAGGAAGTGATGAAGAAACAGATCTGAAGGAGAATAGGACTTAGCTGAAGGGAAGAAATAGGGAGTTGAGCCACATGTGTCTGTAACCTAGAAGATAGAGCATGTCATTGAAGGAGGCTATAAGGAGTTTGGTGTGGCTGGAGCATACACCTTGACATAAGATGGGTGACAACTGTGGCTAAAGATGTGGGCAGAGACTTTCCTGGGCACTGGAATGGTTTGGGGAGGAACATGGCACACTCAGAGTTCTACTTTAGAAAGCTTGTCCTCTGGTGATTCTCCTCTACCAGGTCAATGATTGGGGAGGGGGAGAAAGACATATTAGGGACCTAGATCAGCAAAGATGATGGATGCCCACTGGAATGGTCAGCACCTGCCAACTGCTCCAGAGAAATCTCCTCTTCCCCCCAACCTTGTGAACTCTCACAATGCTTAGTGGACAGCTGGACAGGCAGACAGATGAATGGACTCAAGGTGGACAGATGGTCTTCAGTAGCCAATTTTTAAAAAAATTTCCCTGAAGTGCAGTTGATTTACAATGCTGTGTTACCCTCTTCAATACAGTAAAACGATTCAGTTATATATGGGCTTTCCAGGTGACTCAGTGATGAAGAATCTGCCTGCCATTGCAGGAGACATGGGTTTGATCCCCAGGTTAGGAAGACCCTGGAGAAGAAAATGAAAACCCACTCCTGTATTCCTGCCTGGGATATCCCATGGACAGAAGAGCCTGGAAAGGCTGCAGTCCATGGTATCGCAAAAGAATCGGACATGACATAGCGATTAAGCAACAAGAACATATACACATATGTATTTTCCTTTTTCATATTCTTTTCCATTAGAGTCTGTCACAGACAATTGAATATATTAATAGTTCCCTGTTATACAGTAGGGCCTGCGGTTTATCCATTTTATATATAATAGCTTGCCTCTGCTAATCCCAAACTCCATTCCCTCCCTCCTCTATCTCCTTCCCCCTTGGCAGCTACTAGTCTGTTTTCTATGTCTGTGAGTCTGATTTTGTTTAATAGATATGTTGATTTATATCATATTTTAGATTCCACATATAAGTAGTATCATATGGCATTTGTCTTTCTTTTTTTGACTTACTTCACTTAGTATGATCATCTCTATGCCATCCATGTTGCTGCAAATGGTATTATTTCATTCTTTTTTATTATAGCCTACTCTTTTTGGCGGCGGGGGCGGGGCTGCCCTGGGTCGTCTTCACTGCACACGCAGGCTTTCTCTAGTTGCAGCATACTGGCTTCTCTTTTGCATCAAGTGGGCTTCGTTGCCCCACGGTATGTGAGATCTTACCAGGGGTCAAATCCCCATCCCCTGCATTGCAAGGCAGATCTTTAACCACTCGGGGACCAGAGAAGTTCCTGTTACACACTTTTAAAAACCTAGCTCAGTCCACAGTGCCAGGAATAAGTAGACTGACTCTAATGACTTCTTTGTTGAAAACTTACCCTAATGGGAACTTTCACTTTCCTTTTATTCTAGAAGCAGAGCCATCAATTCACCTACCCACAGACCAACCAACGACCACTCCCAGTTTCCAGAAAGTCCAGCTAAATTTCATTGTCACCAACCTATTCTATTCTCAAGACATGAAACAGCCAGACACTCCCAAATACCAGACAAACAAGAGAAATATTGAGGATGCGGTAAGAATGGGCTTCTGTGCCCAATCTGTTCCTCTGCAGAGACTGACCTATGGACACCGAGGAGTCAGAGGGTGACCTTTTATTTTAGTGTGCACATTTACCTTTATTTTTTTTCAGTTTAGCCTCTGGACATTTCTAAATTTTATTTATTTTTTATTTTATTTTGGTGGTGCTGGGTCTTCATTGTAGCACACAGACGTCTGTAGTTGTGGCTCATGGGCTCCAGAGTGCATGGGCTCAGCGGTTGCAGCCTGTGGGCTTTGTTGCCCTGCAGCATATGGGATCTTAGTTCCCCATCCAGGGATCAAAACTGTATCCCCTGCATTGGAAGGCAGTTCTTAACCACTGGACCACCAGGGGAAGTCCCCTGGACATTTTTTTAATTGAAGTATAGTTGATTTACAATATTGGGTTAGTTCCAGATATACAGCATAGCAATTCATATATATATATATATATATATATCTCCTTCTTCAGATTATCTTCAATTGTAGGTTATTATAAAATATTATGTGTATTTCCCTGTGCTATGCAGTAGATCCTTGTTGGTTATCCAGAAGGTGACTTCTTTTTTTTTAATAGTTCATAAAGATAGGTTCTTATTCGCATTTGACAAATGAAGAGACAGCCATAGACGAGTTCAATTACTAGCCCAAGTAATATCCTGGAACAGAACATGCTTTGGTGTACATACCTGGGCTGGTTTTTCTTTTATTTTTTGTTTTCTTGGTTGCACTGTGCCTCATGCAGGATCTCTGTTCCCTGACCAGGGATTGAACCCGTGCCCTCTGCAGTGGCAGCGGAGATTCTTTACCATTTGACCAACAGAAAAATAAATAAATGGGGCAGTGTACTCATTGGCTAATTGGCATTCTCCAGTGCCAGAGTCATGGATTCTGACCTAGGAAATTTTGCCCTATCTTTCAGCTCAACCAGCTCTTCCGAAACAGCAGCATCAAGACTCATTTTTCTGACTGTGAAGTTTCAGCATTCAGGTGAGTTCCAGCTCAGGACCTGATCACTTTGGAGACTCGCACTGTCCTTTAGAAGTGTCCCCACTGCTGCAGTCTTTCAGTTCCTAGCTGTTATGGAAGAGAGCCCTAGGAACACAGACCTGATACCTAAACACTGGGGCTTCCCTGGTGGCTCAGTGGTCAAGAATCTGCCTAGCAATGCAGGAGCTGTAGGAGACACCCGTTCGATCTCTGGAGGAGGAAATGGCAACCCACTCCAGTATTCTTGCCTGGGAAATCCCATGGGCAGAGGAGCCTGGCAGGCTACAGTCCAAGGTTTTGCGGAGTTGGACACGACTGAGCGACTAATGCTTTCAGTTTTCCGCTGTATAACAATGCAAATCAGTCATAATTATGCCTATATTCATCTCCCTCTTAAGAACACTATTCTAATGAAAGAGATCAGTCACAAAAGACCACACAGCATGTGATTCTCATAAAAATGGAATGCCTATTGTCCAGAAGAGTAAATCCCTAGAGGGAGAACGGAAACTGTTTGCTAGCGGGGGTGAGGGAAGAATGAGGAAGATCCATGCTAATGAGTCAACTGGTTCTAACCTTCCGGCTTTCACAGTTACTGAGTCCCTTGTGAGAGTGGAATGAGAACTGTGCAAGCTATAATGCCATAACATTGACTCTGTTTACCAAGATACATTTTTTTCTTACCTGAATGCTGCTTGGCTTGTTGCCAGCCTTTGGTAAATTTCTAGACTTCTGAAAAAGTTGATTTTGGCCATGTTTACCAGTGTTCTCATTGCTTTTACAGATTTTCGGGAGTCCTTACTCCAGCATTTCAAAATGTTCTCGTTGTGCTTATTTATTTATAAATTAATCCAATTAAATAAAATGAGACATTTAGTTTCTCACTTAACACTAGTCATGTTTCTTTTTGAGGCAAATTTGATTTCTTTCTTTCTGGTTTGCTTTCATAATGTGCAGATTCACCCTTTTTTTTTTTTTTTAAATTTATTATTTGACTGTCCATGGAATTCTCCATGGGCAAGAATACTGGAGTGGGTTGCCATTCCCTTCTCCAGGGGATCTTCCAGACCCAGGGGCTGAACCTGGGTCTCCCACATTGCAGGCAGATTCTCACCATCTGAGCCACTGCCGTGTCTTAATTGCAGCATGCGGAATCTGTTTTAGTTGTGGCATGCAGACTCTGAGTTGTGGCATATGGGATCTGATTCCCTGACCCGGGATTGAACTCAGGCCCCCTGCATTGGGAGCACAGAGTCTTAGCCACTGGACCACCAGGGAAGTCCCACAGTAGCCATATTTTAAGTGCTTGGTAACAAGGGGCAAATAATGACTGGATACTGCAGACACAAATGTTTACATCATTGCAGAAAGTTGTCCTGGACAGGGCCAGCAGAGAACCTAGAACGGGGGTAGAACTCCATATACTGGTGTCCTTCCAGGTCTGTCTCTCCAAGCAACCACACTGGGGTAAACGCTCAGTGTAACTTCGCATTTTTGGCTCGGAGTCCGTACCAAGTTGTCATCTATGAGGAATTCCTGCGTCTGACCAAGAATGGTACTCAGCTGCAGAATTTCACCCTGGACAGGAACAGTCTCCTTGTGGACGGTAAGACTCCCTGATCATGGGGGCAGGAGTGAGGGTTTCCAACTTCCTCACATAGGGGCTTTCCTGGGAGTCTGGAGACCTGAGGATGAGTCAGCATTGAACTTTCCCAGGCTGGCAGAGGTGGCACAGTCTTCCAAACTTTACCCATCACTGAGGGAGAAGAAACAATACCCAGTGGGACACAGGAGACACTTGCCATCTCTCCTGGACAGCATAATGCAGTAGAAGTTTCTTAATGATGGAAATGTCCTATACCTGTGCTGCCCAGAGCATACATCACATGAGACTCCTGAGTATATTTGAAGTATGGTTATTGTGACTGAGGACTTCCCTGATGGCTCAGTTGGTAAAGAATCTGCCTGCAATGCAGAAGACCCTGGTTTGATTCCCGGGTCAGGAAGATCTGCTGGAGAAGGGGTAGGGTAGACTACCTACTCCAGTATTCTTGAACTTCCCTGGTGGCTCAGCTGGTAAAGAATCCACCCGCAATTCAGGAGACCTGAGTTCAATCCCTGGGTTGGGAAGATCCCTTGGAGAAGGAAAAGGCTACCCACTCCTGTATTCTGCCCTGGAGAATTCCATGGACTGTATAGGCCATGGAGTCACAGAGTCAGACACAACTGAGCGACTTTCACTTTCACTTATTGTGACTGGCTTTTATGGTTACTGAATTTTAATAGTACAGAGTACCAGATTTTTTTAAACTTTACTTCATTAAAATTAATTTTAATTTAAAATGGCACTTGTCACTGCTTATATCACACAGCACATCTTAAGAATTTGCCTGGGGAGGAGAGATGGGAAGGAAGATCCAAGAGAGAGGGGGCCATATACATATATTTATGGTTGATTCATTTCGTTGTGAGGCAGAAACTAATACAACATTGTAAAGCAATTTTACTCCAATTAAAAAGAATACTTCAATTAAAATCAGAAATAAGTAAAATTAAAAAGAAAAAAGATTTTGGCTAGGGAGAGGTTGTACAGCAAGGGGGGCCTACAACCCTCCCCCAGTCTGTGCCAATCATTTCTCATATAGTTTATGTTACAGTTGGAAATAATAAGAATAGGCAGTTGAAAACAATGAATTATTTGATGTGAACCAATCCACACTTAGAAGTGGTAATCAGAAGGCTTCCTGGAGGAAATTACAGTCTAGGTGAATCTTGGAAAATAAGTATTAAACTCAGTAAAGGGAAAAGGGAGTGAATGTGTTCATAGGCAGAAGGCTTTTGAGCAGGAATTTATAAATTTAGAGAGAGCCCATGGTCTTGTCAACTCCTATGACCCATTCTCCCCTTCACTAGCATAAGATAGTTCTGTCCATCACCAGTCATCCATCCATTCCCAGAGGTATGATTTGAAATATCACACTCTTGTAGTGTGATTGTGGCTTTGTTATTATGTAGTAAAGTATCCTCATTTTCCAGTGATACAAACTAAAATGGGGTGAAACATTATGTCGACATGACTTTAATATTTCAATGGAATTATGGGATGAAACAAGTGTGGCAAGTGTTAATAAGTTATACATACGTGCGTGCTTATTAAGTCATGTCAGTCATGTCCGACTCTGTGACTCTGTGGATTATAGCCCACCAGGCTCCTCTATCAATGGGATTCTCCATCCAAGAATACTGGAGTGGGTTGTCGTACCCCTCTCCAAGGGATCTTCCTGACGCAGGAATCAAACCCCCATCACTTCCATCTCCTGCATTGGCAGGCAGGTTCTTTACACTAGCGTTTCCTGGGAAGCCAAATAGTTATACACTAGGTATGATATTGTTTGGTAGCTTAGTGGTAAAGAATCTGTCTGCCAATGGAAGAGACACAGGTTCAATCCCTGGGTGGGGAAGATCCCCTGGAGAAGGAAATGGCAACGCACTCCAGTATTCTTGCCTAGAAAATCCCATGGACTGTAGTCCACCAGGCTTCTCTGTCCATAGGAGCCTGGAGGGCTACAGTCCATGGTATCACAAAGAGTCAGACACGACTTAGTGACTAAACAACAAATAATATTGTTTTAACTGTGTGAAATAAATATTGTTACTTCTAGATGATGGATATTTATGACTTGGTTCTGTTTGTCTGTATATTTGAAAAGTTTTATTTAAAAGGGTAAAACACACTCACATGTATTCTCCATTTCATTCACTTTCAGGGTATTCTCCCAACAGAAATGATGTTGTGACTGAGAATTCTGGTAAGCCTCAAAGATGCTGTAGCCCAGGGTGGAGAGGGAATATTCTGGTTCTCTGCCTCATTGAAAACAGCCACATACCCAGGGTATTGGATGATGATGAAACTTGGTCAACCCAAGACTGGGATTTCTGAGGCACAGTCAGGGTCGGTGGGCCGGGGGAGCGTGGGGGCAGGGAAAAGCAGGGCCCTGGAGGAATGATAGATGGTGTCTCACACCAGGACTTGTCTCCCCAGACCTCCCCTTCTGGGCCATCATCCTCATCTGCCTGGCAGGACTCCTGGTGCTCATCATGGGCCTGATCAGCTTTTTCCTGGTAAGCAAGGAGGTGTTGTTCTCTTACTATCAGGTTGTAAGAGCTTTTTATATATTAGAAGGATATGTCCTCTGCAGGGATGTGTTTTGCAGATATTTTCTCTTAGTCTGTGAGGGGTTTGCCTTTTCCTTTTCTTAACAATATTTGTCATTGGGGAAATGTAAATGAAAGTTATAATGAGATACCATTATGCATGAGAAGGGTTAAAATCAAAATGACGTTAACAAGTGTCAGTGAAGATATGAAGCAGCTGGAACTCTCCTATAGTGCTGGTGGAAAATAGCTTGGCTGCATCTTTAAAAGTTACATTGGGTGCTCTGTGGTGACCTAAATGGGAAAGTGAAAGTGTTAGTTGCTTCAGTCGTGTCCCACTCTTTGTGACCCCATGGACTGTAGCCCCGCCAAGCTCCTCTGTCCATGGAATTCTCCAGGCAAGAATACTGGAGTGGGTTGCCATTCCCTTCTCCACTAAATGGGAAGGAAATCTAAAAAAGAGTGGATATATGTATACATGTAGTTGATTCACTTTGCTCATGCCTGAAAGTAACATAGCACTGTAGAGCAATTACAATAAAAATAAGTAAATGTCACATTGGGGTTAGTAGTCACACAGTATTACATATAGAATGGATAAACAACAAAATCCTACTTTTTAACACAGGGAACTATATCCAGTATCCTGGGATAAACCATAATATAAAAAAGAATATTTTTAAAGTATATATGTGTGTATAACTAAGTCACTTTGCTACAGCAGAAACAAACACAACATTGTAAATCAACTATACTTCAATTAAAAATAAATTTTCAAAGTTGCATATATCTGAGCAACCATTCCCTCCTAGGAATTTGTCTAAGAGAAATTAAAACACATATCTATACAAAGACTTGTACACAAATGTTCATAGTAATATTTACACTGCTGCTGCTGCTAAGTCACCTCAGTCGTGTCCAACTCTGTGTGACCCCATAGACGGCAGCCCACCAGGCTGCCCCGTCCCTGGGATTCTCCAGGCAAGAACACTGGAGTGGGTTGCCATTTCCTTCTCCAATGCGTGAAAGTGAAGTCGCTCAGTCATGTCCGACCCTTAGCGACCCCATGGACTGCAGCCTACCAGGCTCCTCCGTCCATGGGATTTTCCAGGCAAGAGTACTGGAGTGGGGTGCTAGCCAAAAACTAAAAAACAAACCAAGAAGTCCATCAATAAGTGAATGGGTAAACAAAGTGTGGTATATTCACACAATTCAATACTATTTAGCAATAATACTGGATTATTAACATATACAATGATGAATCTCAAAATAATTTGAATTTGAATATGCTGAATGAAAGAAGTTAGATGAAAAAGAATACTTATTGTAGGATTCCATTTATAAGCAAACTCTGGAAAATACTAATTAATCTCTGAGGATAGAAATCAGATCAGTGGTTGTCTGGGAATAAGAATGTGTTTGTAAATAGCAGGGGAGGAAGAATTACAAAAGAACATGAGGGAAAATGGGGGAATAATGAGCATTCCTAATTTTGATTACAGGGAATGGTTCAATAAGTTTATAATCCAAACTTATCAAATCATTCACTTTAAATGTATGCAGTTTACCTACAAATAGGATCCTTCTCAGGGCCTCCATTATCTTATATATCCCAGTCTAGTAACATTATTTGTTCTCCAAAAGTTTCAAATAGGCATTTTTTCATTCTATCTAAGTTTTCTACCTATCTTTATAAGAAATTTAGTCCAAATCACTCAATGATGTATTACTAGAAGCTGGAGTCTATATGCTAAGTAGCTTCAGTCGTGTTGGACTCTGTACGACCCCATAGACGGCAGCCCACCAGGCTCCCCCGTCCCTGGGATTCTCTAGGCAAGAACACTGGAGTGGGTTGCCATTTCCTTCTCCAATGCATGACAGTGAAAAGTGAAAGCAGCCCATCAGGCTCCTCCATCCATGGGATTTTCCAGGCAAGAGTACTGGAGTGGGGTGCCATCACCTTCTCTGGAGTCTATACAGTCTTTACAATAATAGAAAATATTGGATAATACAATTTTTCATAATAATGTAAAAGCTTACATGATTTTGTTCAAAAGCTAAAATATTCAGCATTTTTATTTTCTTTAGTAAAGTGAGTTGATTAAAAAAGTAATGCTGCAGGACTTTTCCTGGTGGTCCAGTGGTTAAGAATCCGCCTGCCAATGCAGGGGACATGGGTCCAACCCCTGGTCAGGGAAGATCCCAGATGCCGCAGAGCAACTAAGCCCATGTACCACAACTACTCAGTCTGTGCTCTAGAGCTCAAGAGCTTCAACGATAAGCCACCGCAATGAGAAGCCCATGCACTGCAATTAGAGAGCAGCCCTAACTCCCACTCACCGCAACTAGAGAAATCCCATGCATAGTAACAAAGACCACAGTAACAAAACACAGCCATAAATAAATATTTTTTCAAAGTACTGTCACATATTACTAAATGATCAGAGTATGAAAAAGGTACAGGAAATTTTTAAAGACAGTATTAATATTACTAAAACTGACTGATAAAATAACTAATATATAGACAACCAGTATTTGTGAACAATTGTGGTCCAATAAGGGGCTTCCCTTGTAGCTCAGTCAGTAAAGAATCTGCCCGCAATGCAGGAGACTGAGGTTCGATCCCTGGGTCAGGAAGATCCCCTGGAGAAGGAAATGGCAACCCACTCCAGTATTCTTGCCTGGAGAATACCACGGACTGAGCAGTCTGGCAGGCTACAGTCCATGGGGTCGAAAGAGTCAGACACGACTTAGCAGCTAGACCACCATGATCCAATAATTTAAAATGTATATATATATAACTTGGAATATATATTCCTTCTGTTATTTGATTCCAAATTTACAAGCAGATGCTGAAAGCTAATGAACCCACCATGCACATTACTGATCACATTTCAAGTAAATGGCAAAAAAACCCCACTACATACTCTCATTCTTTGAAAGATGTCTAATTCTAATAAACTTTAAACATTTTTTTTCAAAATATCATATACAGTTTATAATACATAATAATTTTGTGTACCCCAGATATTCATGAGGACATCTGTGATGGCAATATTTGAGTAATAATGTTCTAAATTTTATAATACTATGGCAGAATTATGGTATTTATGGTAATGACAGGAAAAGGAGAGGCTGAGAGAAAACACAGGCACAGCAGGTGTCTGTGGTTGCGGCCGTATCCTTCACCTGTAACCTCCCACAGTTGGCTAGACGACTGGTCCATTCTGAGCCCTCTGTTCACCCTCGCAGGTCAGAGTCCACCAGCGGAAGAAGGAGGCAGACTATGAGGTTCAGCAGCTACAGCCCGATAGCATGGGCTATTACCTGCCACATCTGGACCTGAGGAAGCTGCAGTGAGACCTGCGCAAGTCCCCTTTTCCCAGACAGGTTCCAGAGGAGGTTGGCTGGAACAGAAGTAAACCACGTTGGTCGGACACAACCTCCAGGCCTTTCTTGGCTTGGCCCCCACCTGGTTCACAGTGGACTGAGAGAAAAGGTCTCCCCTTCGTTGCGCTGAAGACAACTGCAACTTCTGTCTGATGGGTTCACACCCTCAGGGACACCAGGATTGGTGAAATAGGCACAGACGTGGCTAAAGAACAAAATTGACATCCCACTTAAGTGAGGTTTACCTTCCTAGTCACCCCCTGAACACCTCTCTCCTTGACTCCTGGGCAGCCATCACCCCATCTCTATTCCTCCATGTTCTGCACCCCCTTCCCCGAAGCCCTGGCAGTCTCAAGTTCCGTGTGAACTACTTTATTCTCTGAGGTTCAGATTCACCAGGATGTTCACTGACTCCTTTCCTTCATCACAGGTCCTCTAAGGTAGGAAATAGACTAAGAGGAATGAGTGGGTCAGCCATGATTCTGCAGTCAGCCCTGGGTCTTGGTGTCTGGGAAGACTGAATCCCAGAGTGGCAGCAAACTCTAGAGAGATAGAGTCTACTTCGAATTTAAAGATGAATAAAACTCAGGGGAAAGATCTGAGAGAAAAAATAAAGACAGTCCCTTTTTTCATTTTTTTCTGCACTGAATCTAACTGAATGGTTAAAGCAGAGACTCCCCAACATGCAGCTCAAAGCATCCCAGGCATGATGCTAATACTGTAGATTCTCTGTTACTGTTTAATACCTCACTCTCAGAAACTGTAAATCCCAGGCTTGCCTGGTGGTCCAGTGACTAGGACTACATGCTCTCAGTGCAGAAGGCCCAGGTTCGATCCCTGGTCCAGGAACTAAGATCCTGCATGCTCTATAGCACAGCCAAAAAACAAACAAAAAAACCCCACATGATTTAACCTCTGGGTATTAAGAACAATTAAGAAATTAGCTACATGACCAAAATTAAAACTAAAAAAAAAAAAAAGAAAAATTTCCTGGCAGAAAAAACACCTGGATTCATATGCACATAATCTTGACTCATAAAATATAGTGAACAAAGGAAGAAAATTAGAAAGTTTACCTGAAAATTGATAATTATAATGGGTCATTTTCATATAACCTCTCAAGAAATTAAAAACACAGTGTTTATTAGCACATGATGGTTTAGAGAATAGTTAATAAAATCTTTCTATGAAACAACTACCAAAGCATTCCTGTGGCAAAAAACCTCACATACTTCTTACATACAAACATAATTTAAAACATAGTGAGAGATTATAGTCAACTACAAGAACAGGACACACCAACACAAGGAAGGAGTTTATTTTCAGAAATAAATAAAAGATCAGGCAAAGGCAGCCAAAACAAACTCCCTTGTTTTTTTACTGCACCACTGCAGATGTCATGGTGAATCAGGAAAACACACTCGCTAGCACCATTAACAGCATAAGGTGTCTGTTAAACACTTTAGACTTTAAATGGATATAGTCTAGAGAAAACGAGAATCAGACAATACTCCCAAACAGTAAAATCCAAAGTAGCTTCTTGGTGGACACAAGAGGCCGGACAGAAAAATCCCAACTCCAATGGATCTTTGATGTGGATATCAGGAAGACATCATGGAAACCTACAGCTCTACAAAAATGGAAACCAAACACTGGTGGTGGTTTTGAGGTACTCTTGATTGGAAGGTCAAAGGATCCAAAATGATGGGCTAAAGATAGTATCCTTAAGTGAAAGTCACTCAGTTGTGTCCAACTCTATGTGACCCCATGGACTATAGAGTCTATGGAATTCTCCAGGCCAGAATACTGGGGTGGGTATCCGTTCCCTTCTCTAAGGGATCTTCCCAACCCAGAGATTGAACCCAGGTCTCCCGCATTGCGGGTGGACTCTTTACCGGCTGAGCCACAAGGGAAGCCCATATATAGGCATCTCTCTTCATGTATGGTGCCTCCAAACTCTGACTAATGCCTTGTTTGCTTCTGCTTTCCAAATCCCAGGCAAGTAAGGCTATCAGTGAATTCTAACATAGAACCATAAATAGGATGGATGCTAGAAAATTTTGTTTCTAACAATACACAGAGAATCAGATATCTGTCCCATCACAGGTCTCTCTTCTCAAAATCTATTCACCAAATACCAGTCAGAGGAAGGACAACAAGCAAAGGTCCAAACATAAAAACAATTATTCACATGAAAGTCTCAAAAAAGGAGCTTTGTTGTTAAAGATAAAACACAGAAAACAGACTATAAAGACATCCAGGAATTGTCCAGAATCCAGATATCCTGTAGGAATATCCCAACAAATGACCACATTTTCCAGTTGCTTCTTAATACAGAATAAAATTATAAAAAATGAAACCTGACTACACATGCATCAGATATGCATTTCAATTCACCCATGGATCCAATAGACTTTCAGATGGAGAGAGAAAATATTAACTGATTCAAAGGAAAAGCACTACTTTTTAATCTCATGTACTACTGTTGGCTGGCTTCCCGGGTGGCCCAGTGGTAAAGAATACACCTGCCAGTGCAGGAGTCACAGGAGACACAGGTTCGATTGCTGGGTCGGGAAGATCCCCTGGAGCAACACACTCCAGTATTCCTGCCTAGGAAATTCCAAGGACAGAAGAGCCTAGTGGGCTACAGTCGCAAAGAATTGGACATGAATGAGGAACTGAACAACTACTGTTGAAAGATGACCTGCAGAATTATATAACCCCAATACTCATGTATAAAACTAACTAGTAGAAACTCACACTCTAGTGATGTAATTTAAGAAAGAGGCTTGATAAACCCAATATATTTACAGCCTGTTAAAAAAATTCTTTTGTGGTTGAAAGTTTTCTGGAACATTCAGTTCAGTTCAGTTCAGTTGCTCAGTCATGTCCAACTCTTTGTGACCCCACAAACCGCAGCACACCAGGCCTCCCTGTCCATCACCAACTCCCGGAGTTCACCCAAATCCATGTCCATTGAGTCAGTGATGCCATCCAGCCATCTCATCCTCTGTCATCCCCTTCTCCTGCCCTCAATCTTTCCCAGCATCAGGGCCTTTTCCAATGAGTCAGCTCTTCGCATCAGGTGGCCAAAGTATTGGAGTTTCAGCTTCAACATCAGTCCTTCCAATGAACACCCAGGACTGATCTCCTTTAGAATGGACAGGTTGGATCTCCTTGCAGTCCAAGGGACTCCCGAGAGTCTTCTCCAACATCACAGTTCAAAAGCATCAATTCTTTGGCACTCTGGAACATTATACCCAGATTAATTTTCATCAAGCTATGAGTTCTCATGTTACTCACATTTGTAATTATTTATGGTAGGAGTTTTAACATTTAACTATGAAGACCAACTGAAGTCTTTCCCACACTCTTTACAGTCAAAAGGTTTTACCCCATGAGGGGAGTCCTTTCATGCCTTCGGAAGGAAGTGGGATGATTGAAGGTTTTCCCGCATTCTTTGCATTCATAGGGTTTCTCTCCAGTGTGAGTTCTCTCATGTCTTCGAAAACTCTGATGCCACCTGTAAGTTTTTCCACATTCTGTACATGCATAGGGTTTCTCTCCTGTGTGAGTCCTTTTATGGTTTTGTAAGGAACTGTATCCTCTGTAGGCTTTACCTCATTGTTTACATCCATAGGGTTTTTCTCTAGTGTAAGTTCTTTCACATGTTCAAAGATAACTGGGACACCTGAACACTTTATGACATTTTTTATATTCATAGGGTTTTTCTCCAGTGTGATTGCTCTCATGTCTTTGAAAACTTTGACAACATCCAAGGGCCTTTCCATTGTTTACATTCGTAGAATATGAATTCTTCTGTGCATTTCTAAGGAAGTATAACCTCTGCAGGTTTTTCCACACTGGTTACATTCATAGAGTTTCTCTCCAGTGTGTTTTCTTTCATGTATTCAAAGTGAGGTTGAACAGCTAAAAGCTCCTCCACACTCCCTATATTCATAGGGTTCCTCTCCAGTGTGGGTTTTCATGTTTTTGAAAGGAGGGGTAACACTTGAAGGTTTTGCCACACCGTTTACATTCATAAGTCTCTCTCCAGTGTGACTTCTTTGGTGTATTTGAAATGAACTGGGGGAAATAGATGAAAAGTTGTTGTTGAACAAAAAAAGACACCGGGATTTTTGGCCCCCAGAGAAGAATTTAATCCAGGGCCAGAGATGAGGCTTGATCACTCAGAGCTTTGTGTAATAAAGTTTTATTAAAGTATAAAGGAGATAGAGAAAGCTTCTGACATAGGCATCAGAAGGGGAGTACCCCCCTGTTAGTCTTCAGCTGGATGTTATATAGTCACTAGCAGTCTGTTCGGAGAAGGCAATGCACCCCACTCCAGTACTCTTGCCTGGAAAATCCCATGGACAGAGGAGCCTGGTAGGCTGCAGTCCATGGGGTTGCTAAGAGTCAGACACAACTGAGCGACTTCACTTTCACTTTTCATTTTCATACACTGGAGAAGGAAATGGCAACCCACTCCAGTGTTCTTGCCTGGAGAATCCCAGGGATGGGGAAGCCTGGTGGGCTGCTGTCTATGGGGTCGCACAGAGTCCAACATGACTGAAGCGACTTAGCAGCAGCAGCAGCAGCAGCAGTCTGTTAATGAAAGAAAGGAATGTCTTAAAACTCAGAATGGCACCAGGCCCCTCACCCATAAGATGCATTTGGGGATAATCTTGGCACCAAATGGTTCATCCTGAGCCATAAAATGATTAACTTGAATCTTGCAGAAGGACAGATTACCATACAAATAGTTTCACTTACATAGATTAGGGTAACAATATCTGAGTATAGCATACTGGTTTGTCAAGTAGGTTCTGACCCATTAGGCAGGATTGACTTGAAGACAAGAGTTTGGGGTAAATGCATAGCACATTAGCATAGCTTAAGACAAACATTTCCATTAAAAATGCATTGGTTATCTCAAGGTTTGAGAATAGTTAACTTCAGGTGAAACCAGGTGTCATTATGGCAACACAGTATTTTAAGAGAAACCTTTTAAATGTGTATAAAAAAGGGGGAAAAAATCGCTAGTTTGTTTCCTCCTGCCACTTAAGAGGGATAAAAATGTCTGACACTTGCAGGCTATTTCCTCCCTTTGGAGACCCCTGGCCTTCCTGCCTGTTACCCTCTCAGTAACACTTTCCCACACTGCTTACACTTATAAGGTCCAATTCCAGTGTGAGTGATCAAGTGCGCGTGAAGGCTTACAACAGCTCTAAAGGCTTTTCCGCATTCCTTACATTCATAAGGTTTTTCCCCAGTATGAATTCTTTGATGTTTCCGAAAAGAACTGGGACAACTGAAGGCATTACCACATGTTTTTCATTGGTAGGGTTTTTCTCCATTGTGATTTGTTTTATGTATTTGGAAACTTGTGTTAGAACTGAGTCTTACCACATGACTAACATTCATAGGATTTCTCTCCTGTGTGAACTCTTGTGTTTTGAAGGAGGGGTAATATCTGGAGGTTCTACCACATTGTTTACAGTCATAAGGTTTCTTTCTGGTATGAGTCTTTTCCTGTATTCAGAGTGAACTGAGACAACTGAATGCTTTACTGCATTTTCTACATTCATAGGATTTTTCTCCTGTGTGAGTCCTCTTTTGTGTTCGGAAAGCTTGATAATATCTATAGGCTTTTCCACAATGTTTACATTTATAAGATTTCTCCCCAGTGTGGGTTCTTTCATGTATCTGAAGTGAAGCTGAAAAACTATAAGTTTTCCCACAGCTTTTACACTTATAAGAGGCAAAGTTCTGAGCCATATGAAGGCTTTCCTACATTTCTTACATTTATAGGTTTTTTCCTCCACTGTAACTTATTTTAATGTTTTTTAAAACACTGCAGGTAACTAAAGGCTTTCCCACATACATTGCATTTATTCTCTCCATTTTCCTGATACTCATATGGCTTGTGTCCAATGTGACTTCTGGTGGACCTATTATGGGAAGAACGATGCATGAGATCTTTTCTACATACTTTGTGTCCCCGTGGTCTTACTCTGATAAGAGTTTTCTTGTTCGGATTGCGATTTGGAATAAGGTTGATGTTTTCTCCACAGGGACTATCCTCTTTACCTTCAGATTCCCCCTCCCCTCTGACTTCTGCAAAAAAACAAGAAGGAAGTATTAATGATCTCTTTGTTAATGATTTTATATTTATTAAAAATGCTTCAACTACACTTTTACAATTTATAGCAAAAGCATAGGTTTTTTTCTATCATGTGTGAATTGTTCAAAATTGAATATACCGAGTACTCCACAAGAGAACTCACCAAAATGGTGATATTTGCATATAGGGCTTATTAATACTGTTTACAAGTGAACTATTTTGCAAACACTGCGCATTATATTATATATAAGAAAGTAATTTAGTGAAAATTTTGAGGAGCAATACATTTGAAGCATGGGTTACCTTGTTTCTTTTTAAAATCTGGTACAATAACATAATTCTCATGTGAAATACTGCTTTCTCCTGTGAATGCCACTCACCTTAGTTTTCTCCCCTGATTTCTGTACTGATCTTCAATGTCATGATCTTCCCATGTTGTTCCTAAAATACACATAAAAATTATTCCAAAGTATTAGAAGTTATAGAAAAATCAGTAGACTCTAGTTCTACAATAAGCTGTGACAATACCTAATTTATTTACCAATGTCCTCCCTTTACACGTTCCACCTCTTAGAAAAATACTGATGGGCAGAAAACTTGTCCTTTGACAAGGTGAAGGTCAGTTGTCATCCTTACCTACTGAGGCCAGGTTCCTAAATGTTTCCCCCATCACATCTCTGTAGAGTTTCTTCTGTGAAAAATCCAGTAAAGCCCACTCTTCCAGGGTGAAGTTCACAGTCACATCCTCAAAGACCACTGAGTCCTAAAACATCCCAAATATGTGTACAATAGGATGAGTGAGACTGACAGCCCTGTACATCCATACTCCACTTATAGGAGGGTTACTTATGACTCTGTTATTTCCCATTTATTTTTTGACTTGTTCATCAGAAACTCTCTGTCCACGCTTGCTTCTTCATAAGTTTAACAGCATCATAAACATGTGAAAACTACTTACATAGTTTTACTGTGATCACATTACAAGTCTGTTTTATTTATTTTTGCCTACACTAAGGCGATGGCACCCCACTCCAGTACTCTTGCCTGGAAAATCCCATAGATGGAGGAGCCTGGAAGGCTGCAGACCATGGGATCGAAAAGAGTCGGACGCGACTGAGCAACTTCACTTTCATTTTTCCCTTTCATGCATTGGATAAGGACATGGCAACCCACTCCAGTGTTCTTGCCTGGAGAATCCCAGGGACGGAGGAGCCTGGTGGGCCGCCGTCTATGGGGTCACACAGAGTCGGACACAACTGAAGCGACTTAGCAGTAGCAGCAGCAAGTCTCCGTTGCTGTGTGGGCTTTTCTCTAGCTGTGGCAAGTGGGGGCTGCTCTCTAGTTGCAGTGCTCGGGCTTCTCACCGCGGTGGCTTCTCTTGTGGAGCCCCATTTCTAGGGCCATGGGCTTCAGTAGTTGCTGCACACGGGCTCAGCAGCGGTGGCACATGGGCTTAGCTGCTCCGAGGCATGTGGGATCTTCCCGCATCAGAGATCAAACTTGTGTCTCCTGCTTTGGCAGCCGGATTCTTTACCGCTGAGCCACCAGGGAAGCCCCGCATTACAAATCTATTGCTATCTAGTGGCAGGGTCCACAGTATGTTGAGAAATGACAGAAATGCTATACAAATGAAACAAATATTATCAATTCAAGATCACCCACTTCTTGAGAGAAAAACTCCTTCCTCTCCTTCTTTACTACCCACCATTTATACATTCCATGAGAGAGGCTCAAGTCTGCATGAGGGTAAAATGAATAAAAGCATAGCGTTCTATTCCCATCTCCAAATATGAGAGTTCAGGAGGCCTGTGGCATCCAACTTTTAACAAGATCCAGCTGGCCATTTTGTCCTAAAGTATTCCAAGCCCTTAGAAGTAATCAGATGCTGCCAACTTAGAATGAAAATATTCTTGCAGAAAAGCACAGCTTCTACTTTGTGTAATATTTATCACAAACCCAGTTCTTTCTTTTTCTCTCTGTTCAAGTTGACAGGTTAGAAAGTTATTTGTAACTTCAAGCTCAGACATGAGGAAGAAGGCATAAAAACTTAAGATTATAAACTCCCTATGTTTGTGTACATCAAGACTGTTTGCAGCCAATTTTTGGTACACACACAGAGATAACAACATACCAAAAAAGTGTTTTCCTACAGAACCACAGCAATCTCTCCTGGGGCCTGCTGACACTTTTCCAAAAGTCAGTGAGACTCCCCTGGTGGTCCAGTGGTTGAGAGTCTGTCTTCCAATGCAAGGGATGCGGGTTCAATCCCTGGTCAGGGAACTAGGATCCCACATGCTGCAAAGCAACTGGGCTCACACTGTAACTACTGAGCCTGTGTACTCCGGAGCCCAAACACCACAAGAGAGCCCATTCACCGCAACAAAGTGTCCCACATGACTCAACAAGGGCCTCTCATGCTGCATCTGAGACCCGATGCAGCCAAATTTTTTTTTAAGTTAAGAAGCTGAAGATTGCAAGGGAGCTTCTTCCAGTCCATAATGGTCAGATGGTGGATTTGTCCGTGATACATCATATAAAGGTGTCAGCAGTACTTTCCTCCAAAAGAACAAAAAATCATTTTCCATTCAGGAGGAAGCTGTTTCCTGAGTAGCCACTCTAGAGGCTGCCTTCCTACATACAGTTACATCCAAGCTCCCCTAGGGAGTAAAGAAGCATGACAGCTCAATCCCTGGGCTTCCCTGATGGCTCAGTGGTAAAGAATCCACCTGCAATGCAGGAGACATAGGAGACTTGGATTCAAACCCTGGGTCAGGAAAATCCCCTGGAGAAGGAAATGGCAACCCACTCCAGTATTCTTGCCTGGAAATCCCATGGACAGAGGAGCCTGGCAGGCTACAGTCCACCAGGTCACAAAGAGTTGGACACGACTGAGTGACTAAATGCAACACAGCAGCTAAATCCCTGAGCACAGGAATTCCTCAGCTGATGATATCACATGCTCCCAATAGACTATGAAAAGGTTTACTCCTCCAAAACAGGAATCTCCACATACTATGGAGTAACTAAGCCCGTGAGCCACAACTATGGAAGCCCATGCACCTAGATCCCATGCTCTGAAACGAGAGAAGCCACCACAGTGAGAAGCCTGTGCACTGCAATTAGAGAGTTGGTTCTCTGGTTCTCTGGCATGATTAATAAAACTGATAAATATCTTGTGATCATTACTAAGATAAGAGAGAGGACTTCTCAGGTGGTCCAGTAGGTTAAGAATCTGCCTGCCAATGCAAGGGACACAGGTTTGATCCCTGGTCTGGGAAGATTCCACATGCCACAGAGTAACTAAGCCCCTGCACCACAATTTCTGAAGCCTACGCACCCTTGAGCCTGTGCTCCACAACAAGAGAAGGCACTGCAATGAGAAGCCTGACCACTGCAACTAGACAGTAACCCCCATTTGCCACAACCACTTATGCAGCAATGTAGACCCGGTGCAGCCAAAAATAAATACATAAAATTTAAAAAAGAGAGACAGAAATTATAATGTAAGGCATCATGGGTAACCAGGAGGTATATGAGGTAGGTACTGAAGGCCCTGTGGTGTGCCTTTTGTAAGGCAAATTAAACAGCCTAGAGCCTTCTGTAGTAGGGGATTTCAGTTCAAGGTGGCCCAATTTGCAAGTAACAGCATATGCACTCCAATAAACTTGTAAACAAGGGATTTGTTGCCTCCAAAACACCAAAGAAATCTAGACAGTGTTGTGTGTGCTGAGAGGGACTACTGCTATTTCTTCATGGTATCAGGAAGGGGGAAGCCTTCTGTTTATTTATTTTTTTAATGCATCCATTAAAGGATGTCCAATGGCACCCCACTCCAGTACTCTTGCCTAGAAAATCCCATGGATGGAGGAGCCTGATAGGCTGCAGTCCATGGGGTCACTGAGGGTCAGACACAACTGAGCGACTTCCCTTTCACTTTTCACTTTCATGCATTGGAGAAGGAAATGGCAACCCACACCAGTGTTCTTGCCTGGAGAATCCCAGGGACAGGGGAGCCTGGTAGGCTGCCGTCCATGGGGTCACACAGAGTTGGACACGACTGAAGCGACTTAGCAGCAGCAGCAGGCCTCATATGTTTGTCTGTTTGTTTTTCTGGAGGAAGGAGCCCATAAATATTACCTATGGTCAGAAACCTGTCTGATTACCTGGCACTGCTGGTTATGAGAAAATAAAAAATATCAATATAAGTGAAGTTGCTTGAGGAAAGGCCTCATATGTTTGAAGCAATGCCCATCCACTTTTTAAAAACCCTCCTTTTTCAATATCGTATGTCCTAAATGTCAAATGAACTTCCTCAGAAGGGATGTCATTAATGGCACGGCACCCCTCTGCTCATGGCCCGAAGTGGATGCAGCACAGACCCTGCCCGCTGAGGCTGCGTGCTGTGGCAATGGTGCTGAGGTTCCCACAGGGTAACCAAGTAAAGCTATCCATGTCCCTTCAGAGGAGAAGGCCAAATGCAGATGAGGGGCTGCTGAAATAGACACTGAACAGAACAGACTTAGCCAAATCTGTGAAAGCAGAATGTTCAGCAGCTGCTGAGTGGATGGAGTCAGTCATTTCCAACAACGTTGGAGACTGGGAATAAGGGGTTTACTTGGTAGGACAACAGCCTCAAGACCATGGCATTCCGCTGTGAGGTGTCTGTAACTCTTTCTAGGCTTAAGAACAGGTCAAATGAGGCTGTTCAAAGTAGAAGCACTGGGGATAATTGCAAATTTATATAATCCCCAAATTAAAGGTTTCTAACAACAGTTTTCAATCCTCAAAGGCCCTTTTTAACTTGTACTGGACCATACCACTAATTTAACTAAGGCATAAGGACCATGGAATTTCATTTTGTGAAGGCAATTTGGAAGTAGCAAGAACTTAATTTGTATGATTTACTGGTTCAGAGCTTTCCTGCTCACTACTGGATATTTTACAACAATGGGCGCTGTGATCATAAGGACAGGCAGAGTTCTAAAGTATACCAATATGTCCTCTATATTATATTCAGCAATTCCTCTAAGATCATGCAGTATAAATTTAAATAGAGCAAATACAAGACTTTGCAGTGAGTAACTGTAGGAAGGTTTGTAAATTCTTTCATTATAGGAGACAGTAACACCGATTCTAAACCTAAGTTGTCGGGACTTGCCTGGTGGTCCAGTGGTTAAGACTGCGATCCCAATGCAGGGGTATGGGTTTGAGCCCTGGTTGGGGAACTAAGATCCTGCAGGCTGCAGCTAAAAAACATAATAAAACCAACCAAAGGAAACAAACAAAAAAAAACCCTACATTCTGAGGTCCAAAAGGCAAGGACTGTCTTTTTTATCTGTTTAGCTATGTAAATTCTTATTTTAAAAAAAAAGAAATCTGTTTGGCTATGCAGGGTCTTTGTTGTGGCATTCAGGATCTAGTTCTCTGACCAGGGGTCAAACCCAGCCCACCCCTCCCCAACACACACACACACACACACACACACACACACACACACACACGTATTGGGAGCGCAGTCTTAACCACTGTGCCACCGGGGAAACTCCTGTAAATTCTTTTAGTGCGTTTTGTATTTCCAATTGGAAAATTCTGGACCTTTTCCAGTATCTTTTTCCTTTTGTTCATTCTCTCCTGTTCTTCCCTAGATTACAATTTAACACACTATTGACTGGAGAAGTATTAATGCCACAAGTGTTAGTTTCTGCAAGAATACCCCGGTCAATAATGTGTTGTGCTGTGTGTGCGCTGTACTTAGTTGCTCAGTAGTGTCTGACGCTTTGCGACCCAATGGACTACAGCCTGCTGGGCTCGCCTGTCCATGGGGATTCTCCAAGCAAGAATACTAGAGTGGGTTCCCATGCCCTCCTCCAGGGGATCTTCCCAACCCAGGAATCAAACCCAGGTCTCCCGCATTGCAGGCAGATTCTTTACCAGCTGAAGTACCAGGGAAGCCCCAATAATGTGTTAAGTCACAAGATATACTTAGAAAAGAGCGTGTCCTCTCTACCCTGGCATTCATAAATGTTTGCTTCCAGAGAGGTGCACACTAGTGTCACTGGGATCAGAGACCTCCTCCACGATAACTGGTTATTTTATAGAATTTAAGCACCCCAGGCTTAAACAGGTTTGAACTAATGCCTTTGCTGTGTATGTGTTTTGTCCCCCTAACTCAGAGGGTCAGGAGCTTTGTTGCAGTAGAGGCAGGGGCAGCAGCAGAGACACCTAAACGTCCTAGTGAAGGGCTTTCCCAGTGGCTCACAGATAAAGAATCTGCCTGCAAAGCAGGAGTCACGGGAGATGCAGGTACGATTCAGGAAATGGCAACCCACTCCAGTATTCTTGTCTGGAGAATCTCATGGACAGAGGAGCCTAGCGGGGTACAGTCCATGGGGTCACAAAGAATCGGACAGGACAGTGACTGTGACTGACTTGACTGACTGAGCCCTCTGCTATTAGGCGTGGGCTCAGCCTGCCACCTAGTGGCCGCTTTTTCCGAATGCTTTTTCTCTGAAATAACTGTTCTTCAAGCAGTGACCATCTGAAGGGCTCACCTCCTTCACAGGGTGTAATCAGGCTTTTCTTCTCCTAAGAGCAGGCAATCCCAGCCTCAATTATATTTTTACTTAAAGACACAGGCAGGTTCCAGCCAACACATCGACTGAGCACTATTTTAACAAAGACCTAATTCCCATACTCCTACTCAGAAAAGATAAGGAATTACCAAAACTTCCAACTCGGTGTCCTCTGTATATAGAACTCAGGCTTGGTGGGGTCAACCATACTACACAGGGGCAGCCAGCACAGGGCATAGGAAAAGCTCCCCAGCAAACAGCAGCTCACAAAGCAAGAGCCTCCAGGCTTTCTTATCAGCCTGTCCGGGTAAGAAAGAAAGTGAAGTCGCTCAGTCGTGTCCGACTCTTTGTGACCCCATGGACTGTAGCCTATCAGGCTCCTCCGTCCATGGGATTTTCCAGGCAAGAGTGCTGGAGTGGATTGCCACTTCCTTCTCCAGGGGATCTTCCCAACCCAGGAATCAAACCCGGGTCTCCCACATTGCAGGCAGACGCTTTACCGTCTGAGCCAGCAGGGAAGCCACTAGGATAAAAGGGAGGGATGAGGCTTAACTTTTAGTACTAGAAAGAAAGAAAGTGAAGTCACTCAGTCGTGTCCAACTCTTTGTGACCCCATGGACTGTAGCCTACCAGGCTCCTCCATCCATTTGATTTTCCAGGCAAGAATACTAGGCAAACATCAAATATGTGAACCCCTGACAGCTCATTATGAGAACAAACCCAGTAAGCATTCACATTGGTTTGTTTTTATACAAGGAAACACTAACAAAATGAAATCAGGAAGTAATCAAAACTGCTTATTTCAAAGGGTTATTCACTCAGTTGTCTCCAACTCTTTGTGACCCCGTGGACTGTAGCCCACCAGGATCCTCTGTCCATGGAATTCTCCAGGCAAGAATACTGGAGTGGGTTGCCATTTCTTACTCCAGGGTGGCTGAAATAAGAGCAAAATAGAGCAGGATATGTAGGTTAGTTTCCTATCTTCAGTTCAGTTCAGTTCAGTCACTGAGTTGTGTCCGACTCTTTGCATCCACATGGACTGCAGCATTCCAGGCCTCGCTGTCCATCACGAACTCCTGGAGTTTACTTATTGCATTGAGTCGGTGATGCCATCCAACCATATCATCCTCTGTCATCCCCTTTTCCTCCCGCCTTCAATCTTTCCCAGCATCAGGCTCTTTTCCAATGAGTCAGTTCTTCGCATCAGGTAGCCAAAGTACTGGAGTTTCAGTTTCAGCATCAGTCCTTCCAATGAATAATCAGGACTGATTTCCTCTAGGATGGACTGGTTGAATCTCCTTGCAGCCCAAGGGACTCTCAAGAGTCTTCTCCAACACCACAAGTTTCCTATATTAGGAATTTTTAAAAAATTGTTTTTTGATTCAACCTTCCCATGCATTACTTAGTGAAAATAAGAAGAGAAACTTACATATGCTGTATTTTCCTACAATTAATCATTATTTTTAATTAGCTTTTGCTTTTTATTTTAATTTTTTTAATATTTATGTATTTGGCTGCACTGTGTCTTAGTCGTGCATGTACGATCTAGTTCCCTGACCTGGGCTCGAACCCAGGCCCCCTACATTGGGAACTCAAAGTCTTAGCCCCTGGATTACTAAGGAAGTCCCTAGTTTTTGCTTTTTGAAATTAAACTTTTCTACATAGGAAATCACTTCAAGATTTAATCCTTTAAATATTTAACAGATATAAAACCACAGACCATAAAAAATTTTACAAATTCCTTTCTAACAAAAACAACAAGGGGAAACAAACAAACAAAAAAAGGCTTCTATCAACTGCCCCCAACTTATGATGCTTTAACTTATAATTTTTCAACTTTACAATGGTATGAAAGCAATATGAATTAAGTAGAAATCATACTTTGAAGTTTGAATTTTGATCTTTTCCCAGGACAGCGATATGTTTTATGACGCGCACTCAGTTGCTCAGTTGTGTCTGACACTCTGCATGACGTGTATAGCCTGCCAGGCTCCTCTGTCCATAGGATTTCCCAGGCAAGAATATTGCAGTGGGTTTCCTCCTCCGGGGGGTATTTCCAGCCAGGGATCGAACCCGAATCTCCTGCATTGGCAGGTGGATTCTTTACTACTGTGAAAAGTTGTTGTTGAACCACACAAAGACGCTGGGATTCTTGGCCTCCGGAGGAGAGGAATTCAGTCCGGGGCCAGAGACAAGGCTTGATCACTCAGAGCTTTTGTGTAATAAAGTTTTATTAAAGTATAAAGGAGATAGAGAAAGCTTCTGACATAGGCATCAGAAGGGGGCAGAAACAGTATCCCCTTGCTAGTGTTAGCCATGGAGTTATATACTCTCTAATTAGTCATTACAGTGAATCAAAAGAATGTCTGGAAAAAAAAAAAAGAATGTCTGGAGGTTGTAAAGACCTCACTAGACCTACTCCCATAATTTACACCTTAAGATAACAGGATTAGCCAGAAGGTTTTTTCCAGAGACTGTCTTCAAGCAGGATACATTATTGTTATATAACGCTAAAGAATGTAGAGGGACAAAAAAGTTTGTCCTTTCTTCCTCCTTGAGAATTCCAGACCCCTCTCTCCTTGGGGACCCTTAGACTTCTTATCAACCTGCCTAGGAAATGACTCTCTCATTCCCCCCTTTTCTTTTAGGAGAATTATGTTGCTAGGGGAAAGGGGTGTCGTTTTCTTTCCATAACTGCTTCCAAGCTGATAAGGGGCATTGTCCCTAAATGGGCAAGGCAACATATTCTCCTAACCGTCATATTGAGGGTCTCTGATCCAGGGGCCCCAAGTAATATTTGGAAGAGGCTGTGGCACTCATAGGAGCTTGGACAACCATTTGTAACTTAAAAGCCTTTATGCGACTAGAAACAAATCCAATTACACAGTTACAGATGCAAGGCAAAATAGTCATTAAAACAAGTTAAAATCAAAATTAAAAGTCATGTCCATAGTTACATCAGTCCATCTTAGGATTGTTAGATGTCATCAGTTTAAGAAGAGGAATCACATGCGATTGTCGTTGAAGGTATTTGCAGACTTGGAGAAAGTCTTTTCCGTGAAGTGGAGATGTCCACCACAGGAAGCCTTCCACTGATGATGAGGGCAGCACTCCACAGACCCAGCAGTTAGACTGATTGTGGAATACAGCATAGGAGTGAGCCCAGGACAGGAAGGCATTGTCTTGAGGATCAAATGGCAGACTCAGAATTTTTGGAGTCAGCAGAAGTAGGCTCACACAGATTATCAGGCCCATCTGAAAAGTATAAAGTCAGAGCATAGAAAGTAAAGACATAAAATGAAGTCACTTAGTTCTGGTCAGGGTGCCACCTCTTAACTCGAGTGTGATGTACCCACGAATCAATTCCTGGCACTTTGACAGCTGTGGGAGAAGAAAGAATAACCTGGTAAGGGCCTTCCCAGAGGGGCTCAAGGGATGGGCCCTCAGACCCCAATGTTTTTATGAGGACCTTGGTTCCTGGCTCAAATAGAGGCCTGCTTGACTCAGAGGCTGGGTCAGGAGTCATCTCCCGGAGTTCTGTTAATGTCTGTTGAAAAGCTGAGAGCTAAATTACATAACTAGTTAATTCCAAGGCTTCAGGGTCTATAACAATGTCTGTGCATAAGAAAAGCCTTCCATAAATACATTCAAAGGGGGACAGTCCCTCCTTTTCGGGGAAGTTCGAGCCCTCATCAAAGCTATGGGTAGGACTATAACCGAGTTGTCCTGCATCTCTTGGGTTAATTTGAGCAGATGTCTTTTGATAATGTCATTAGCTTTTTCAACCTTCCCTGAGGATTGGGGTCTCCAGGAACAGTGTAAGTGATATTCTATCCCTAGAGCCTTAGACACCCCCTGAGTTACAGAAGCTTTAAAGGCAGAGCCATTGTCACTCTGAAGGCTCCATGGCAGCCCAAACCTGGGGGTAATTTCGTGGATTAAAATCTTTATAACCCCCTTAGCCTGTTCACTACGACAGGGAAAAGCCTCAATCCATCCAGTAAGAGTGTCCACCCAAACTTGTAAGCAAGAATATCCATTAGCTTTCGGCATATGAGTAATATCAATTTCCCAGTCCTCTCCAGGATACTTCCCACTTCGTTGTAATCCAGACTTTGCTAGCTTTTCAGTCTTTGGGTTATTTTTCTGACAAACCTCACACCTTTTGATAATGTTCTTTAAGGTTTTCATTACATTTTTACCTTCAAACAAATGAGAAGCCATCTGGTAACTACTCGCTGCACCCAAATGAAAACTCTGGTGTAAACCCTTAAGAATTTTTTATTGAGCATTTTCAGGCATTATTAATCATCCATCCTCGGACTGTAACCATCCTGATTACTGATAAAGTAATCTTTGCTCCTCTTTTCTCATATCTTTCTAATTCTTCCTCAGTATATTGGCTTGACAGTCAGCCAGCTGACTACCTTCAGCTACTTTACTCCCATCTCTGTTGTGTCCTTTGCAATGCATAACAGCTACTTCTTTAGGACAATATATAGCAGTTAAAAGTCTCTCGATCTCTCTGAAATGCTTAATAGGTTCTCCTGTTGCTGTTTTAAACTGTCTTTCTTTCCATATTGCAGCATGAGCATGTAAAGTCAAATAAGCATACTTAGAATCAGTGTAGATATTTACCCGCTGCCCTTTGCTTAACTCTAGAGCTCGGGTCAGAGCCACAAGCTCCGCTAACTGAGTGCTGGTTCCCTGGGGGAGAGGTTTTGCTTCTAAAACCTGTTCAGCAGTCACCACGACGTAACCTGCTTTACGCTCTCCATCCCAAACAAAGAACTGCCATCTGTAAATATTTCCATGTCAGGATTGTCTAATGGGGTATCCATTAGATCTTCCTGAGCTGCATAGTTTAAAGTTAGGAATTGGGAACAATCGTGATCAGGTGTTTCATTTTCCTTCTCAGGAAGGAAAGTGGCAGGATTTAAATTTCCACAAACTTTAAGCTTAGTTAGTGGTCCTTCTAACAACAGTGACTGATATTTAAGATGCCTACTGTCTGTCATCCAAATATTAACCTTAGAATTTAAGATTCCACTCACATCATGAGAAGTCAGTACAGTAAGATTTTGTCCATTAATTATTTTTAAAGCTTCAGGTGTTAATAAAGCCGCTGCCCCAATTACTCTTAGGCAGTGGGGCCACTCGCATGAAATTACGTCTAATTCTCTGCTTAGATAAGCAATAGGTTGCTGGCGAGGCCCTCGGGGTTGTGTCAAAACTCCCAAGGCCACACCTTTTCTTTCAGACATTCCAAGTAATGTCTCTGCAAATAAAAGAAGAATGAGATATGACTGCTGCTGCTGCTGCTGCTGCTGCTAAGTCACTTGAGTCGTGTCCGACTCTGTGTGACCCCATAGACGGCAGCTCACCAGGCTCCCCCATCCCTGGGATTCTCCAGGCAAGAACACTGGAGTGGGTTGCCATTTCCTTCTCCAATGCATGAAAGTGAAAAGTGAAAGTGAAGTTGCTCAGTCGTGTCTGACTCTTAGCGACCCCATGGACTGCAGCCTACCAGGCTCCTCTGTCCATGGGATTTTCCAGGCAAGAGTACTGGAGTGGGGTGCCATTGCCCTCTCCGGAGATATGACTAGATACTTACTATTATGGCTCAAATCAAATCATCAAGAACAAACCCCGAACAGTAGAGAAAATGTGCAGTAACAGGAACCCTCACTCACTATTGGTGGAAATGTAAAATGATATACCTAGTTTCAGCCATGAAATTAAAAGATGCTTACTCCTTGGAAGAAAAGTTATGACCAACCTAGACAGCATATTAAAAAGCAGAGACATTACTTTGCCAACAAAGGTCTGTCTAGTCAAGGCTATGGTTTTTCCAGTGGTCATGTATGGATGTGAGAGTTGGACTATAAAGAAAGCTGAGCACCGAAGAATTGATGCTTTTGAACTGTGGTGTTGGAGAAGACTCTTGAGAGTCCCTTGGACTGCAAGGAGATCCAATTAGTCCATCCTAAAGGAGATCAGTCCTGGGTGTTTGTTGGAGGGACTGATGTTGAAGCTGAAACTTCAATACTTTGGCCACCTGATTCGAAAAGCTGACTCATTTGAAAAGACCCTGATTAGGAAAGATTGAAGGTGGGAGGAGAAGGGGATGACAGAGGATGAGAAGGTTGGATGGCATCACCAACTCAATGGACATGAGTTTGAGTAAACTCTGGGAGTTGGGATGGACAGGGAGGCCTGGCATGCTGCAGTCCTTGGGGTTGCAAAGAGTTGGACATGACTGAGTGACTGAACTGATGCCTAGTTTGGAAAACAGGCAGTTCCTTAAAACTAAACCCATTCTTTCCACCCACTCCAGCATGTCCCTTTCTATTTCCCCAAATGAGCTGAAACTTAGGTTCATAAAAGACCTAATTATGAATTTTTATAAGAGTTTTATTCATGATTGCCAAGCCTTACAAGTAACCAAGATATCCTCCAATAAACAATAGAGAAAAGAATCATGAGAACATCCACTCAATGAAATATTGTTCAGTGATAAAAGGATATGAGGTATCAAGCTAAAAAGACATGGAGAAACCTTAAAATAAGATTGCTAAGTGATTGTATCTTTCTGGAAATGACAACACTATGAGAAAGTGAAAGATCTTTGGTTGCCAATGATTTGGGGTGGGAGGGAGAAAATAAGAGGTGGAGCACAAGGGATTTTTAGAAGAGCGAAAGTACAAGATACAGAAATGAAAGATATGTTATTTCCTAACATCAAAGTCCAGACCGTTTATTGGGTGGGTCAAAAGTTCATCTGGATTTTTGGTGACATCTTATGGAAAAACCCAAAGGAACTTTTTGGCCAACCCCATAACACACAGAATCAAAGCAATTTTACATGTAGATTTTAATGCATCAATATTAGCTCATTGAATGTAACAAACATACCACAGTCATACAAATTACTAAAAATAGGGCAAACTATCCAGAGGCACAGGGGTTATGTGGGAATTCTGTTTAATTTCTCATCAAGTTTTCTGTAAACGTAAAACTGCCATAAATAAGTCTATTAGAAAAAAAAAGATAAAGACAGATGCACTAATATTCATCTCAGATGATGATTGATAACTGGAAAAGGTCATCTTTCATTCAACTGATTTAAATTTATTTCAATGAGCCATTATGGTGCTCTTATGAGGCCTGAACCCTGAGACTTGGAAGAGAGGTTAAAACTCTACTGAATGCCGTGTTCCACCAGATGTCCTGAGAAGTGAAATGAGTGCCTTGGTTACTATCAGCAGTACCTGGGCCTCTGATGTGGATAAGAGTGTCCTGGCGAGGCCTCAGTATATATACAGACAAGTGTTACCTTGATGTACATCGTGGGTATCTGGTAGGGAAGAAATTCCCAGAATTCTTGAAAGGTTGTTGTTGAATCACGCGAATACACCGGGATTCTTGGCCCCCGGAGGAGAAGAATTCAATCCGGGGCCAGAGACGAGGCTTGATCGCTCAGAGCTTTTGTGTAATAAAGTTTTATTAAAGTATAAAGGAGATAGAGAAAGCTTCTGACATAGGCATCAGAAGGGGGCAGAAAGAGTACCCCCCTGCTAGTCTTCAGCTGGATGTTATATAGTCACCAGCAGTCTGTTAATGAAAGAAAGGAATGTCTTAAAATTTAGAATGGCACCAGGCCCCTCACCCATAAGATGCATTTTGGGATAATCTTGGCCCCAAATGGTTTATCCTGGGCCATAAAATGATTATCTTGAATCTTGAAGAAGGGCAGACCACCATACAAATAGTTTCATTTACATAGATTAGGGGAACAATATCTAAGTATAACATACTGGTTTGTCAAGTAGGTTCTGGGCCAAGAGGCGGAACCGACTTGGAGACAGAGTTTGGGGTAAAGGCATAGTACATTAGCATAGCTTAAGACAAACATTTCCATAAGAAAAAGGCATTGGTTATCTCTAGGCTCAAGAATAGCTAACTTCAGGTGAAACCAGGTGTCATTATGGCAACACAGTATTTTAAGAGAAACCTCCCTTTAAATTTGTATAAAGAAGGAAAAAATATTGCTAGTTTGTTTCCTCCTGCCGCTTAAGAGAGATAAAAATGTCTGACACTTGTAGGCTATTTTCTCCATTTGGAGACCCCTGGCCTTCTTGCCTGTTACCCTCTCATTTTCATCGACTCCAGTCCCCAGGTCCTGGTCTACAAAGACTGTGAAAAGTTTGTCCTTTCTTCCTCCTTGAGAATTCCAGACCCCTCTCTCCTTGGGGACCCCTAGATTTCCTATCAACTTGCCTAGGAAATGACTCTCTCATTCTTTTATCATCAACTCTTAGACGATCGATTGCCCATGGGTTTATACACACATGCTGTCCAAGCCAACTGCTGGTCAGGGCTAAGACGACAAGCTGATGTTGGGTCTGTTGTGAACCCTTGAGTCCCCTCCTTCAGCAGAATGTCCCAACTAAGGCGTGAAGAGCTGGATCACATATGAATGTGGAGATAATCATTCTGAAGTCTATGAACTCTCCTTGCTCTTCACTCAGGGAATCTTAAGGAGCCCACAGGGAGCTTAGGGGTCTGGGAAGGGGTGACCTCCTTCGTCACCTGGCACCTGGCTAGGGACCTAGGAGAGGGGAGGCCCCCTCCTCCTGCAAGTAGGTTATGGTGGGGGTCCCACAATCAGCTGTATCTTGTCTCAGGGGGTTCTCCACAGCTGCGCTGAGCTCTTGGAGTGCTGCTTACAGGCTCCAATTCATAACAGGAATCTGAATGAGGGAGTCCTATGTTCAGGGCTATCTGTTTTCAGCACAGCTCTGTCAGGAGGCATAATTGCAGCTCGAGTGGCATACAGTACAGGGCCTGACGGGGGAAAATCCAGAGGCAGGAGCAGAGGTCCCTGAAGCCTCTACTGTGACTCAGGATCTGATGGCACTGAGGGGAGTGCCTGTCATCAGCCTGGGCTTTCGTGAGTTTGTTTTGTACTTTTCTAAGGGATATAAGTAAGGGATATTCCGTAAGATGGTATGGAAAAGCCCAAATGAACGTTTTGGCCAACCCAGTATATTTTTTCCCCCATCCTGTTGAACTGAGTGCCTACCATGTGCCTCCCACTGTGTCAGGCACAACAGTGATTCAACTCAACTGTTCTTTGTGATGAGGTTTATTTATTTATTTTTTAGATGACTCCCTCATTCCCACAGTCATTAGCATCCAAGGAATGGATGTGAGGTGCTCTGCCACATTCCCAACGGGAGATGGCCATCTCCCCCCTGGCCAATGGGAAAGCCATTCTTGGACTCAACTGGTACGATTTTGCCGCTGTCAGGAAGCCTCCAACTTGGGATGCCATTCCTGAAGCGTTAAGTGGGAGATGCCCTGGCATCCTGCCCTACATTTTTTTCTACAGCCCCGGCTTTCCTTGTTCCAACCTGCTCCTTCACAGTGGAAGGGGAAACAGGGAGTTCTGGCCAGGACTCCTGTAGCCCCCAACACAGTGGGAGCTCCCTCCTCTCAAGGGCTGAAGCTAAGTGTCACTGATAGCATGCTACTTATGATGGGGGATGTCCTTCTCCCCAAAGACCTCTCCATCCGACCCCATCCTGAGAAGTGGTCTCCCTGAGTGCAGTATAACAGCCCTTTCCCCAGTCACAGGGGGCCTGGGAAGCCCGAGGGACAAAGGGATCCATCCACACCTGCTGCTCCTTGGGGCTGTGACGTCATCTGACCTGGTTCTCTCCAATGGGCCGCCCCCCTGTCAGCGAGCTCCACTTGCTCCGAGCACCCCCTCCTGGGGAAGAAAGTGAGACGGGGTGAAGATTCTCCCCAAGGCTGTTAAGCCTTAAATCACAAATGCTCTGATCAGTAGAGGTTCTCTACCTCTGCTTAAAACAATTTGAATTAGGAGAAACCGCTTCCAAGTAAACAATTATATTGAAATGATTGATGGGTGCCACAGGAATGCTTAAATGGCAGCTAAAAAAAGAAGAAAAAAAAATTTTAAACAATCCACAAAGAATTCCTAAGTAGGCACTGGCTACAAACTTCAAACTTACAAATACATTGGTGGTGTTAGGTAGTCAAAATAGGAAAAAGGAGTCCAGAATGGAGGTGGCTAAAAGACAAGGAAGGGAAAAGCCCACTAAAATAGAACAAAGGAAGGTCGGAAGACCGGAGAGAGAACCTCAGGTAAAACAAATAGCCCTCCACGCTAGACCAATTTACATAGGGCAGGCTCAGGGGGAGGAGAAAAAAACATATAAAAAGGGGAGCCAAAATTGGGCTGGGGGGCCTCTCTTCTCTTTGGGTCTTTTGGGTTGGCATGCCCTCACAACTGGAGGATGTATTTTCCTTTACTTTCTAAACAAAACTGAGTTGTAACATGGAGCTGTAACACTGGTCCTTCTGTTGCATCAAATTTTTGTTGTGACAAGACAGACCCAAGGAAATAACAAACTCCCCCCGACACAGGCAAGAGAGTGGGAGGGGTTTATGGAGACAGGAAACTCCATAACAGCTTAGAGGGGCAGAACTCTGTATCTGGACGAATATTCGAGAACAGTTTCTTCATCTGAAAGGATGTGGCAGATCTCTTGGCGTCGGAGTGGTACACACAGTCCATGGCTTAAACTGAATATGAGAGTAATTTAAATATTCCTAAGAAGAGCTGAAGAAATCCATTTCATACTTTTGCATGACTTCAAGTTTACAGTGCCTGCGGTTTCCATCCCAAATTAGCAGACCCCAAAGACATGCATTCTGCGGGGAAGGCACGACTTGAAATGCTATTAAGGAAAATTGCTGCTTTTGAATGGGCCAGGTGGCCAGACCCCATTCTACAGCCCATCATCCCTCAGACACAGCAAGCCAATCCAGGAGGGAAGGAGCGGGGGAGGCAGAGGACGGATGAGAGACACCTGATTGCACATTTTCTCACTTGTTGACTCACCCAGGAGATTTTGGAACCTGGGGCAAGACAGGGCTTTCCCAAGGGAGCCTGTAACTGTGCATTCATAGGCAGTTGTTTGTTTGGTTTTTAATTCATTAAAATGTCAGCTTCGTTCTGAAATCTGTAGTTTACTTCAAGATACTATCTTGGAGGAAGAAAGGAGGAAGGGACAACAGTGCATGACACATGTTCTGGTTTCATAATAAAAAGGCATTGGTTTATAAAAGGAGTTCACAACTACATATCAACTACACATAAAGTCTTCCACCAGCAGACGCTTTTCAAATCGTAAGCATCAAAGAGATCATTGATGCTTTCTTCCTCCTTGAGGCTTAGGAGATAGTCCTCTTGGAGCAAGGGAGGCAGTAAGTTCACAAATGGTCCTTCTAGATTGGAAGGAATTTGGTCCTCAGTCTGCTGTAAAAGGTTGGCGGGGGGAGGCCAGAGGAGAAAGGTTTGTCATAGAAATCAAGCAATCACTATGTCCTGAGTTGGTTGAAGCCAAGTCTTTGGAAGTGGGCTTAGGGATATTCCCTTTGTGGCCTGGCTGTTTGCTTTCATTGGACTGTGTGTTTCAGTCTCTTCTGGACACAAATAAACCTCAATGGATCCTTGGGTACTTGCCAAATGTATTTATAGGCTCTCTATTGGGTCAGGCACTTCAAGTCATGTTTCTGGAAGGGCTTTCACAACTATTAACAGTTTGGTCTTTAAGGCCACTAATTTTTCAAATATCCTGATATGTAACATAAGCTAACCTTTGATTCTCTGAATCTTCCGTTAGCCGTTTGAGGTCCAGGGTGCAGCTTTGGATCAGTTCATCTAATTTCTTCTCTTCCTGACTGAGCTCGGTCACTTTTGACAGGCCTTGATACTAGGCCAGTGTGCCCCTGTCCTCAGATAGACTGCAGCCCATCCACTGCACGTTGTTTTCAGACTTCTTAATGAGGTGGATGCCTTCCAGGACTTTGTTGATGTCATAAATCCTTTACTTGCACCTTCAGCACCTCTCCTGCCTTGTTCAGATCTGAGACCCCCATCAGGTGATTGGCTCAGTAGTTAAATGAACTTCTTGGTGAGTAGACCAAGGGATGTATCATACCGTGTTTTTTCTAAGGGAGATTTTGGAATCTGGGGGCTATCTGGACTTCGGAATGCAGCTCTTCCTTTGTCCTTGGGGGTTTTAAAACCACGTGAGAGTACTGCCGACGGCTTTCTCCTAGCTCCAGCCTGCTGCTGCTGTAAGGGAGTTTCCGAAACCAGCCTGGCCCCGGGGTAGGGGGAGAGGCGAGGGTGCCGGCTAGAGAGTGGGCCCGGAGGGCCGAGCGGACCGGCGGTGCCGGGCGAGGGCGTGCGCCCGCGGAGTCAGGCGGGGGTGCTGGGGAGAGGAGACGGAGGGTGGCCGCGCCGGGGGGCGGGTGTGAGTACACCAGGAAGCGGTCCCAGGCCAGGGAGCCGGCGAGCAGGAGGAAGTGGGTGCCCCCTCTCCCCTTCCAGCGCCTCCTCCCGCAGCCGCCCCCTCCCCAGTCACAAGCGCGTCCTCCGCGCACCTGTGCGAAACGTCACCGGCGGGTCCGGGGGAGAGGAACAAACCCAGGAGGCGGGACGGGAACACAGATGCCCCGCCCTCCGTTGACAGGGGGCGGAGAAGGGGACAGGGCGGGGGAAGGAAGGGACAAGGGGAGAGGCGGGTCAAGGGCAGGCCCCGGCCGGCGAGGAAGGCTCAGGCGCTCGGCCATCCAGGCACCGCCGCTGCCACCGCCGGGATGCGCCCAGGCCGGGCCACCAGCCCACGATCCCCTCACCCCTAGACAGCCCACAACCCGGCCAGCTGAAGAAGACTCTTGAGATTTCTTTGGACAGCAAAGAGATCAAACCAGTCAATCCTAAAGGAAATCAACCCTGAACATTCATTGGAAGGACTGATGCTGAAGCTAAAGCTCCAATACTTCAGTCACCTGATGCAAAGCGCAGACTCATTGGAAAAGACCCTGACGCTGGGAAAGAGTGAGGGCAAGAGGGGAAGGGGTTGACAAAGGATGAGATGGTTGGAATGCATCACTGACTCAATGAACATGAGTCTGAGTAAACTCCTGGAGATAGTGAAGGACAGGGAAGCCTGGCTGTGCTGCAACCGGTGGATTTGCAAAGAGTCGGACACGACTTAGTAACTGAACAACAACAATATGTAAAATAGATAGCCAGTGGGAATTTGCTGTGTGATACAGGGAGCTCAATCCAGTGTTCTGTGACAACCTAGAGGGGTGAGATGGGGGTGAGAAATGGGAGGAAGGTTCAAGAGGGAGGGCACTTATGTATACCTGTGGCTGATTCATGTTGATGTATGGCAGAAACCAGCACAATATTGTAAAGCAATTATCCTCCAATTAAAATTTTAAAAAACAACAAAAGGCCAGAATAGAGAGGGAGAGGCAATGAGGAAGTAAAGCAAAAAGAGCCATCAGTCTCGCAAAACATCTCAGGGAACGGCTAGCCTTTGGAAGCGATGTGTCAATCTCTTCTTTTCACAGGCAACAGAGTCAGATTATCTCCCTGTGATCTGAACAAATGTCCTTTGGCAGGGTCGTCTGAGGCAGGCCATTTAAAGTGAAAGTGTTAGTCACTCAGTGTCCGACTCTTTGGGACCCAATGGACTGCAGCCAACCAGGCTCCTCTGTCCATGGAATTCTCCAGGCAACAATACCCGAGTAGATTGCCATTTCCTTCTCCAGGGGATCCTCCCCACCCAAGGATCGAACCTGGGTCTCTGACATTGCAGGCAGACTCTTCACCAACTGAGCCATCAGGGAAGCTTATGTATCAATTTGAAGAAAGAGCAAGTACAGATAAGAAGATGGCTCAGGCCAGACCTGTCAGGAACAAGGTTTTTGAGTCCTCCAGGGGTCAAGGGCTTGTCATTATATATGACTATAATAACAAAAGCAATGAAAAGCAAGTCAAAGAAACAGTTTTAACATGGAGTCAAAATTGGCTTCTCCTGCAACATTGGCACCAGCAAAGGCTGAGTGATTCAGACCTCCTAACAGAGATCCAAGTGCTCTAGGATTCTTCAACTTAAGTACCTAATGAGTGGAGGTGGTGCAGGGATGGGTAGAAGGCTCAGAGCAGTCAAGGACCAAAGATGAAAATGCACCAGACCCCTTTACTGCAGAGGAGAGTTCACATTTAAGTGTCTGCTTTTCTTAAAAGGAAGCACATTCCATGCCTAGCCACACAACCTTACACCAAGCCCTTGACCCCTGGTGGACTCAAAAACCTTGTTCCTGGCAGGTCTGGCCTGGGCCATCCTCTTATCTGTACTTGCTCCTTCTTCAAACTGAATCAGGAATCCCAGTGCAGGAGGAGCTGCAGAAGACACTAAAAGCAATCTTAGCCAGGAAAAAGTCTTCTATCATGGGGTCGCAAACAGTCGGACACGACTGAGTGACTAAGCACAACAACAATAACAACAACGCAGCAAAAGTGACAGGCACGGGGGTCTGGTCTCACCTCACCTCCCGCAAGTTGTCACTTAGGCACAAGGGGCGGGGCTTTGGGATCTGTCCAACCAGGAGGACGCTGAGGCAGATGGGCGGGGCGATGTCCCGCTACGTGGACTTCCTTTCTTTTTCGCATTGCGCAGGTTTCGTGTTCTGTCTGGTTCACTGCCCTGGTCATTCTCCTGCATCTTCTGTCGCTCTGGTGGTTGTCTCTGGGAGGGACTCAGACAGTCCCAGGAGACCTGGAAATGGTGAGTGTGCTGACCAGGGCATCGGACGCCGCGGTAGGACAAGTGGGAAACGGCGGAAACCCGCCATTTTGACCTGGCCCCTCGTGTTCACCCCTGGAGTGTGCAGATACGCGTTGTCTGGGGCTGCGCTCGGATCTCAGTCCCCTCGGGTTCTCAGCGGGGTTGCTGGCCGGCAGCCGGGTCCCCGGGCGTCCAATCTTGTCACTTCCGGAAGAAACTTCCGCCCCGGAGCCTCTGCCCGCTGGCTCTGCTCCTGCAGACCCTCTTCTCCCCTAGATTGTGCGCTGACCACGTGCACGGTCTTCAGGGGACAATCGGGACATGTCCAGGGTTCTGTCGTGGGATTAGCTGTTGTCTGAGGGGTTCCAGACCATCTTTTCTGCAGGAAGGAGAGGGGGAGCGCCGGCTTTCCTCTGAGTTTTCCGAATATTTGGGAAGTGGACTCTTAAAATTGAACACCTTAGCCCTCTAGAGCAGCTTTGTAGGACTGGCAATGAATCTTTAAATTTCCAGATCGCTCCCTTCATTCTCAAAGTCGATTTCGCCTCTCTGATTCAAATTACTTATCAGCTGTTTGTCTCTGCGTTGCATTTAAACACAAGCAATGTTCTAACTGTTCATCCTGTTTGCGGAGTCGTGGATGGCATGTTTGCAAGGGGCGGGGCGGGGAGGGGGCGGTCTGTAGATATTTTACCTGAGTGACAAGCCGCGAAAATAACCACTGGGAAGTAGGTTGTATGAAATCCTTTCCGTTCCCGATTTTTTTTTTTTTTTTTTTTTTGATTGAGAACGTATATCCTAGAAGAAGTCCTTTCGTGGAGGATTTTTTTTTTTTTTTTTTAATTCATCTATTCATTTTTGGCTGTGCTGGGCCTTTGCCTCTGCGCGGGCCCTTCTCCAGTAGCGGAAAGCGGGGGCCTTTCTTGGCTGCATTGCTCGAGCTTCTCATTGCAGTGGTCACCCGGGCCGCCTCGGAGCAGGGGTCTCAGGGCAGGTGAGCCCAGTAGTTGGCTCCGGTCTCTAGAGCACTGTCTTAGTAGCTCCTCCGCATGTGGGATCGTCCCAGAATAGGAATGGAACCGATGTCTCCTGTCTACCTCTGAGCCACCGGGGAGCCCACCTAGAGGATTTTTTGAAAACTTTTCTGGATCTACCCTGTCAGTCACTATGTTAACTCCCGTTCAAAAGATTTAGTCCTTAATTTGAGTTTCTTTTTTTTTTTTTCAATAGTGTAAAATGTATTTAATTAATAGAACCTGGTAAGAGCTAAGAGAGGTTAATTTCAAGGGGGAATAAATTCTAGTATTACATTCCATTTGTGAACAATTTTTGTTTGACTATTTTTTATTCCCTGAATGAGTCTGGTGATTTATTTTGGACTGTACTGTTGGTTGATTTCAAATGGCATTATAGGATTTAGACTTGCAGACTAAAAGTATTCAAGTATAATTAATTATGTAGAAAATAAATTTGCCCTGGAAATATTAATTGATATATATTTTCTGAAAGGAATAGATACTTGGGGTTTTCTGGGTGGAGTAGTAAAAGTGACTTGGAGTTTTCTTCTCTCATTTCTACATAAACATTGGATTTGAGTGATTTTCCTGAATTAGTCAGACAGGGTTTGTATATTTAAAATTTCAGTAGTGGTAGAGAGCCCTTTAAATGGAGAGCAGAGCCTGAGGTCAGTGTTTTCAGGCTAAGGCCCCCTTGGAGCCTTCAAGGGGAAGTACTTGAAGGTACTCGTATACTTGGAATCATACCGTTTATAGCTTTGTCAGATTGACTTCTTTCAGTTAGCAATATACTTTTGAGCTTTCCTGGTGTGTTTTCATAGCTTGATTTCTTCCCTGGTGGCTCAGTAGTAAAGAATCCACCTGCCAAAGATTGAAGGCAGGAGGAGAAGGGGATGACTGAGGAGGAGATGGTGAAGGACAGGGAAGCCTGGTGTGCTGCAGTCCATGGGGTCACCAAGAGTCTGACACGACTGAGCAGCTGAACAACAATTTCATCATGTGGATATACTGCTGATTATTTGACTCTTGCAAGATATCTTGCTTACCTTTCAACTCATGACAGTTGTGAATAAAGCTCTACAGGTATTTATGTGCGGGTTCTGTGTGAAAATGAGTCAACCTTATTTGGACAAATAACAGTGTGATTGTGGGCCTTAATTTACATATTGAGTATATTTTGTTTTGAAAGAAAGCTCCTATCTTC
Organism: Bos javanicus; assembly: GCF_032452875.1. Classification (NCBI taxonomy): domain Eukaryota; kingdom Metazoa; phylum Chordata; class Mammalia; order Artiodactyla; family Bovidae; genus Bos; species Bos javanicus. The sequence continues at coordinate 12,786,926 of NC_083874.1, read as the reverse complement.
CATGGTAAGGGTACCAAATTCCATTCCCCCCATGTTAGGGCATCCCTGGTGGCTCAGTGGTAAAGAACCCACCTGCCAATGCAGGGGACCCAGGTTCAATCCCTGGGTTGGGAGGACCCCTTGGAGTAGGAAATATCAGTACACTCCAGTATTCTTGCCTAGAGAATTCCATGGACAGAGGAGCCTGGTGGGCTACAGTCCATAGGTTCACAAAGGGTCAGACTCACTTGAGTGACTACACTTTCACTTTTATAATTGCTTTGCAATGTTACAATTCTGCTGTACAACAACACGAATCAGCTATATGTACACATATATCACCTCCATAGAAGAGACTTTTTTTTATTTTAATGGTGTGAAATTTTACATTTTTTTCTTTTACAGACCTTGTGTTTGTTGTTATATTTGAAAATTCATCACCAAACCTACGGTGACCTAGAGTTCATCCTATGATATGTTCCAGAAGTTTGTTACTTTTGAATCTTAAAAAACATTTTCTCATTTATTTACGTATTATTTGGCTGTGCCAGGTCTTAGTTTCGACATGTGGAATCTTGTTCCCTGACCAGGAATTGAATTCGAGCCCCCTGCATTTGGGAACATGAAGTCTTAGCCACTGGACAACCAGGGAAGTCCCACTTATGCATTTTACATTTAGATCTGTGATACGTTTTCAGGGTTTTTTGGTGAGATGTATAAATCCTGTGTCTACATTTGTTTTGTTTGTGTGTGTGTTTTTGTGAATATCCATTATTTCCAGCCATGTTTGTTAAAAAGATTTTGTTTGAATTGCCTTTACTTCGTTGTCCAAGTTCACTGTGGATCTATAGGAGAACAACTGATTTTCTTTCAGTCTCGGGAACTCCAGTTATCTATTGTTGGAGAAACTTTCAGATGTTTCACAGAGATAAGTGAAGTGTAGAAGTAAGTGTTAGTCACTCGTCCAGCTGTTTGAGACCCCATGGACTGTAGCCTGCCAGGCTCCTTTATCCATGGGATTCCCCAGGCAAGAATATTGGAGTGGGTAGCCATTTCCTTTTTCAGGGGAATCTTCCCAAACCCGGGATTGAACCCACATCTCCTGCATTGGCTGGCTGATTTTTTTACCATGTGAGCCACCTGGGAAGCCTAATTATGCCCTAGAGAATAAATATTTGCTTTTACCTACAGGATTCATGAATATCTTCTTTCACCAGGAATAGATATTCCCTCTGTTACTTATTTGTGGTTATAAGTGGGTGCTGGATTTTACAAAATCCTTTTAAATTTTCATTTCCCTCTCTGTTCCTTTCTGATACTAATAATTTCTATCTACCCTTGTAGTCTACTGACTAGATGTTTATCAGTGTTATTAATCTCATCAAAGATCTGGCTTAAATTTTTTTCTCCTTCAATTATATTAATTTCCTTTCTGATTTTTATAATTTATTCCACTTTCTTTCTGGTTTTATGCTCTTCTCTTTGTTGTTTCCTAAGATAAATGCTTGCATTATTGTTTACAAATCTTGGTTTTTTCTGAGTGTATTTGATGATGGCATAATTTTCTCTGTAGATACAGCTTTTGCATCATCCCACAGTTTGCTGCTACTGCTGCTAAGTCGCTTCAGTCGTGTCCGACTCTGTGCGACCCCATAGAAGGCAGCCCGCCAGGCTCCCCCGTCCTTGGGGTTCTCAAGGCAAGAACACTGGAGTGGGTTGCCATTTCCTTCTCCAATGCATGAAAGTGAAAAGTGAAAGTGAAGTCAGTCTTGTCCGACTCTTAGCGACCCCATGGACTGCAGCCTACCAGGCTCCTCCGTCCATGGGATTTTCCAGGCAAGAGTACTGGAGCGGGGTGCCATTGCCTTCTCCGATCCCACAGTTTAGCTCTACGTAAATTTTAATTTCTCTTGAGACTTCTTTCATCCCATTTATTGTTTAGAGATATGCTGTTGAACCTCTGTGTGTTAGGGGATTTTCCAACTCTTGCTTGTATTGATTGCTAGAGGAATGCCTTTGAGTTCTAAGAACATAGTTTATATGATTTTTGTTCTTTCAGATTTCTTAAGGTTTTTTTTTTTCTTTAATACTAGTTATTTATTTTTGGCTGTGCTGGGTCTTCCTTGCAGCACAGGCTTTCTCTACTTGTGGTGAGCAGGGGCTACTCTCTAGTTGCGGCGTGCAGGCTTCTCATTGCGGTGTCTTCTCTTGTGGAGCTCAGGCTGTAGGTGTGGGCGAGTTTTAGTAGTTGTGGTGGCGCACAGGCTTAGTTGCCCCGTCATCATGTGGGATCTTCCTGGACCAGGGATCAAACCTGCATCCTCTTCATTGGCAGGTGGTTTCTCAACTACTAGACCGTCAGGGAAGCCCCTTAAGTTAGTTTTATGTTTCAGAAAGTTTTCTGTCTTGTTGAATGTTCCATGTGTATTTAAAAAGAATGTCAATTTTGCTTTCGTTGCGTTGATCATTTCTTAGATTACAATTAAACTGAGTTGTTTCATGGTGCTGTTCAGTTCAATTTTTTTTTTCTTTAGTTTTTTGTTTTGTACTGGGATATAGCCAATTAACAACGTTGTGATAGTTTCAGGTGAACAGGGAAGGGACTGAGTCATACGTATACATGTACCTATTCTCTTCTAAACTCCCCTCCCATCCAGGCTGCTACATAACATCGAGCAAAGTTTTATGTGCTATACAGTAGGTCTTTGTTGGTTATCCGTTTTAAATATAACAGTGTGTATATGTCCATCCCTAACTCTGTCTCCTCCCCTCACCCTCAACCATAAACTCATTCTGCGAGTCTGTTTCTGTTCTGTAAGTAAGTTCATTTTTATCATTTCTTTTTAGATTACACATGTAAGGGATATCATAAGATATTTCTCCTCTGTCTGACTTCACTCAGTATGACACTGTCTGCTGCTGCTAAGTCGGTTCAGTCGTGTCCAACTCTGTGTAACCCCATAGACGGCAGCCCACCAGGCTCCCCGTCCCTGGGATTCTCGAGGCAAGATGACACTCTCTAGGTCCATCCATGTTGCTGCAGATGGCATTATTCCATTCTTTTTAATGGCAGAGTAATATTCCATTGAATATATGTACCACATCCTCTTTATCTGTTCCTCTGTCGATGAACATTTCGGTTGCTTCCATGTCTTGGCTATTGTTAAACAGTGCTGCAGTGAACACTGGGGCACATGTATCTTTTCTAAAAATCATGTTTTTTCTCCAGATAATTGCCCAGGAGTCCTCCTTGCATTTTTCATGTCTTGCCTTATATAGTTTGCGGCTTTGTTGCTATGTATGTACATGTGAAAGACACTTTTTTGGAGAATGGACCTTTTTATCATTTTGTCAGCTTCCTTCTAATCTCTGTGTGTGTGTTGGTCTTTAAATACTTCAGTCCACTTGGTTCTTGCTTGTATTTTTTTGTTTTCCTGAAAAGAACTCCAAGTTGATTCTAGTCTTTGTTTCTCTATATCAAAAGTGTATTTCTACCTTCTGACAGTATAGTCTCTTTGCCTTTGTGTTTTTTTTTTTTTTCCCTCTATTTGATTATAATACACTTTCATCTCCATTTTAGATGTTTTCATTTTTCTTGTTCAACTGAGATTCATCATTAGTATTAGGAAAATCTTACCGGTTGTTACTTATTTTTGTCTCTCTTCTCCTACAGTTATTTTCATCGTATGTATCTAAGTCTTCTGTTAAAGAAGGTCATGTGAGGGTCATGGATATTGTATTCTATATTTTTTTTTTGTCTTCATGCAAGACTGGTGAAACAGAGTTTTTTGGTAACAGGCTCTAAGAACAGAATATTTGGGGCATTTTTAAAAAGTCGTTTCTTTTCTCTTTTCCATTTTCAGGACACCAGTTTGCCGTTTGAATCAGTGCTCTCATGACTCTGGGAGGACTTGTTCATTTCAAGTTTCTTATTCTCCTCTTGTGACATGGCGAATCATGACTTCCAAATTCACAAATCCCAGACTAGATTGTCATCTGGCAGTGGCTGTAGTGGCTGCTTGGGAAACACTTGTTCCTGAAATTGCAGAATGGAGACTTCATGTCCTTTTGAAGGAAGCCAATGATGAAAGTCTTACATCTTTTATAATTATGAGAAAATTCACCATCAGGGTATTATGGACATTGGTGAACTCTGTTGTAAACTGTAGCTCTTAACCTGTTACTTAAGGGCAGTAAGGCTCAGGGTGTACTGTTAAGAGTGTGATGAAAAAGAGATTTTCCAGCACATAATTGCCCTAGATGTTCTAAAATTTGGCTGGAAGCCGCCCTGAGGCACCTGAGTATAGGAATTTTGTGGTCTAGATTTTTTATTTTTTTAACTTACTGGATTTTCGCTCCGTGCACAGATTTTCTCTATGGCTTCTTATAGTGGTTAGTTCTCTTGTTGCAGAGAGCACGGGGCTCTAGAATACAGGCTCAGTAGTTGTTGCCCACGGGCTTAGTTGCCCTGGGGCATGTGAGATCTTCTCTGACCAAGGATTGGACTTTTGTCTCCTGCTTTGGGAGCCTCCCTGGTGGCTCAGACACTAAAGAGTCTTGCCTGCAATGCAGGACATGAGGGTTCAATCCCTGCGTCAGGAAGGACCCCGGAGACAGAAGTGGCAACCCACCCCAGTATTCTTGCCTGGAGAATTCCATGGACAGAGGATTGTGGTGGGCTACAGTCCAAGGGATCGCAAAGAGTCAGACACAACTGAGCGAATAGCACTCCTGCATTGGCAGGCAGATTCCTAAATACTGAACTACCAGTATTCATAAACCGTGTACTGGAATATCACTTTTTTAAAAAATGTATAATTTAGGAACCAGGAATGTCCCAAATGTATTATTGCTTCTTCCCCATAACTGAGGTCTAAGTTTGAAATCGCTTCCTACCTACATCAAGTTTTTTTATAGAAAAAAAGGAAAAACAGACTCTGTGATAGTTATTACACAACTTAAAGGCAGTGCTTCTGCAGAAGAGTACTTACATTCAGGCCACTGCATGTGATTTCTTCTAAATACTTGGAGGACCTTGGGACAGTATGGCCAGCTGGGCTTTGTTAAAAGTTTGAGTTCTGCAGACCACCTGGGCACTGATGTTAGGTGATAGGACTAGAAAACACCATCCAGTTTTTCGCTGCATTTTTATTCATTGAAACCTCATGCAGTCTGGATCCTCTGCCCCATGGGGTACTGTAAATTGTAGACCATAAGGAAGAATATGAAAGAATTTTTTCACAAGAACTAAATGATTCCTAAAATGGTATTTATTCCATCTGCGTAGGATTTCTAATGTTTCCCTACATTCTCTGGCTCTGCTATGATCGTGATAGGAGTAACACTATGACCACAGAAATGAAGTGTAAATGGTTTCATTTCTTGATGAGCCTGTCAAACTATTGAGGAAATGTGGAGAGTAAGTTTTTCATGATCAAGTCATAGAATAACTCTATAAACAATAAAATAGTACATCACCCTCCTGTAAATGGAGTGTGGGTATCTAGTGCTGTGTCATGCATCTTACTGTTACATATTTTGGGTGTTTTAGGACTCATTGGCCTTTGAGGATGTGGCTGTAAACTTCACCCTGGATGAGTGGGTTTTACTGGATTCCTCACAGAGGAAACTCTACAGAGATGTGATGCGGGAAAACTTCAGGAATGTAGTCTCAGTAGGTAAGAATGAAGAATTCCTTCGCTTTGTCAATTAGAGAGCAAGTATTTCTTATCCGTCTGTACTGTTCAGAGATGTGGAATGTGGAAAGAGAGGACACTGGTAAAGAAAGTAGGGGGGAAAAAAGGAATTCCCTGGGAGTGCAGAGGTTAAGTATCAGCACTTTCACTGCCGTGGCCCTGGTTCAATCCCTGGTCAAGAAACTAAGATCCCACAAGATGTACAGGGAGGTGAAAAGAAAAAAAAAGAAACTGGGCGGTGTCAGAGTTCATTATGGACATAACATTCTATAATGTCTAATACTTTGGGATCTTTTTTCTGGGTCTGCATTTCAGAAGCAAAACAGGAAGATCAGGACATTGACGATCAGGACAAAAACCAGGAGAGAAAATTACGGTGAGCCATATGTATAGTACAAAGCATGTCTCATGTGAGAATCTTATGAAAACCTAAAAGGAAGCAAACAAAATAAATAGCTCCATCTTCAAATTTAGTTGTTTTTAGAAAATGTCTGCCTCAAATTTTCTTTAATGTGATATAAATGTTCTGTGTTTGAAATACAGTTTGTGTGCAGTCAGTATTCATAAAGCCTATATTTGAATATCACTTTTTAATAGAAAAGGGAAAGTCCTGTTAACAGCATTCAGTTTATTTGACTTCTACCAAGTCACACAAGATAGAAAACCTCACTATTCCTATAAATCATAATAAAGACAATAAATATAATGTAATTAAGGAAAGCAATCATTAATAGTATTCTCATGATTTACAGAAATCCCAAGGCAGAGAGACACTCCGAAAAGAAAGATATTAATTCCTCTGAAGAAAGCTTCAACCTTATTCCAACTCCCAATGTGAAGAGAACTCGTGATATAAAACCATGGGAATGCAGAGCATGTGGGAAAGTCTTCATGTATCATTCATCCCTTACTAGACACATGAAATGTCACATTGAAAACAGATCAGATCGCCGAAAGTACCGTGAGAAGGTATATAAATGTAAAGAATGTGGAATAGCATTCATTTTTCCTAGTGCTCTGAAAACCCATGAAAGGAGTCACACGGGGGAGAAACCCTATGAATGTAAGGAATGTGGCAAAGCCTTCGCGTGGCACACAACTTTTCGAAAACACATGGGAACACACACTGGAGATTTACCTTACAAGTGTCAGAAATGTGAGAAAGCGTTCATTTATCCCAGTCACCTACGAATGCATGAAAGCACTCATAAAGGACATAAGCCCTATAAATGTACAGAATGTGGAAAAACCTTTGAAAGTCCTGAAACTATTGAAATACATGAAAGGATTCACAGGGGAGAAAAACCTTACGAATGTAAGCAGTGTGGTAAAGCTTTCAAACGTTTGAGGTCCTTCCAGGCACACAAAAGACATCACACAGGAGAGACACCGTTTGTATGTAAAACATGCTCCAAAATATTGAATACTGCCTGGTCGCTTCGAAATCATGAAAGAATCCACACTGGAGAAAAACCATATAAGTGTAAGGAATGTGGCAAAGCCTTCTTACTGAATGTAACCCTTCAGAAACACATGATAACACACACTGGGGATGGACCTTATAAATGTAAAGAATGCAAGAGAGTATTCATTCATCCCAGTTCTTTTAAAGTACATGAAAGGAGTCACACTGGAGAGAAACCATATCAATGTGACCAGTGTGGTAAATGGTACCGGTATCCATCGTTTTTAAAAATACATCGAAGGACCCATAGTTGACAGCGGGGACATTTTGAATGTTTGGGAATGGGAAATAAAAGGGAAACCTTCTGTTCCACTTATGTTGACATGCATGAAAGAATTCACACTGGACAGAAACCTATCAATTTGATGGAAATGTCAGAAATCTTCTATTTGTGTATCAGTCATTCAAAGACCCACAAGACTACACACTGGACGGAAATCATATAAAATGTGAAGAATGTGGAAAAGGCTTTTCCAATTGTAGTTTCTGGATCCATAAAAGGATTTACTAGGTAAAACCTTATTTGTAAACAGCCTCAGAAATCCTTAAATTGGCTGATATCATTATATGGAAAAACTCCCATGGAGAAGATGTGTAAATGTAAATAACATGAGATAAATTGATAAAGTAATCCATGCTTAATGTACCAGAAAACCTTCAGCATGAAAGAGTTGTTTTATTTTTATTTATTAGTATTTTCTTCTGACCTCAACTTGGGACATATAGGATCTTAGTTCCCCAACCAGTGTTGGAAGCCATGTCCCTGCTGTGGAGGCTCGTTGTCTTAACCACTGGACTGCTGGGGAAGTCCCAAAGGAATTGTTTTTAAAATTTATAAATGTGTTGTGTTTACTAAAGATCTTTCTTCAAGTTTAACCTTAAATGGTGGATTTCTACTCATTTCAGAAAGGAATATTAATGTCAGTTATTTCTGTAAGTTATCTTTCAACCACAGTACATAAGGTTTAAAGGTAGTAATTTTTCCTTTGCTCAGATAGTGATTTTTTTTTTCCTCTTTGGATGTAATAGAAAAGGATAACTTTGTTTCTTTGCTAGGCAAAGGGGGCCACAGCGGGCTAATGCCCTCAAAACCATGTGTTCCCACTTGGGGAAGAGACTGAGAAAGTTTTATAGTAATTGTTCAAAGAGGTTCATTTCATGGACATTCTTCTGACAGGTGGGTGATGAGGCAAGTTGGAATCGGCATCATCAACCTGAGGTCCAACTGGTCTGGGGTCTACCTGTTTGTGGGCAGCATGCCCTCCTTAATCATTAACTTCTCCCACCTGAGGGAGTTTCAGTTTCTGCAAAATAGCTCAAAGATATTGTTGTGTGTGCTCATTGATGGGGAATCAGGACCTTGCCCCAAGGCTGCTCTTGACTCTTTATCCCTGGTCTTGCACCCCCTCCCTTCCCTGATTAACAGCTGCTTGCCTCAGCCCACTGGAACTCAGGGAAGCTCATGGAAGCTGAGTGAAGGCTGTTTCCTGTAATCAAACAGATGGACACAGAAAGGCGTTGTCCCCAGGAGCCCCACAGGGTCCGGCTCAGTATCAGTGTGGCAGTTCCTAGATACATAATCTATTATATATATTGTACCCTTTTTTATGGGCTTCCCTGGTAGCTCAACTTGTAAAGAATCTGCCTGCAATGCAGGAGACCCCTGTTCAATTCCTGGGTCAGGAAGATCCCCTGGAGAAGGGATAGGCTATCCACTCCAGTATTCTTGGGCTTCCCTGGTGGCTCAGACAGTAAAGAATCTGCCTGCAATGCAGGAGACCTGGGTTCGATCCCTGGGTTGGGATGATCCCCTGGAGGAGGGCATGGCAACCCACTCCAGTTGGTGGTGGTGAGTATAGGAGCCTTTTTCCATTTCCATTCTATTAATCACTTGGAATTAATATTATGTATGGCTAGGATGTCAAAGAGTATTGTTGCTAAGTCACTTCACTCGTTTCGACTCTGTGTGACCCCGTGGATGGCAGCCCACCAGGCTCCCCTGTCCCTGGGATTCTCCAGGCAAGAACACTGGAGTGGGTTGCCATTTCCTTCTCCAATGCATGAAAGAGAAAAGTGAAACTGAAGTCGCTCAGTCGTATCCAACTCTTAGCAACCCCATGGACTGCAGCCCACCAGGCTCCTCCGTCCATGGGATTTTCCAGGCAAGAGTACTGGAGTGGGGTGCCATTGCCTTCTTCGAATATTAGAACCTAGACTTTCTAAAATCCATCCTCTTTGTGGTTCCTTGTTAGCATTCACCAGTAGCTCACCTGTGTGTGATTTAAAAGCAAATGTAAAAAAGACATTGTTCAGATATTAGAGCCCCCACCCTGGGAGACAGACAGTTACACAGGAGCTTCAAGGACAGCATCTTCCAGCTTATTTTCCAAACTCCATGAACTTTCAGTGAAGAATATCATCAACACCAGCAACCAGTGTTTGATTTCCATTTTTATAGATGTATAGTTTCCCCCAATGTCTTCATAGCTTCCACATCAAAGATCCAGCCGAGTTTGAATTTTTTCTGTTAGGCTTCCTGTGTCCACAAGGAAAGTATTTCAGAGTTTTCTGGTTGGGAATGTCCTCTGATTCCACCCTTCTCTGGACTGTATTTTTGTTTCTCTCCTACATGTCAGTTTGCTTCTTCAGTGCGTTGTGCAGTGCCATTCTTGACCCATTGTTTCCCTGTGAGAAGAAGCACCTTCCTTCTGTCAGGAAGGCTGTGGGTGTTTCCTGTTACTTGGAGCTGAACATAAACCTTCAATGTGTTTTTTCTTGTATTTCCTGTTTGAATTTTTTTGTGAAACAGGTTTTGTCATTTCAAATATTTTACCGATATTCTGAACTGTTCATTAGCCAACAAGTTTGTTTTTCCTGTCCTCAGAGAATAAAGTACCCATTCAGAAAAACCATGCATTATTCCTCATTTAATCATTGATACAGTCTTGTCAGTTTTATCCTGTGAGTGAGTACAAGGTCAGCTGCTTTGTCTTTGGGGCGTTTTCTTGCTTTCAGTTACAGTTTTCCTCATGAAACTAATTTCTTACTCTTTTGGGGGCTGTGCTGGGCCTTGGTTGTTGCTCCTGGGCCTTCTCTAGTTGCGGCGAGCTGGGGCTACTCTCTAGCTGTGGTGTCGCACATCGCATTGCAGTGGTTTCTCTCATTGTGGAGCATAGGCTCTAGGGTGCATGGGCTTCAGTATTTGTGACACACGGGCCCAGGTGCCCTGTGGCTTGTGGAATCCTACCCGACCAGGGACAGAACCTGTGTCCTCTGCATTGGCAGGCAGATTCCCAACCACTGGACCACCAAGAAAGTCCCTCATTTCTTCTTAACTACAGAAGTTAAAAAGATTGTTTCAGTGCCATCTTGCCAGTGACCTCTAAGATCATAGCTCTAGTCAGATTCTAGGATGAAGTAAATTCTATTAATAATAAATTCTATTAAGAGTAACATGGAAACTTACATTCAGTTCAGTTCAGTCACTCAGTCGCATCTGACTTTTTGCAACCCCAGGAATCGCAGCACGCCAGGCCTCCCTGTCCATCACCAGCTCCCGGAGTTCACTCAAACTCATGTCCATTGAGTCGGTGATGCCATCCAGCCATCTCAGCGTCTCATCCCCTTCTCCTCCTGCCCCCAATCCCTCCCAGCATCAGAGTCTTTTCCAATAAGTCAACTCTTCGCATGAGGTGGCCAAAGTATTGGCGTTTCAGCTTCAGCATCAGTCCTTCCAATGAACACCCAGGACTGATCTCTTTTAGAATGGACTGCTTGGATCTCCTTGCAGTCCAAGGGACTCTCAAGACTCTTCTCCAACACCACAGTTCAGAAGCATCAATTCTTTGGTGCTCAGCTTTCTTCACAGTCCAACTCTCACATCCATACATGACCACAGGAAAAACCATAGCCTTGACTAGATGGACCTTTGTTGGCAAAGTAATGTCTCTGCTTTTTAATATGCTATCTAAGTTGGTCATAACTTTCCTTCCAAGGAGTAAGGGTCTTTTAATTTCATGGCTGCAATCACCATCTGCAGTGATTTTGGAGCCCCCAAAAATAAAGTCAGCCACTGTTTCCACTGTTTCCCCATCTATTTGCCATGAAGTGATGGGACCAGATGCCATGATCTTCATTTTCTGAATGTTGAGCTTTAAGCCAACTTTTTCACTCTCCACTTTCACTTTCATCAAGAGGCTTTTGAGTTCCTCTTCACTTTCTGCCATAAGGGTGGTGTCATCTGCATATCTGAGGTTATTGATATTTCTCCTGGCAATCTTGATTCCAGCTTGTGCTTCTTCCAGCCCAGCATTTCTCATGATGTATTCTGCATATAAGTTAAATAAGCAGGGTGACAATATACAGCTTTGACGTACTCCTTTTCCTATTTGGAACCAGTCTGTTGTTCCATGTCCAGTTCTAGCTGTTGCTTCCTGGCCTGCATATAGGTTTCTCAAGAGGCAGGTCAGGTGGTCTGGTATTCCCATCTCTTTCAGAATTTTCCACAGTTTATTGTGATCCACACAGTCAAAGGCTTTGGCGTAGTCAATAAAGCAGAAATATATGTTTTTTCTGGAACTCTCTTGCTTTTCGATGATCCAGCGGATGTTGGCAATTTGATCTCTGATTCCTCTGCCTTTTCTAAAACCAGCTTGAACATCTGGAAGTTCACAGTTCACGTATTGCTGAAGCCTGGCTTGGAGAATTTTGAGCATTACTTTACTAGTGTGTGAGATGAGTGCAGTTGTGCGGTTACCATATGTAAAATAGATAGCCAATAGGAATTGCTGTATGTCTCAGGAAACTCAGACAGGAGGTCTGTATCAACCTGGAGGGGTGGGATGGGGAGGAAGATGAGAGGGAGGTTCAAGAGGGTAGGGAATATATGTATACCTATGGCTGATTCATGTTGAGGTTTGACAGAAAACAACAAAATTCTGTAAAGCAATTATCCTTCAATTGAATGTTTTTAAAAAGTAGAATTATAGGGTTAAAAAAAAAAAAAGTGATTACAGGACTTCCCTGGTGGCTCAGTGGTAAAGAAGTCACCTGCCAGTACAGGAGACATGGGTTCAATCCCTGGTCGGGAAAAATCCCACATGCCTTGGAGCAACTGAGCCCATGGGCCACAACTACCAAGCCCGAGTACCCTAGAGCCCCTGCTCAGCAATGAGAGAAGCCACCGCAAGGAGAGCCTGCACACCACAACTAGAGAGTTGCCCCTGCTGCCCACAACTAGAAACAAGCCTGTGCAGCAACAAGGACCCAGCACAGCCAGATATGAATAAATAAATTATATTTAAAAAGATAAGTTAGAGGAAATGCATAAATTCCTTAGAAGAAACAAACTCAATTCAGTCGTTCAGTCTTGTCGGATTCTTTGCAACTGCATGGACTGCAGCATGCCAGGCTTCCCTGTCCATCACCAACTCCCAGAGCTTGCTCATCAAACTCATTGTCTGTCGGGTTGGTGATGCCATCCAACCATCTCATCCTCTATTGTCCCCTTCTGCCTTCAATTTTTCCCAGTATCAGGGTCTTTCTAATGAGTCAGTTCTTCGCATCAGGTGGCCAAAGTATTGGAGTTTCAGCTTCAGCATCAGTCCTGCCAATGAATATTCAGGACTGATTTCCTTTAGGATGGACTGGTTGGATCTTGCTGTCCAAGGGACCCTGAAGAGTCTTCTCCAACACCACAATTCAAAAGCATCAGTTATTTGGTGCTCAGCTTTCTTTATAGCCCAACTTTCACATCCACACATGACTACTGGAAAAACCATAACTTTGATTGGAACTTTGTTGGCAAAGTAATGTCTCTGCTTTTTAGTATTCTGTCTAGGTTGGTATAGCTTTTCTTCCAAGCAGCAAGGACGTTTTAATTTCATGGCTGCAGTCACCATCTGCAGTGGTTTTAAGCGCCCCAAAAAATAAAGTCTGTCACTTTTTCCATTGTTTCCCCATCTATTTGCCATGAAGTGATGGGACTGGATGCCATTATCTTAGTTTTATGAAGGTTGAGTTTTAAGCCAGCTTTTTCACTCTCCTCTTTCGCTTTCATCAAGAGTCTCTTTAGCTCTTCTTCACTTTCTGCCATAAGGGTGGTGTCATCTTTATATCTGAGGTTATTGATATGTCTGCTGGCTATCTTGATTCCAGCTCGTGCTTCATCCAGCCTGGTATTTCGCATGATATACTCTGCATATAACTTAAATAAGCAAAACGTGGTCCACTGGAGAAGGGAATGGCAAACCACTTAAGTATTTTTGCCTTGAGAACCCCATGAACAGTATGAAAAGGCAAAAAGATACAACACTGAAAGATGAACTCCCCAGGTTGGTAGGTGCCCAGTATGCTACTGGAGAAAAGTAGAGAAATAACAAGCGAAAACAATGCCCAGTTGTGGATGTGACTGGTGATGGAAGTAAAGTTCAGTGCTGTAAAGAAACAAACTACTGCAGACCTGCAGAGTCGATCTCAGGCCAGGAAACAATTGCAAAAGTGCCAGGAGAAGGCGATGGCACCTCACTCCAGTACTCTTGCCTGGAAAATCCCGTGGGCAGAGGACCCTCGTAGGCTGCAGTCCATGGGGTCGCTAAGGGTCGGACACGACTGAGCGACTTCACTTTCACTTTTCACTTTCCTGCATTGGAGAAGGAAATGGCAACCCACTCCAGTGTTCTTGCCTGGAGAATCCCAGGGACGGGGGAGCCTGGTGGGCTGCCGTCTACAGCGTCGCAGAGTCGAACACTACTGAAGCGACTTAGCAGCAGCAGAAGCAAAAGTGCCAAGCGGGGACAAGACACATCCCACCTACCACAGGTTGTCACTCAGGCGCGAGGGGCGGGGCATTGGAATTTGTCCAACCAGGAGTCCTCTGAGGTAGGTGGGCGGGGCAACACCCCCTGGTTTGGACTTCCTTTTTCCCGACTGAGCAGGTCTAGTGTCTTTCCTGATTCCGTAGCCTGGTTACTCTCACGTTCAGTAGCCCTGTGATCTGCACTGGTCGTTGGAGTTCTTGGGCGGGAACTTGAAATGGTGAATGTGCTGACCCAGGTTACGGACGCCGGAGAGGGACTGATCGGAACTAGCGGAAACCGGCCACTTTTTGATCCAGCACTGCGGTCATCGCCGGAGTCTGGGAAACCCAGGGTCTCCGGCGCTGCTAGGACCTCAGTCCCCGCTAGCTCGCAGCAGGGGCGTTGGCCGGGCAGCCGGGACCCCGGGCGTCCGGTCTGGTCACTTCGCGCAGGAACCTCCGCCCCAGAGCCTCTCCCGGCGGCTCTGCGCCCACAGCCCCTCTTCTCCCCGAGACTGTCCCCTGACCACGTTCACACTTTTCGGTAGACAATCGAGACTTGTTCCAGAGGGTCCAGCAGTGAGATTAGGTGTCGGTTGAGGGGTCCCAGGCTGTCTTTTCTATGCCGCGGGCACCTGGTTTCCTCTTTTCCCAAAGATTTGGGGAAGCGGAATCTCAAATCGAAGACCTTAGCCCCCATTAGTAGCTCTTTGTTGTCGTTGTGTTATAGAAACCGTGGCGGCAGAAGGAGACCAGCGGCACTGGAAGATGCAGAACAACAGGGTTTATTCAGCACTGGTGTGGGCTCAGCGGAGTCACCTCCAGAGGCTGAGCGCCCGGACTTTGTTCGGGGTATCTTTTATACAGCACAGACCTCCGGGTCTTCAGGACTTTCTCTTTCAAGCAACTCAGATACCCCCTCCTCAGGCAACTTAGATTCCCGCCGATGCCATGAGCAAGCAAGAGTACAGAAGTGGAGGTGGTGAGCAAAAGCTGTTTAAGCAAGATAACAGAGGCAGAAGGCAGAAAGTTGTTACTCTAAATGAGGGTTGGTATTCTAGTTGGGGGTTTCCACCCCAGTTATTTCGTCACTCAGTCGTGTCTGAGTCTTTGCGACTCCATGGACAGCCCGCCAGGCACCTCTGTCCATGGGGTTTCCTAGGCAGGTATACTGGAGTGGGATGCCATTTCCTTCACCAGGGGCAGCGCCTGCATTGCCAAGCGGATTCTTTACCGCTTAGCCACCGAGAAGCCCTTTGTAGGACTGGCCATAAATAATTAAATTTCCAGATCTCTCCCCTCATTGCCCTCACTCTCCTCATTTCGCCTCTCTGATTCAAATTATCTATCAACTGTTCATCTCTGCGGTGCTTTTCAAAGAAACTCAATATTTTAATTTTTTATCCTATTTGCACGGAGTCCTGGATGGCATTTTTCCGGGGCGCAGGTTGGGGGTGGGGGGTGGGGGGTGGGGATGGGCAACCGTAGATACCTTACCTGTCCTGAAAGCCGGGAATAACCCCTTGGAAGTACGTTGTATGAAATCGTCTCTCCACTTGATATTTTACTGGGAACAGATATTCCATAGGAAATCTTTTTGTGGAGGTTTTTTTTAAACTTTTCTTGACGATCTACCCTGCCTGTCCCTACGTTAGTCCCCTTCAAAAGATTTACTCACTTATTTAAGTTTATTCAACACTGTAAGATGTATTTGATTACTAGAGCTTGAAACACCGTATACAATATTTGTCAAGAGGTAAGAGAAGTGAGTTTCACAGGAAAAAAATATGAAGTATTACATTTTTGCGCTGTGAAGAATTTTTGTTTCACCTTTTTCATTCCCTGAGTAAATATGATGAGTTCTTTTGGACACTTGCTTTGGTACTCTAGGATTTAGACTTGCAGACAAGAAGTATTCAAGTATCATTAATTGTGTAGTAATAAACCTGCCTTGGAAATAATGATTGACATTTTTTCAGAAAGGAATAGATATGAGGGGTTTTCTGGGAAAACTAGTAGAAGTGGCTTATAATTTTCTTCTTTCATTTCCACAGAAACACTGGATTGGAGTGATTTTCCTGAATTGGTCAGACAGGGTTTGTGTGTTTAAAATTTCAGTGATGGCCGAGAGCACCTTCAGTGTCTTCAGGCTAAGGCTGCCTTGGAGCTTAGGGGAAGGGAGGAGAAGTACTTGAAGGCCCTCATGTACTTGAAATCATATGGTTTATAGCTTTGTCAGATTGGTTTCTTTCAGGTAGCAGTACACTTTTATGCTTTCAGTCGTGTGTTTTCATAGCTTGATACTTAATTTCTTTTTACTGTGAACTGTATTTGATCTTATGGATGGACTTAACACTGATTGTTTGAGTCATGATTGTTGCTTACCTGTTAACTTATGCTAGTTGTGAATTAAATCCATACAAGTATGTGTATGAGTTTTTGCGTGACTACAAGAGTTGCCCTCATTTGGACAAATAACACAGAGTGGTATTGCTGGCTCTTAATATACATTTGTTGTTGTTATTCAGTCGCTAAGTCGTGTTCAACTCTTTGTGACCTATTGGATTGCAGCTTGCCAGACTTCCCTGTCCTTTACTATTTCCCAGAGTAGTCTCAAACTCATATCTGTTGAGTCGGTGATGCCATCCAACCATCTCATCCTCTCTTGCCCCATTTCCGCCTGCCCTCAATGTTTTGCAACATCAGGGTCTTTTCCAGTGAGTCTGATCTTCCCATCAAGTAGCCAGAGTACTGGAGCTTCAGCTTTAGCATCAATCCATCCAATGATTATTTAGGGTTGATTTCCTTTAGGATTGACTGGTTTGATTTTCTTGCTATCCAAGGGACTCTCAAGAGTTTCTCCAGCAGAATTCGAAAGCATCAGTTCTTTGGTGCTCAGCTTTCTTTATGTCCAGCTCTCACATCCGAACATGACTACTGGAAAAACCACAGCTTTGACTATATGGACCTTTGTCAGCAAAGTAATGTCTCTTCTTTTTAGTATACTGTCTAGGTTTGTCATAACTTTCCTTCCAAGGAGCAAGCATCTTTTAATTTCATGACTGCAGTCACCATCTGCAGTGATTTTGGAGCCCAAGAAAATAAAGTCTGTTACTGCTTCCACTTTTTCCCCTTATATTTGCCATGAAGGGATGGGACCAGACGCCATGATCTTATTTTTTTGAATGTTGAGTTTTAATCCAGCTTTTTCACCCTCCTCTTTCAGCCTCATCAAGAAGCTCTTTAGTTCCTCTTCACTTTCTGCCATTAGTGTGGTATCATCTGCATATCTGAGGTTGTTGATATAATATTTCTCCCAGCAATCTTGATTCCAGTTTATAATTCATCCAGTCCAACATTTTGCATGATCTGCATATGATTTAAATGAGCAGGTGACAATATACAGCCTTGATGTACTCCTTTCCTAATTTCAAACCAGTCCTTGTTCCATATCCAGTTCTAACTGTTGCTTTTTGAACTGCATACAGGTTTCTCAGGAGATTGGTAGGTGCTCTGGTATTCCCATCTCTTGAAGAATTTTCCACATTTTGTTGTGATCCACACAGTCAAAGGTTCT
This sequence comes from Bos javanicus, assembly GCF_032452875.1. Lineage (NCBI taxonomy): Eukaryota > Metazoa > Chordata > Mammalia > Artiodactyla > Bovidae > Bos > Bos javanicus. The sequence goes on along the minus strand of NC_083874.1, from coordinate 12,769,413 downwards.
AGCATAGTCAATGAAGCAGAAGTAGATGTTTTTCTAGAATTGCCTTGCTTTTTCTATGATCCAACAGATGTTGGCAGTTTGATCTTTGGTTACTCTGCTTTTTCTAAATCCAGCTTGAACATCTGAAAGTTCTTGGTTCACCTACTGCTGAAGCCTAGCTTGAAGGATTTTGAACATAAACTTGCTAGCACATGAAATGAGGGCAATCGTATGGTAGTTTCAACATCCTTTGGCATTGCCTTTCTTTCGGATTGGAATGAAAACTAACCCTTTTCCAGTTCTGTGGTCCCTGCTGAGTTTTTCAAATTTGCTGACCTTTTGATTGCAGCACTTGAACAGCATCATCTTTTAGGATTTGAAATAACTCAACTGGAATTCCATCACCTCCACTAGCTTTGTTCGTAGTGATGCTTCCTAAGGTCCACTTGACTTTACACTCCAGTGTGTCTGGCTCTGAGTGACCACACCATTGTGGTTATTCCAGTCATTAAGACCTTTTCTGTATAGTTCTGTGTATTATTGCTACCTGTTCTTAATATCTTCAGCTTCTATTAGGTCCATGCCATTTCTGTCCTTTATTGTGCCCATCTTTGCATAAAATGTTTCTTTGGTATCTCCAATATCATCGAAGAAACCTCTAGTCTTTCCCATTCTATTGTTTTCCTCTATTTCTTTGCATTGTTAAGAAGGCTTTCTTATCTCTCCTTGCTATTCTCTGAAACTCTGCATTCAGTTGGGTATATCTTTCCTTTTCTCCTTTGCCTTTCACTTTTCTTAGCTATTTGTAAGGCCTCCTCAGACGACCATTTTGCCTTCTTGCATTTCTCTTTACTGGGGTTACTTTTGGTCACCACCTCCTGTACAGTGTTACGAACCTCTGTCCATAGTTCTTCAGACACTCTGTCTACCATATCTAATCTCTTGAATCTGTTGGTCACCTCCACTAGATGGTGGAATAAACTCTAGGGGTTTTCTCTACTTTCTTGAATTTAAGCCTGAATTTGGCAATGAGGAGTTCATGATCTGAGCCACAGTAAGCTCCAGGTCTTGTTTTTGCTGACTGTATAGAGCTTCTCCATCTTTGGCTGCAAAGAATATAATCAAGCTGATTTCAGTATTGATCACCCAGTGATGTCATGTGTAGAGTCGTCTCTTGTGTTGTTGGAATAGGGTGTTTGCTATGACCAGTGCATTTTCTTGGCAAAACTCTGTTAGCCTTTGCCCTGCTTCACTTTGTACTCCAAGGCCAAACTTGTTCCAGGTATCTCTTGACTTCCTACTTTCATATTCCAGTCCTCTCTGATGAAAGGACATCTTTTTTTGGTGTTAGTTCCAGAAAGTCTTGTAGGTCTTTATAGAACTGCTCAACTTCAGCTTCTTCAGTGTTAGTAGTTAGAGCACAGACTTGAATTACTCTAATGTTGAACATTTTGCCTTGGAAACGAACTGAGATTATTCTGCCATTTTTGAGTCTGCACCCAAGTACTGCATTTCAGACTCTTTTGTTGACTATAAGGGCCAATCCATTTCTTCTAAGAGATTCTTGCCCACAGTAGTACATATAATGGTTATCTGAATTAAATGTATCCATTCCCATCCATTTTAGTTCGCTGATTCCTAAAACATCAATGTTGACTCTTGCCATCTCCTACCTGACCTTGTCCAATTTACCTAACAATGCAGGTTCCCAGGCAACATTGTTCTTTACAGCATTGGACTTAACGTTTACCACCAGACACATCCACAGTTGAGCATCATTTCTGCTCTGGCCCAGCCTCTTCATTCTTTCTGGACCTATTTCTCTGCTTTTCCCTAATAGCATATTGGATGGACACCTACTGACCTGGGGGACTATAGCTTGGTGGGCTACAGTCCATGGTGTCACAAAGAGTCAGACAGGACCTAGTGACTGAACAACAACAGCAACAGCAGTGAAGGAAGATAATCTTCACCTCTATTTGGTGTTCTGAGTGTTTTGCTTTTTAGTCTTTGAATAATTGTGTAGTGTTAGCTCTTTGTTTTCTTTGCAATTTCCCATTGACTTTTGATATTCAGCATGTTTTCATATTTCCAGTTTCCCTCTGTATATCGTTTTTGGTCAATGGTTCTTTGAGATCTTTTGCCCATTGTTAATTGGATTGTCTTCCTACTGTTGGGTTTTAATAGTTCTTGGCTATTTTGAATACCAGTCATTTATTCATATCTTTGTGAGTCTGTTTCTGTTTTGAAAATAAGTTTATTTGTGATATATTTGAGATACCACATGTAAGTTAGTGACCATACAGTATTTGTCTTTCTCAGTGTAACTTACCTCACTTAGTATGAATAGTTGTAGGTCTATCTATTTTGCTGCAAATGGCATTATTTCAATTTTTATGGCTGAGTAATATTCCATTGTATATCTGTACCACATCTTCTTTTTCCATTCATTTGTTGATGAACATGTAGGTTGTTTCCATGTCTTGGCTCTTGTAAACAGTGCTACTATGAACACTGGGTGTCTGTATCATTTCAAATTAGAGTTCTCTCTGGGTCCATGCCCGGGAGTTAGATTGCTGGGTCATATGGCAAGTCTAGTTGGTTGGGGAATATTCACACTGCTTTCTAAAGCAGACACACCACTTTTCATTCCTACAAAGCTAGTGGAGGTAATGGAATTCCAGCTGAACTATTTCAAATCCTAAAAGATGATGCTGTTAAAGTGCTGTACTCAGTATGCCTGCAAATTTGGAAAACTCAGCAGGGGCCACAGAACTGGAAAAGGTCAGTTTTCATTCCAATCCCAAAGAAAAGCAATGCCAAAGAATGTTCAAACTACTGTATAGTTGCACTCATTTCATATGCTAGCAAGGTCCTGCTCCAAATCCTTCAAGCTAGGCTTCAACAGTACCTGAACCAAGAACTCTTCCAGATGTACAAGCAGGATTTTTGAACCAGAGATCAAACTGATAACATGCATGGGATCATAGAAAAAGCATGGGAAATCAAAAAAAATTATATCTACTTAATTAATTAATTAATGCCTGAAAGCATTTGACTGTGTAGATCATAACAAACTGAAAAATTCTTACAGAGATAGGAATACCAGACCACCTTACCTATCTTGTGAGAAACCCATATGCAGGACAAGAAGCCACAATTAGAACCAGACATGGAGCAATGGACTGGTTCAAAATTGGGAAAGGAGTATGTCAAGGCTGTACTGTCAAGAGAAGTCTGGCGTGCTTCAGTTCATGGGGTTGCAAAGAGTTGGACACATCTTGGTGACTGAACAACAAAAATAACAAAAACAGTTGGAGTACAGTTGATTTACAGTGTTATGTCAGTTTCAAGTGTATGAAGCAAAGTGAATAAGTTATACATGTACATTTCTCTTTAGGTTCTTTTCTCATGTAGGTCACTACTTACTGGTGAATTTTTTAACGGGTCTTTCAAAGTTTGTATACTAGTGACAAATTCCTTCCATTTTTGTTTCAGCTGCTACGTCGCTTCAGTCGTGTCCGACTCTGTGTGACCCCATAGATGGCAGAATGACCTTATTTTTTCTTAAGTTTTAAGGATCATTACACTTGCTAATAAAAATTAAGAAAAAATAAGGCCATTCTGAGACAAAAATGGAAGGAATTTATATGCCTGCTATTAGGGCTTCCTTGGTAGCTCAGCTGGTAAAGAATCCTCAAATCCCTGGAGAAGGAATAGGCTACACACTCCAGTATTCTTGGGCTTCCCTGGTGGCTCAGATGGTAAAGAATTTGCCTGCAATGCAGGAGACATGGGTTCAGTCCCTGGGTTGGAAAGATCTCCTTGAGGAGGGCATGGCAACCCACTCCAGTATTCTTTCCTGGAGAATCCCAGGGACAGAGGAGCCTGGTGGGCTGCTGTCTATGGGGTCGCACAGAGTCGGACATGACTGAAGTGACTTAGCAGCAGCAGCAGTCAAGAGTAGCCTCAACACCAGCAACCAATGTTTGATTTCCATTCATAAAGAAGTATAGTTTCCCCTGATGTCTTCACAGCTTCCACATCAAAGATCCAGCAGAGTTTGAATTCCTGTAAGGCCTCTTGTGTCTACTATGACAATATTTCAGTGCTCTATGGTTGGGAATATTCTCTGATACTACTCTTCTCTGGATTATGTCTTTGTTTCTCTCCTGCGTATCAATTTGCTTCTCCAGTGCATTGTGCAGTGCCATCCTTGACCCAGTGTTTCCTTGTGAGAAGCACCTTCCTTCTGTCAGGAAGGCTTTGGCTGTTTCCGATTACTTGTAGTTGAACATAATCCTTCAGTGTGTTTTTTAATTGTATTTTATTTTCTGTGACTTAAATTGAATTTTTTCTGAAGCAGTCATTTTTGTACTCATTTTGAATACTTTACCAACTATTTTTTGAAGCATTTGTTAGATAACACATTTTGTTTCTCCTTACCTCAAAGAATAAAGTACCCATTTTGTTTATGAATATTCTGAAATCCATGCAGTTTTCTTCATTTACTTATTATACAATATCAGTCAGTTATATCCTGTAAATAGGATGTCAGCTACATTATCCTTAGACCAATTTCTTAAAAATTTAGTCACAGTTTTTGTTGAAAAAATAATTTCTTACTCATTCTCATCTGCAACAGTTAAATCATAGGTATTATCAGTGCTGTCTTACCAGTGATCCATAAGATCACATCTCTAGTCAACTACTGGGATGAAATCAATTCCATTAAGAATGATTACAGGTAAGTAAGGTCCTACCATATAGCACAGGAAACTGTTAAATATCCTGTTATAAATTATAATGGAGAAAATATTTTTAAAGTATGTATACAATGCATAACTGAATCACTGTACAGCAAAATTAATACAATATTATAAATCAACTATATTTCAATTAAAAAAAAATTTTAAAGAAAGAGCTTCATTTCTCATTGGGAAACCAAGATCCACCATGCTGCAAGGTGCAGGCAAATAGTTTTTTAAAAATTTGGGGAGAGGGACTTCCCTCATTGTCCAGTGGTTAAGACTCCATGTTCCCAATGCAGGGGGCCTGAGTTCATTCCCTGGTCAATGAACTAGATCCCTTTAAAAAAAAAATGGGGGAGAATCAGCTATACCCCAATACAAAATTAAAAGTTTAAAGTTTGGGGAAAAAGTGAAAAATGAAATGGGGGAGGTGGGCTTTCTTGACTCCTTGGCTAGGACACATGTATTTGTTTATAGACACTTTAGGCATGGTAGGTAAGGATGTGCTGCAACTACTGAAGTCTGTGTGCCCTCGAGCCTGTGCTCTGCAACCAGAGATGCCACTGCAATGAAGTGCGCTGTAACAAAGAGTAGCCCCTGCTCACTGCAACTAGAGAGAAGTCCGCACAGCAACAAAGACCCAGTACAGCCAAAAATAAATAAATTACTAAAAAACCTATGAAAAAAAGTTCTCTAAGGCCTTCATTCAGGAAAATAAAAAATAAAAAAGTGGCAACAGACTCAAAGAAATAATTAACAGTATCCAATAGTCCTGCATGATTAAAACACTCAACATACCAAAAGCAGACTGAAATTTTCTAACCTCATATTGAACAGCTATGGAAAACACCAAATACTATGTTTAAAGGTGAAAGAGTGAATGTTTTCCCAAGTCATAATTAATAAACTATATCTCTTCCTTATATTTGACAGTTTATTGGAGATTTAGGCCAAGAACCCACTCAGCAAGAAAAGGAATAAAACGTATGCAGATTGGTTAGGGAGCTTTAAAACCATCTCTACTTTCAATCCAGTATCTTATATATAGAAAATCTAGGGTCCACTAGAAAAACTAAAGGAACTGATCATTTGAATTCAACAGGTTTGTAAGATACAAGATCAAGACAAAAATAATTGTTTCTATACACTTATAATAAACATTCTGATAATGAAATTAAGAAATGTATTTACAATAGAATAAATGCAAGAAAACAAAGAGAAACATATGTAAGAAAAGAAATATAAACTGAATACTCAGAAAACTATGAACATGTTCAAACAATTAAGCATGTAAACCAATAAGAAAACATGCCAGTTTCACAGATAGGCACTTATGTTGCTGATGTGGTACTACTATACATAATGATCTAAGAGACAATATAGTATCTACCACAGTCACAATAGTAAGTGTAATACACAATCTTTTTCATACATTTACCAGGAAATACAAGGAAGGCAGAATGGACAAATCATTCTTAAAGAAAAAAATAAAGTAGTAAGACTAACATAACTTGATTTCAAAACTGTCTTCTAAGAAAAGTTAATTAAGACATTGTGATCCTAACAGAAGGAGAAAGATTTTAGTGAATGATACCTCAAAAAGGGGGATGGGAGAAGGGAGAAGAGTTAATGTGTTTCTTCTACCAGAAAAAAAAAAAAGAATCAATTGTCTTATGGACACTATGCATGCATGCTAAGTCGCTTCTGTCGTGTCCGACTCTGTGTGACCCTATGGACAGCAGCCCTCCAGGCTTCTCTGTCCACAGGATTCTCCAAGCAAGAATACTGGAGTAGGTTGCCATTTCCTTCTCCCTATGGACATTATAGTCATTTACATTTAAATGTTCAGTAGGATTTGCAGCAGTAACTGACCGAAAATAAATTTCCTTCCTATATGAAATGTACATGGGAGAACTTAATGAAACTTCTCACACCCTGTTGTTAAACTGAGCAGAACCCTTGCACTCAGCTAGGGTTACGGGGTTCAAACTTCTCAGTAGGGCCATCTGTTCTGGGATTATTTACCTTAAGTACCAAATGAGTAGGGGCTAGAAAGGGAGGAGGGAAGGCTCAGTGCTGGGAAACATCAAAGTTTGAAATGGATTAGATTAGATTAGACTGAGATTTCCCTGGCGGTTTAGTGTGTAAGAACAAAAGTGAAAGTCGTTCAGTCATGTCTGGCTCTTTGTGACCCCATGGACTGTAGCCCACCAGGCTCCTCTGTCAATGGAATTCTCCAGGCAAGAATACTTGAGTGGGTAGCCAGTCCCTACTCCAGGGGATAATCCTGACCCAGGAATCGAACCTGGGTCTCCTGTAATGCAGGCAGATTCTTTACTGTCTGAACCACCAGGGGCATGAGTTCTACCCCTGGTCAGGGAAGATCCATGTGCTGCATGGTATTGCCCCCCCCCCAAAAAAAAAAATAGGATTCTGGGGTACAAGGGGGTGGGAAGGAGGTTGAAGAGGGAAGCGACATATGTATACCTGTGGCCAATTCATGTTGGTGTATGACAGAAACCAGCACAACATTGCAAAGCAATTATCCTCCTGTTAAATTTAAAAAATTAGGACTCAGATTGTGTTACAGAAGATACAGCAGTCTCAAGTATGGTGTTGGGGCTCTAAAATCTGAGAAATGTATGTTTTCTTTGCATTTTGCTTTTAAATCATGTACAGGTGAGCTATCTGTGAATACTAAAATGGAAGCGGAAAAGGGATAGATTATAGAAAATCTTTCTATTTTCAGACAGGACCTCTCCAACTCTAGATTTTTTTTTATCACATATTTTGTATTATCTCATAGTCTTTTCAACAAATACCAGTCAGAAGGAAAGACAAATCATACTTTATGTAACAGTATACACTGCTATCCTTGTCAAACATAAAATGTATTCCAAGTATTTAATAGAATGGAAAATTTTAAAAGGCTTCCATTTGCAACACAAACAAAATGTATCTTTCTCACCGAAAAGGGTACAATATGTATAATGGGTTATGACTATCCAGGAACTACCACACAGGGCTACTAGGAAAATCCCATCAAATATCAAACTGCCAAGACTGTCCTGGTGATCCAGTGGCTAAGACTTGGTGCTCTCAGTGCAGAGGCCCCTGATTCTATCCTTGGTCAGGGAATTAGATCCCACGTGGCACAACTGACAGTTTGCATTCTGCAACAAAAATACTGCCCCCGCCCCCCCCCCCCACAAAAAAAGATCAAAGATCCCAAGTGCCACAGCCAAATAAACAGAAATAAATATTTAAATAAAATACCAAACTGTCATTTTTTCAATGGCCCATAAACAGAGAATGAATAGAACATCATAAACATTTAAATCTAATTGCATACTACAAATACAGTTAAATGCACCCCTGGATCCAAAAGGCTTCAAATGGGAAAAGAAAAAACTCATTATCTGATTAAAGGAAAAAATCACTACCTTTGAAACTTATGAGAGTCCCTTTGGACTGCATGGAGATCTATCCTAAAGGAAACCAGTCAATCCTAAAGGAAATCAACCCTGAATATTCATTGGAAGAACTGATACTGAAGCTGAAACTCTAATACTTTGGCCACCTGATGCAAAGAACTGACTCACTGGAAAAAACCCTGATGCTGGGAAAGATTGAAAGCAGGACAAGGGGACAACAGAAGATGAGATGGTTGGATGGCATCACCAATGCAATGGATATGAGTTTCAGTAAATTCTGGGAGCTGGTGATGGACAGTGAAGCCTGGCATGCTGCAGTCCATGGGATTGCAAGGAGTCAGACATGACTGAGCAACTGAACTGAACTGAACTGAAACCTTATGTTTCAACACTAGTGTGTTGAAGGGCTTCCCAGGTGGCAGCAGTAAAGAATCCACCTGCCAATGCAGAAGCTGAAAGAGACATGAGTTCAACTCCTGGGTAGGGAAGATCTCCTGGAGTAGGAAATGGCAACCCACTCCTGTATTCTTGCCTGGGATACCCCATGGACAGAAGAGCCTGGCAGGCTCCAGTCCATGGGGTCACAGAGAGTCAGATACAACTGAGCAACTGAGTGCACAGACACACACAGAGACACACACACACACACACACACACTAGTGTTGAATGACAACTTAGAGCATTAGCTCATATTAGTATTCATTTCCAAAATTAGTAGAATTCCAGCATTCAAGGTTACACTTGAAGAAAGATCTTTAGTAAGCACTACATAATTGTAAACTTTTAAAACAGCTCTTTCATGTTGAAAGTTTTCTGGAATGTTAGGCATGGATTAGAAATGCTCTAGGCATCCCAATATTCATAGCAGCACGATATATACCAGCAAGAAATGGAAACAACCTACATGTTCATAGACAGATAAATGGACAAAAATTGGTGCTTTCAAACCATGGTGCTGGAGAAGACTCTTTGCGAGTCCCTTGGACATCAAGGAGATCAGTTCAGTTCAATTCAATTATTCAGTCATGTCTGGCTCTTTGCAATCCCATGGACTCCAGCATGCCAGGCTTCCCTGTTCATCACCAACTCCCGGAGCTTGCTCAAATTCCTGTCCATCGAGTCCTTGATACCATCCAACCATCTCATCCTCTGTCGTCCCCTTCTCCTACCTTCAATCTTCCCCAGCATCAGGGTCTTTTCCAATGAGTCACTTCCCATCAGGTGGCCAAAGTACTGGAGTTTCACCTTCAGCAACAGTCCTTCCAATGAATATTCAGGACTGATTTCCTTTAGGATAGACTGGTTTGATCTCCTGGCAGTCCAAGGGATGCTCAAGAGTCTTCTCCAACACCACAGTTCAAAAGCATCAATTCTCCAGCACTCAGGTTTCTTTTTGGTACAACTCTCACATCCATACATGACCGCTGGAAAAACCATAGCTTTGACTAGATGGACCCTTGTTGGCAAAGTAATGTCTCTGCTTTTGAATATGCTGTCTAGGTTGGTCGTAGCTTTTCTTCCAAGGAGCGTCTGTTAATTTCATGGCTGGAATCACCATCTGCAGTGATTTTGGAGCCCAAGAAAATAAAGTCTGTCACTGTTTCTATTGTTTCCCCATCTATTTGCCACAAAGTGATGAGACCAGATGCCATTATCTTAGTTTTCTGAATGTTGAGTTTTAAGCCAGCTTTTTCACTCTCCTTTCACTTTCAACAAGAGGCTCTTTAGTTCCTCTTCACTTTCTACCATAAGGGTGGTGTCATCTGCATATCTGAGGTTATTGATCATTCTCCCGGCAATTTTGACTCCTGTTTGTGCTTCATCCAGCCTGGCATTTCTCATGATGTACCCTGCATGTAAGTTAAGTAAGCAGGGTGACAATAAACAGCCTTGATGTACTTGTTTCCCAATTTGGAGTCTGTTGTTGTTGACCATGTTTTGTCAGAACTCTCCACTATAACCTGTTGGTCTTGGGTGGCCCTACATGGCATGGCTCATAGTTTCACTGAGTTAGACAAGACTGTGATCCATGTGATCAGTTTGGTTAGTTTTCTGTGATTGTGGTTTTCATTCTGTCTGCCCTCTGATGGATAAGGATAAGAGGCTTGTGGGAGCATCCTAATGGGAGACTGACTAATGGGGGAATCTGGGTTTTGCTCTGATGGGTGGCTCCATGCTCAGTAGGACTTTCCTGGTGGCTCAGACTGTAAAGCGTTCTGCCTACAATGCAGGAGACCCGGGTTCAATCCCTGGGTCAGGCAGATCCTCTGGAGAAGGAAATGGCAACCCACTCCAGTACTCTTGCCTGGAAAATCCCATGGACGGAGGAGCGTAGTTGGCTACAGTCCATGGGGTTGCAAAGAGTCGGACATGACTGAGTCACTTCACTTTCTTTTCATGCTCATTAATTCTTTAATCCAATTACCTGTTGATGGGCGGGGCTGTCTTCCCTCCCTGTTGTTTGGCCTGAGGCCATACTATGATAGGGGTAATGGCAGTAATGGCAAACTCCTTCAAAAGGACTTATGCCCACACTGTTGTATTCAGTGCCCCTGACCCTGTGGCAGACCACTGTCAACCCACGCACCCACTGGAGACCCTAGACACTCACAGGCTAGTCTGACTCAGTCTCTTGTGGGGACACTGCCCCTTTCTCCTGGGTCCTGGTGTGCACAAGGTTTTGCTTGTGCCCGCCAAGAGTCTGTTTCCCCAGTCCTATGGAAGTTCTGTAATCAAATCCCACTGGCCTCCAAAGTCAAATTCCCTGCGGTTCTCTGTCCCCTTGCTGGATCCCCAGATTGAAAAATCTGTTGTGGTTCCTAGAACTTTCTTAACAGTGTTCTGCAGTTTGTGGGTCGTCTGCTCGGTAGCTCTATAGTGGAGCTAATGGTGACCTCTTCCAAGAGGGCTTATGCACATACCACATGTCCCAGGTCTGCTGCAGCCAGAGCCCTTGTCCCTGTGGCAGGCCACTAGTGACCGATGCCTCCACAGGAGACACTCAAAACACTCAAAAGGAGGTCCAGCTCAGTCTCTGTGGGGTCTCTTGAGTCCTGGTGCACACAAGGTTTTGTTTGAGCCCTCTGAGAGTCTCTGGTGGGTACGGGGTTTGATTCCAAATGCAAATTCCCCCCTCCGACCATCTTGTTGGGGCTTCTCCTTTGCCCTTGGAGGTGGGGTGTCTTTTTTTGGTGGGATCCAACATTCTCCTGTCAATGGTTGTTCAACACCAAGTTGCAGTTTTGGAGTTCTCACAGGAGAAAATGAGCACACATCCTTCTACTCTGCCATAACGTATAACAAAGAGATCAGTCTATTCTAAAGGAAATCAACCCTGACTATTCACTGGAAGGACTGATGTTGAAGCTGAAGCTCCAATACTTTGGCCACCTGATGCAAAGAACCGACTCACTGGAAGAGACCGTGATGCTAGGAAAGACTGAGGGCAGGAGGAGAAGGGGGTGACAGAGGACAAAATGGTTGGATGGCATTACCAATTCAATGGACATGAGTTTGAGCAAACTCTGGGAGAGAATGAAGAGCAGGGAAGGCTGGAATTCCACAGTACATGGGGTCACAAAGAATTGGATACAACTGAGTGACTGAACATCAACAATTACAGATAAGAGGATGTCTGGGGGACTTCCCTGGCCATTCAGTGGTTAAGATTTGGCCTTCCATTGCAGGGGATCTGGCTTTGATCCCTGGCTAGGGAGCTAAGGTCCCAGTAATACTGTAACAAATGAAATAAAGACTTTAGAAATTGTCCACAGACTCATAAACATAAAGAGGCTGGCTTCGTTTTCATCTTTGGTCCTTGAAAGTTCTGAGCTTTCCACCCATCCGTACACCATCCCCTTAGATACTCATTAGGTATCTTAAGCTTAAGAATCTCAGAGCATATGGCTTGGGCAACAGGCCGGAAATACACAGTGGTTACATTATATCAGCTGGGTAATTTCATAGGGAGTGGAAGCATTTGATTCTTCTTTCATGGGCCATTACCCAATTTTTTGACCTTTTATGGTCAGTCTTGGAAGTGTCATGGTGCTGGTGAGTGTGTCATTCAGATGCTAATATATTATAATAAGCATAAAATGAGGCTCAAATTTCACTAGAAGCCAAATCTTCTACCACCTTGGACCTACTTGGTTCTATTCATGGCTATGCAATTCTTTAAAGATTGTGCCCCTCCCCCCGCCCTCCTGTTTCAATCTGATATTTCACATTGTATTGTACAACTGAAATTTGCTAAGAGAGTGGATCTGTGACCGAGTCCAAGCTCACTCTGTTCGCTGCATGACAGACAAATTAAGCAAGAGACAAGGTGTTGAGGCAAGGAATATGATTTTATTCGGAAAACTGGCAGACTGAGAAGATGTCAGACTGTCAGTGTCCCCATTCAATGTCCATTACACAATCTTGTGGGAAATAGGGTGGTGATCATTCTAACTGCTTCTCACTTGGATCTTCTGGGAGTGTCTACCATCACTGCCAGGATTCCAAATGTTGAGATTTGTCTTCCTTGTTCTTCTTTGGAAAGTGTCTACTTGATACCTGTAGACTTAGAAATATTGACAACCTAAATTTCAAATTAAGGTATGTAGGACTTTTCTCGGAGAAGGCAATGGCACCCCACTCCAGTACTCTTGCCTGGAAAATCCCATGGACGGAGGAGCCTGGTAGGCTGCAGTCCATGGGGTCGCTAAGAGTCGGACACAACTGAGCGACTTCACTTTGACTTTTCACTTTCATGCATTGGAGAAGGAAATGGCAACCCACTCCAGTGTTTTTGCCTGGAGAATCCCAGGGACAGGGGAGCCTGGTGGGCTGCGGTCTCTGGGGTCGCACAGAGTCGGACACGACTGAAGTGACTTAGCAGCAGCAGGACTTTTCTATGTATGGGAAGATGCAACAGTTTGGGCTCACTGAAAAAATTTCCTTGATCTGGAGGCCTGTGTCCCATATCCCGAATTTCCTCATTGCTCACCAACTTGTGTTGAAGGGCTGCAATCACTGATGACTGATATGGCAGCATTTCTCAGATCCTCTGCTCTTGGTCAGGAATTTGACCAATATTTGGGAGACATTTCATAATCAAATTTTATTCCATGACCCTGGGAGGTTCATCCCAGGTCGGTTGAAAATGTTTGATGTGCCACTCCAGGTGTTAAAAATTTTGGATTAGATTCCCATCAATAATTAAAGATTCTCTGGATCGTGGGCCTAACTATGATCCAGGAGACATTTTTCTCTTGTTGCCTCTTCCCGTACCTAGAGTCATACTATTGCAATTATTTTGTATTTCCTCAAGATGTTTACCCATGTAAGTTTTTTGTTGGAGACCTGGCTATGTACTAGGTACTGTTAAGAGACTTATGTCTTACATAATGCTGTAAGTCTTATGAGGACTTCCCAGGTAGCCCAGTGGCTAAGATTTCAAGCTCTCAATGCAGAGGGGCCTGGGTTCAATCCCTGGTTGGAGAAATAGATCCCAGAAGCCACAATTAAAAGATCCTGCATGCTGCAACTAAGACCCAGAGCAGCAAAATAAACGTTTTTTTTTTTTTTTAAATAGAGAGACAACAATCTTAGAAATTAACCAAGATATAAGTAATGTAGCTAGTAACATCGAAAAAGACATACGGCAACAAGGAGACACAAAGCACAATTTGAAAATAAACATTAAATGAAAACAATGATTAGTATAACTAGTTGTAATTCAGTTGCAATAACTAGGCAGCCAAAGGGGCCATAAATGATTTAATAAGCTACCTACAGTTACACTGTACCAGCTGTGCACATCCAGATATGCATAGCTTAATCTTTGAGACAAGCATATGTTACTGGTACAATCAACCAGGTAGACATAAATAAGTACATCTTTCAATTCTTCTTAAAAAGGTTTAATTTACTACATTTCTAAATCATAATTAGGTTAAGGGGAAGATTTTCCTTACCCCTGGGTAACAGATATAAGCCAGTAATTTTTTTAGATAGAAGCCATAAAAATTATAAAATTATTTCCCAGTTCACTTAGCCCTATATAATTAATCCTTTTCATTTAACAGCTTATGAAGCCATCAGGTTTACCATTAGAATTCTTTGATTACTTACCTAGTTTAACAGTATGGTGTGGAAATCAGAAACTTGTATTTATCCAAAGGTCCTTTTTATAAATCTTCCTGAAGAGGAGACATTTTTGAAAAGTCATCAGAGTGAAACCATAGTTATCTATAATGACAAAAGACTTAAAAAGGCACGTTTAAATCTGATTACAAAGAAAACTGACAAGGTAACTTTCTTACTGCTGTGACATACAATACTTTCAGATAATAACTAGAATTATGACTGATATTTTGCACTCATCTCACACGCTAGTAAAGTAATGCTCAAAATTCTCTAAGCCAGGCTTCAGCAATACGTGAACCGTGAACTTCCAGATGTTCAAGCTGGTTTTAGAAAAGGCAGAGGAATCAGAGATCAAATTGCCAACATCTGCTGGATCATGGAAAAAGCAAGAGAGTTCCAGAAAAACATCTATTTCTGCTTTATTGATTATGCCAAAGCCTTTGACTGTGTGGATCACAATAAACTGTGGAAAATTCTGAAACAGATGGGACTACCAGACCACCTGATCTGTCTCTTGAGAAATATGTATGCAGGTCAGGAAGCAAGAGTTAGAACTGGACATGGAACAACAGACTGCTTCCAAATAGGAAAAAGAGTACGTCAAGGCTGTATATTGTCACCCTGCTTATTTAACTTATATGCAGAGTACATCATGAGAAATGCTGGACTGGAAGAAACACAAGCTGGAATCAAGATTGCTGGGAGAAATATCAATAACCTCAGATATGCAGATGACACTACCCTTATGGCAGAAAGTGAAGAGGAACTAAAAAGCCTCTTGATGAAGGTGAAAGAGGAGAGTGAAAAAGTTGGCTTAAAGATCAACATTCAGAAAATGAACATCATGGCATCTGGTCCCACCACTTCATGGGAAATAGATGGGGAAACAGTGGAAACAGTGTCAGACTTTATTTTGGGGGGCTCCAAAATCACTACAGATGGTGACTGCAGCCATGAAATTAAAAGACACTTACTCCTTGGAAGAAAAATTATGACCAACCTAGATAGCATATTGAAAAGCAAAGACATTACTTTGCCAACAAAGGTCCATCTAGTCAAGGCTATGGTTTTTCCAGTGGTCATGTATGGATGTGAGAGTTGGACTTTGAAGAAGGCTGAGCACCGAAGAATTGATGCTTTTGAACTGTGGTGTTGGAGAAGACTCTTGAGAGGCCCTTGGACTGCAAGGAGATCCAACCAGTCCATTCTGAAGGAGATCAGCCCTGGGATTTCTTTGGAAGGAATGATGCTAAAGCTGAAACTCCAGTACTTTGGCCACCTCATGTGAAGAGCTGACTCATTGGAAAAGACTCTGATGCTGGGAGGGATTGGGGGCAAGAGGAGAAGGGGATGACAGAGGATGAGATGGCTGGATGGCATCACTGACTCGATGGACGTGAGTCTGAGTCAACTCCGGGAGTTGGTGATGGACAGGGAGGCCTGGCCTGCTGCGATTCATGGGGTCGAAAAGAATCAGACATGACTGAGCGACTGAACTGAACTGATAATACTTCCCATGTAATTTAACATACCAAATGAAACTTTTAGTTTAGTATCTCTGTCTGAGTTGTTTCAAGGGCCCTTTGAAGTATCCCAAAGTTAGCCAGAGGTCAAAGAAACTTCATTATAATTTGATTTCAAAAATTCAAAAGTGTTTTAAGACACAATAGGATCACAGGTCTCCATAAAAGAATTTATTCACTTAGCCAAAGTAAGAATAAGATTTCAAAGGCAGGGCTTCCCTGCTGGTCCAGTGGTTAAGAATCTGCCTTGCAATACGTGGGACACGAGTTCCAACCCTGATCCAGGAAGATACCACTTGCCACAGAGGAACTAAGCCCATGCACCACAACTACTGAGCCCATGAGCCACAACTACTGAAGCCTGCATACCTAGAACCAGTGCTCTGCGACAAAACAAGTCACACCAGTGAGAAGCCTACACACCGCAACGAAAAGTAGCCCCTCCTTGCCACAACTAGAAGTTTGAGTGCAGCAACAAAGACCCAGCACAGCCAAAAATAAATAAATCATTTTAAAACAGTTTCAAAGGCAAATACACAAAATTAAAAGGTAAAGAAATTTAAAATCTGTTACCAAAGGCAGTTCAACATACTTAGAAGGCTTGTCTTTAAAAGAGAAAAGCCAAATTAAGGTTTTGCTGGCTTCCTTTTAAAAATTCATTTTACTCAGTTAAACCTATTTAAACTTACTCAATTCTGGCTGATTGTGTACAAAACTATTTGGGTGTATTTTCCACAAATTTTTCCTCACTAATTTTAGTACAATTTTAAGTTTCAAGTTGTTCAATATCCGGAGAGACTCCAAAACATTTTTTTTTTTTTTCAAAACATAATTATTTCTAAACGTTCACCCAAAGTTCTTATCTCATTTGCACTTTACAACTTTCATTTTAAAATGAAGGCAGAGGTAAGGATTCAGGAGAAGATTAGTTAGGACATTTGCATCTCAAACATCCTTCCTAGGATGGCTGTTTCCTCTTTAATACTTATAAGCCTCTTAGAACAATAGGGGAAGTTTTGGTAGTGGTAAAAGGAATGGGGGCTTTGGATTATTTTTTTTTTTTGGAGCCACACTTCTGGTCTTATAAAGTCCCCAAAACTTGGGGACTTCCCTGATGGTGCAGCTGCTCACCAAAGCTAGAGAAACCCCATGCACAAGCAACTAAGATTCAGCACCGTGAAAAATAATAGAGTTGGAAGTTTTGGTAATTTCTTCTCTTTTCTTAGGCCTTTTGTTAAGGTGGTCCTCAGCTGGTGTGTACGTTGCCTGGAAGCTGTGTCTTTAGGTAAAGGTGTATATGAGGCTGGATTGCCTTGTTTTAGGGGAGTAAAAGGAAACCCTAGTGTCAAAATGGTAAAGAATCACCTGCAAAAGCAGAAGACTCAAGTTTGATCCCTGGGTTGAGAAAATCCCCTGGAGAAGAAAATGGCAACCCACTTCAATATTCTTGCCTGGGAAATCCTATAGACAGAGGATCCTGGCGGGCTACAGTCCATGGGGTCAGAGTCAGACACGACTTAGTGACTGAGCATATATTAGCTGTGGCTTTGTCATGTATGGCCATCATTACATTGATGTTTCCAGTGCACACTTTCGGGGGTTTTTATCATAGATGAATGTTGAAAATGTTTTTAATAGTTTTTAGTTATTTTGGCTATGCTGGGTCTTTGTTGCTACACTTGGCTTTCTTTAGTTGCTGAAGTGGGGGCTACTCTAGTTGCCATGCATGGACTTCTCATTCGGTGGGTTTTCTTGTTAAGGGGTCTAAAGCGCAGGCTCAGTATTTTTGGCACATGGGCTTATTAGTTGTTCTGTGGGATGTAGGATCTTCCCAGATCAAGGATGAAACCAGTGTCCCCTATATTGCAAGGTTGACTCTTAACCACTGGACCAGCAGGGAACCCAGATGCTGAAATTTTTCTAAATCTTGTCCTACATCTTTTTCTAAATCATCCTTTTTCTAAATCAGTCCTACATCTATTGATATGTTGTGGTTTTTATTCTTCAATTTGTTAATCAGAGAACTTCGAACCCATGTCCTCACCTTATCAGTTACAGGAATTGTCTATTTACACACCACAGCAAGAGCTTCTTCATCACAAAAGAATGATCCATTATAGGTCACATAGGAAAAAATGTACGGATCTCCTACAATAAATCAACTGCTTCAATATTCATCCAATGAGAGGCTGTCATCACCCTCAACTCTTGAGTTTAAATTTCTTGAGTATAAAGTCTCCAGAGGGGAGTTGTTAGGGGAAGCTGGCCAGGCTCCATAGTAACCATTTCCACCAGTTGTTTTATGACAGGAGGTCCTGGTAAGGAACATGGATCTAATAAGCCACCACCAGCCGGAAGAGTTCGCAAAAGGTTAAAAAGACACCACATGTCTGAACACCTCCCAGAATCCTCACTGGCATCCATCTTTGCTGAAGGAGGTGAGCACAGCCAGGAAGGACACTTGACTTAGAATGAATGGCAACTAACCCATCACTAGAAAAGCCAAGACTGCGAACCATGCGGCAGAGCAGTTCTCCTGGGTTTTCTTACCCTACTACTCTCCGCCCCTGGCGACATTTCCAAATAAAATCTCTTGCTTTGTCAGCACATGTGTCTCCTCAGACAATTCATGTCCCAGTGTCAGATAAGAGCCCAGTTTCAGGCTCTGGAAGGGGTCCCCCTTCCTGCAACAGACAGACAGATGAGATGGGTGACCAGGACCTTCCCGCAGCATGCGTTAAAGCTGTGGCACGCGGGTCTCCCCGGCGGCGGCGGGGCTGGATTGTGGGAGGCGGGGGTGGGGGTCGGGGTGGGCGGTGGGGAGGGGTGGGCAGTCCGGCGTCCCAGGCGTCAAGGGACCGCCGTTGTGTGTGTGGCGGTGGGACCCTGCGCTTGTTTTCCTGGTGGCCCGTTCGCATCTCGGTATTTCTGGTCACTGTCCCGGGGCCCTCGCCCTGCGTGGTTGCAGCCCCTCCCCGTCGCTGCTGGCCTTCCCTCCGCCCCACAACCCCGCACCCCCCACCCGGTCCTAGACGGGTGGCTGCCCGCGCCGCTTCCCATGTCTGGGACCGAACCTGCCTCGTCTCAAGTGGGTGGCCTCCTGGGAGGAGTAGTGCGTGAGAGCCGTGGGGCGCGGTACGCGGCGGGAGAGCGTTCTCCCAGGCCGGCTGTGGTTCTGGGTGTTACCGGTGGCGGGCGTGAGCCCCGCCAGGATGGCCCCGCGGGAGCCCGGGAGGCCATTCGGCGTCCTGGGTGCCGCGGGACCGCCCCTGTGCTGGAGGCCTCCGGCCATGAGATCCCGCGGCATGCCCCGGCGGCCGACTTGCTTTCGGGTCTTTTCGAACGGCCCTGGGGACCCTCGCGATGGCGCGAGGCCACCCCACCTCCACGGCCGGTTCTTTGCTGCTGCCACGTCTTCGCAACGTCGGCCAACGTGGCCGCACCCCATCGGTGCCCCTCTCTGTCCGTCCGTCAGCCTCGTCCGTCCTGTCTATTGATCCCCGGGCCGAGCCCTGGTGCGTCTTGCTCCCCTGGCCCGCCGCGGTCCCGCTCCTTTGCCCGTCGCCTCAGTCAGTCTGCCGACGTCCTTCCGTGGTGGATGAGGAGGAGCGCCGGTGCCCACGCCGCGCCCCGCCCGGGTGTGCTCGCCAGAGCGCGGATCCGGTCCCCGGCTGGCGGCCGTGCCCGCGCCGCCCGGCCCTTGGGCGGGAGGATGCGAGGGAGCTTCGGTCGTTCCGGAGGCCCCTGGTCACTTTCCCAGGCCTCGCTCCCGGCCCCTCCTGGAAGGCCGATCTGCCACGGGAGGCACCCTATCATTCTTCCACGCCGCCGCGGCGCTCTGTGTCTCTTGTGGACCGAGCGTGGGCGGGAGACCGTCCTCGCCTGGGGCGGAGCAGGTCGGCCAGAGTCCCCTGGTGATCGCCTTCGCCCTTCCTCGCCTCCTTGGGTTCCGCTGCCGCTCGTCGCCCCTGCGCCCCGCGCCCGGCTCCCTGTGCTCGCTTTCTGGGGCTTCCGTGGTAGCTGGGGCTTCCCTCGTGGCTCAGCTGGTAAAGAATCCGCCTGCAATGCAGGAGACCCCGGTTCAATTCCTGGGTTGGGAAGATCCGCTGGAGAAGGGATAGACTAAGCACTCCAGTATTCTAATCTGGAGAA
This sequence comes from Bos javanicus, assembly GCF_032452875.1. Classification (NCBI taxonomy): domain Eukaryota; kingdom Metazoa; phylum Chordata; class Mammalia; order Artiodactyla; family Bovidae; genus Bos; species Bos javanicus. The sequence goes on along the minus strand of NC_083874.1, from coordinate 12,749,442 downwards.
TTCCATGGACTGTATAGTCCATGGGGTCGCAGATTCAGACATGACTGAGCGGCTTTCACAAGTACCAATGCAGGAGAGGCAAGAGATGTAGGTGAGTTGGATCCCTGAGTCAGGAAGATCCCCTGGAGTAGAAAATGACAACCTACTTCGGTATTCTTGCCTAGAAAATTCCACAGACAGAGGTGCCTGGTGGGCTAAAGTCCACAGGGTCTCAAAGAGTGGGATATCACAGAGCCTCTGAGCAAAATTAATAACAAAAGCAATGAAAAAGAAAAGAAGCAGACCTAGCATAGAGTCTGAATAGGCTCTTCCTTGAGACACGATGTCGCTTACAGGTGGTGCAGAGCCCTGCACCATGGTCACAGGATAAAAATCTCTGGAACTGACCAGGCCCAATAGCAACTGTTGCCATAAGCCTCTGGATAGAAACTGGCCAGTTCCCTGACCTCATATAATGTAAAATACTCATCCTACTATACACCCTATAGCATCCTAACCAATCACCTAATGCCACCATTCCAGCAGGAATTTTCTCTGTCTTGAGCCTATAAAAATTGGCCAAAAGCCTTCAAAAGCCTTTGGCTCCCCCTTGAATCAAGTCGGCCCGCTGTTCTATTTTTTTTTTTAATAGTTTAATGTATTTTAATAGCAAACTTACAGGCCTGCTGTTCTAATAGCGTCTCCCACTGTAAGAAACTTTATTCTTCTGTCGTTCTGTCTCGTCTGGAAATTCTTTTCTAACCCATGCACAGACCAGGACACGTGGATCAACTTGTTTGCAGGACAGAGGTAGGGTCGGGGATGTGCAGAGCAAACTTGTAATTACCAAGGCATAAGGGAGGAGGGATAAATTGGGACACTGGGATGGAAGTGCACATGCTACTATCTATAGAATAGATGACTGATGGGGTCCTGCTTTGTAGACCAAGGAACTCTATTCTGTACTCTGTAATGCCTATATGGGAGAAAAATCTAAGAAGAGCTGATATATGTATATGCATGACTGATTCACTATGCTGGACAACTGAAGCTAGCATAGCATTGTGGATCGTTATATTCCAATAAAAATTATAAATTAACAAATAAAATTTCTTCCAGTGTCAAATGTACACCTGAGCATTTAATGTACATTCCTCACATCCTGTGGCTTGACTGAGACTTGTCCTCGCACGCCCTTAAGCTGACTGATTGACTTCCTACCAGGGCCATGAGTTCCGGGATTCTTTACCTTAAGTATCCATTGAATGGGAACAGGGCAGAGATGGGTGGAAGGCTAGCGCTGTCGAAGACCAAAGATGAAAATGGAGCCAGTCCCTTTATTACAGATGGTGAGTTCACCATAAGTTCCGCGTTTCTTAACAAGAAGCACAGTTCCATGCCTGGCCACACAGTTTTACACCAAGCCTTTGCCCCTAGAGGACCCAAGAGGCTCAAGTTCCAGGCAGGACTGACCTGAATCATCCTCCTATCTATACTTGCGCCATCTTGAAACATAATCAGGAATGCCACTGCAGGAGAACCTGGAGAAGACAGTGGAGGCAGTCCCAGACCAGACCAGGAAAAGGTTCTCTTAGAAAGCAAACATGCTTGGGGTTGGGGGGTGGGGGTGGGGGGTTGGGGGGGGGGTGGGGGGAACAAGTCCCAGCTCACCTTCTTCAGTCAGTCCCGCGGGGCGGAGCATTAGGATCTGTCCAACCAGGAGGCCACTATGGCAGGTGGGCGGGGCGATGCCAAGATTGAACCTTAACTTCCTTACTTTCTTGAACTGCGGAAAAGGTTGCGCATGTTTCCTCTGTGGTTCGCTTTCCTGGTAACTTTCAAGTCTCTTGTTTGGCCCTGTGACCTGCACTGGTCTTTGGCTTCCTTTAGGCGGGATTCGGACAAACCAAGCAACCTGGACATGGTGAGTGTGCTGATCCGGCTGCGGCCACAGCAGAGGCACTCTTTGGGACTGGCTGAACCGACTATGTTTGGTCGACCATGTCTGAACCGTCGTCTCCTGGTCACCGCCAGAGTCTGTTCTCTGAGGCTCTGTGGTGCTGATCGGCAGCACCTGGGCGTCCTGAAAGGCAACTCTTGTCTAACACTGGGGAATGAATTGTGCCCAAACAGAGACCATTAGGGTAAGGGAACCCAGGAGAACTGCTCTGCCACATGGCCCGGATTTTATGGTGATGGGATTACTTTCCGGGTTGCTTTGGCCAGTCACTCTGACTCAGGGTTCTTCCTGGTGGCGTACACATTGGTCAGTCAAGATGGATGTCAGTGAGAAGGATTCTGGGCGGTGGTAGGACACGTGGAATCTCCTTTTCCAAATGTTTGGGATGTGAAATCTCCTTTTCCAAATGTTTGGGACTTGGAATCTCAAAGACCTTTTCCACCCTAGATGGGCTTTATGTAGGGCTGGCAATAAATTCTTAAATTTCTAGAGCACTTTTCTCTTTGCCAAAGTCAGTTTCACCTCTCAAATTATCTATCAACCATTTATACAGCATGTTTGTATGGGGGAGGGGAGGAGGGTTACACTAACTGTTGGTTCAGTGCTTAAGACTCCACTGAACTTCCACTGCAGGGGGCATAGTTGGAATCCTGGTCTGGGAACTAATATTCCCCTATGCTGTGAGGTGCAGCCAAAACTTTTTTTTTTTTTTTTAATGGAGGAGCTGGGCTTTCTCGATTCCTTGGCTAGAACAAGTGTATTTCTTTATAGACACCATTTAGGCATTGTGTGTAATGGACTCTGTGAGTGCTCCCTTGGTGCCATATTTATTTACTGATTTTCACAATTTTCACAATCTATTGTAAATGATAGAATGCAGACAATATTCCACACTCCGTTTTTGACACCAGTTTTTCTCTTATACCCAGATGAGAACTACCAAAAATAAAATAAAATAAAATAAGCAAAGAAACACACACCTTTTTCTTTTCTGAATATAGATTCAAAAAAATCTCAACAAATACTAGCAACTGCGAACCAGCATTATGAAAAAAAGTATTATAAAGCATGATCAAGACTGACTTATTTCTTGGGATGAAAGGTTGGGCTAGCATCTCAAAGTCTTTAATGAAATGAATGAGATCAACAGGTTAGAAATCAAAAGTAGCAAGGCCTTCTGAACAGACTCTTTAGGAGGTCTGAGTCCCTCCTAAAGACTCTGAAGACAAACACAAGTCACAGAAGATACTCAAGAACTACCGGGAACCCACAAGTATTAGCAAAACCCACCCACGCAGGATGGCAACTAGAAACTGGCCAGTGGACCTTTCCACTTGCCTTCCTGGCCTCCTGGCTATGTAGATTTCAGTACCCCACCCCTTTGTGCCTGAGTGACAAGCTGCAGGAGGATGGCTGCTCAGTGGAGCCATTTCTGCGGCTGCCCTGGGATGTATCCCTGCCAGGCACTTCTGGTTCTTTAACAGTTTTCCCAGGCCTGGATTGCTTCTGCTGTCCTCTGCAACTCCTCCTACACTGAGCTATCTGAGATGCTCTTCCCAGATTATAATCCTCAAATCTGTCTTGAATAAGTTATTCCAATTATTTCTTAGATTGAGTGATTAATTTTTGAAACCGTCTGTGTACCAACAAAATATTGTAATGTCAACAGTTAAAATATATGTAAGGTAACTGTATTCCTATTTCCCATAATAGAATAAAAACAAGAAATGATACTGTCAATTGGAATATACCTGGAGAGTATTACAGGCCACCCCGCCAGTAGAAGGCACCCATTAATTAATCATTTTTATGCTTTTAATATATTTGGAGATACATACAACAATCTCCACAGTCAAGTTATGCCTGGGAAATCCCATGGACAGGGAAGCCTGGTGAACTACAGGCCATAGGGTCACAAAAGTTTCATATACGACTTAGTGACCAAACTACGACATATATAAATATGTGACTGACTCACCTGCTATTCTACTGAGGCTCGCACACCATTGTAGATCAGCTACACTGGAATAAAATTAACAAATTAATAACTTAGTCAATAAAATTTCATTCTGCATAAAACGTACACCCGAGAAGTTAATGAAGACACCTCACAGGCTGTGGTTTGACTGAGGTTCGTGCTGGCACCCAGGTAAGGCTGAGTGATTCAGGCCTCCAACCAGAGCCAAGGGATTCTTGAGCTTCAGGACCTAATGAGTGGGGCTGGGGCAGGGATAGGTGGAAAGCTCAGCCCTCCTTAGGACCAAAGATGAAAATGGAGGCGACCCCTGTATTAGAGACGGTGAGTTCACATTTCAGTGTCTGACTTTCTTAAGAAGCACAGTTCCATGCCTGGCCACACAATTTTACACCAAGCCCTTGACCCCGGGAGGACCTATGACCCGTTTGTTCCAGGCAGGACTGGCCAGGGCCACCATCTTATCTGTACTTGCTCCATCTTGAAACGGAATCGGGTATCCTAGACCCCAAAACAATTCTTTATCCAAGCACAAGCAACGGGCCAACGGAGGTCCAATCCCACCTCCCACAGGTTGTCACTCAGGAGGAAGAGGCGGGACACTGGAATCTGTCCAGCCAGGAGGCCGATGCGGCAGGTGGGCGGGGCAATTCTGCGCCAATGCCGGGACTTCCTTTCTCCCCCTGCGGAGAAAGACCGGTGTCTTTCCGGTTTCACCCTTTTGGTCCCTCTTACGTTCAGAAGCCCTGCGATCTGCGCAAGTCTTTGGAGCTCTAGGGAGGGATTCAAAGTAACTTCCAAGCAACTTGAAATGGTGAGTCCGCTGACTGGGTTACCGACAGCTAGGTGGGACTGGTCGCTACCGTCCGAACCCGGCCACGGTTTGATCCGGCACCTCGGGGTCACCGCCGGAGTCTGTGGATACGCTGGGTCTGGGGTGCCACTCGGATCTCAGTCCCCGCCGGCTTGCAGCGGGGGGATGGATGGCCCGGCAGCCGGGACCTGGGCGTTTGGTCCCGGCACTGTGCGCCGGAACTTCGGCCCTGGAGGCTCTATCGGCGGCTCTTCGCGCGCAGCCCCTCTTCTTCCCAAGATTGTGTTACCACGTGCATGGTCTACAGGGGACAATCGCAACTCGTTCTCCAGGGTCAGGTCGTAGGATTAGATGTTGTCTGAGGGCTACCCACTCCAGTGTTCTTGCCTGGAGAATCCCAGGGACAGGGGAGCCTGGTGGGCTGCCGTCTATGGGGTCGCACAGAGTCGGACACGACTGAAGCGACTTAGCGGCAGCAGCAGAGGGCTCCCAGGCTGCCTTTTTACTCTGCAGGCACCCGGTGTCCTCTGATTTTTCCAAAGATTTGGGAAGCGGGATCTCAAAGACCTTAATACCAGTTAGTAGCTCTTTGTTGTTTTTTAGTTTCTCAATCGTGTCCGATGCTTTGGGACCCCATGGACTACTGTTGCCCGCCCTGGCTCCTCTCTCCGTGGAGTTTTCCAGGCAAGAATATTGGACGGGGTTGCTATCCAGGGGATGTTTTACCGCCAGTGATGGAACCTGCGTCTTCTGCGTTGGCCGGCGGTATTTTTGCCAATGAGCCATCAGGGAAGCCCTTTTTATGATTGGCAGTAATCATTAAACTTCCAGGTCGTTCCCCTCATTCCCAAAATTCCGATTGAAATGGTCAACTATTCGTCTCTGTGGTGCATTTCAAACAAACGCAATATTTTAACTTTTTATCCTATTTGCTCAGTCTTGGATGGCATTTTTCCGGGGTGCGGGGGAGACATCCGTAGGTATTTTACCTTAGCGGAAAGCCGAGAGTAACCGCCAGTAAATTCGTTGTCTAATAGCCATTTTTCGCCCAATTTTTTTAAACTGGGAACAGATACTCCATAGGAAATCCTTTCATGAAGATTTTCCTTTCTTTTTTGAAACTTTTATTGATGAACTACCCTTTGAGTCCCCTTCAGAAGATCTACTCATTTATTTGTTTATTTTTTATATACTGTAAGATATATTTAATTAATGGAGCTTAACGAACTGTATACAATATTTCCGAAGACTTAAGATGGGAATGTCTTTGGGAAATAGTCCATTCTTACATTCCATTTGTTTCACTTTGTTTCATTCCCTGAGTGAGTATGGTGAAATCATGGGGGCGGGGGGCACTCTAGTTTTGGTCCATTTCCAAGGCATTCCAGGATTTACAGTTGCAGACAAAAAGTATTCAAGTAGGATTACTTGTGTTGAAAATAATGATTGACATATATTTTTATGAAAGGAAGTTATTTGTGGTTTTCTGGGTGAAGTAGTAGACATGGCTTGTACATGGTGAATTGGTCAAACAAGATTTGTGTGTTTAACGTTTTAGTGGTGGTGTAGAGTACCTGTAGTGGGGAGCAGAGCCTGGGTTCATTGTCTTCAGCCTAAGGGCCCGGCTAAGGCCCCTTGGAGGAGAAGGAAATGGCAACCCACTCCAGTATTCTTGCCTAGAGAATCCTGTGGACAGAGGAGCCTGGTGGGCTGATGTCCATAGAGTTGCACAGAGTTGGCCACAACTGAAGCGACTTAGCATCCATGCATGCATTGGAAAAAGAAATGACAACCCGCTCCAGTGTTCTTGCCTGGAGACTCCCAGGGACACAGGAGCCTGGTGGGCTGCCGTCTATGGGGTCGCACAGAGTTGGACACGACTGAAGTGATGTAGCATCAGCAAGGCCCCTTGTAGCCTGCAAGGGGAAGTACTTGAAGGCCTTCGTATACTCAGAATCATACAGTTTCTAGCTTTTTCAGATTGGCTCCTTTCAGGTTGCAATAAAGTTTTTTTTTGTTTTGTTTTGTTTTGTTTTTGCAATACAGTTTTAATACATGTTTCCTTCATGTGTTTTCATAGTTTGATATTAACACTTCATTCCTTTTCATTAGTGAACAGTATTTGATTGTATGAATGTACCACTGATTATTTGACTCTTGCAGGATTTGTTGCTTATCTGTTAACTTCTGCTCCTTGGGCCCCATACAACTATTTGTGTATGAATTTTGTGTGAATACAAGAGTTGTACTCATTTCAGCAAATAACAAGGAGTGGTATTGCTGGGTCTTAAGTACTTAGTATATGTTGTTTTCAAAGAATGCTGCTGTCTTCCTTGATACTGCTGCTACTGCTAAGTCACTTCAGTCGTGTCCGACTCTGTGCGACCCCATAGATGGCAGCCCACCAGGCTCCCCCGTCCCTGGGATTCTCCAGGCAAGAACACTGGAGTGGGTTGCCATTTCCTTCTCCAATGCATGAAAGTAAAAAGTGAAAGGGAAGTCGCTCAGTCGTATCCGACCCTCAGCAACCCCATGGACTGCAGCCTTCCAGGCTCCTCCATCCATGAAATTTTCCAGGCAAGAGTACTGGAGTGGGGTGCCATTGCCTTCTCCAGTCTTACTTAATAGGGGTATCAAATTCCATTTTCCTCAGCAGTAAATCCCCTTGCCAATTCAGGAGCCTCCAGTTGGATCCCTGCTCTGGGAAGATTCCATGGAGAAGGAAATGGCAAAACACTCTAGTATTCTTGCCTGGAGCACCCCTATGGAGCCTGGAATAGTACAGTCTTTGGGGGTTACAGAGCATGGGACTCACAGTCTCCACCTAGCGACTGAACAGCAACAACAGTGAATGAAATGATCTTCACATCTAATTGGTATTCTGAGTATTTTTCTTGATAGTCATGACTGTGTAGTGACAGTTTATTGTTTTATTTGCAGTTTCCAATTGACATTTGATGTTCAGCTTGTTTTCATATTTCCTATTTCCCTTCTGTATATGCTTTTTGGTCAACTGTTGAGATCATTTGCCCATTGTTAATTGGATTATTTTATCTTCTTACTGTTGAGTTTTCATAGTTGTGAGGTTATTTTGAATACTAGTCATTTATCACATGTGTGGTGCTGTGCTTAGTTGCTCGGTCGTGTCTGACTCTTTGTGACCCTATGGACTGCAGCCCACCAGGCTCCTCTGTCCATGCAGATTCTCCAGGCAAGAATACTGAAATGAGTAGCTATCCCGTCTCCAGGGAATCTTCCCGACCCAGGAATCGAACCAGGGTCTCCTGCATTGCAGGCAGACTCTTTACCAGCTGAGCTACCATGAAGCCCTATTTATCACATAAGTGATTTGCAAATATTTTCTCCTATCCTGTGACTTGGCTTATCATTCTCTTAACACTCTTTTTCTCAGAGGAGGCATTTTCTATTAATGAAGTGAAATTATACTTATTTTCTTTCATAGGCTTTGTGTTTGTTGTTTGAAAATTATTCATCAAAGCCAAGACAACTTAATTTCAATTTCTTTCTGTGAAATTTTGCAGGAGGTTATTATTTGTGTACTGTACACTTAGATCTGTAATGGTTTTGAGGGTTTTTCTGGTAAAATATGTAAGTCCTGTGTCAACATTCATTTTATTCATTTTGTGTGTTTGTGAATATCTATTAATTCTTGCTCTATTTGTTAAAACAAGTTTATTTTCATTTGAATTGCCTTTCCTTTTCTTTGTCCAATTTCAATGTGGCTCTCTAGGAAGATACTGACTTTCTTCCAATATTAGGATAAGTCTTACCCTGTTGTTTTTGAAGTTTCAAATTTTTATTTTCCAGATTATTATTATTCTCATCATTTTTATGTTGACTGCTCTGGATCTTTGCTGCAGCTTGCTGACTTTTGTTCTGTATTTTTCTGTAGTTCAGGCACATGAACCTGTCTTGTTATTGAGCAGGGGCTCTAAAGCACGCAGGCTTGGTTGCCCCAGGATGTGCAGGACTTTAATTCCTAGAGCAGCATTCTTACCTGCATCCCTTGCATTGCAAGGCAGATTCTTAAACACTAGGCTACCAGGGAAGACTCTGAATATGTCCCCTTAACCAAGAGTTATCTGTTGTTGGAGTATCTTTCAAATGTTTCACAGACACAGTTATGTGCCACAGAATGACTATTTGAATTTATGTACAGAATTCAGGAACATGCTCTTTCTTAGGAAGTAGAAGTTGCCTCTATTTCTTGTTTGTGATGATAAACGGATGCCTGATTTTACTAAGTCTTTTAAATTTTCATTTTCCCTGTGTGTCTTCCTTATACTAGTCACTTCTATCTTCTCTTTTAGTCATAATGACTACATGTTTATCAACTTGTAGCTGAACAACAACAAGAATGCCACTTTTAGTCCCCCTGCATAATTTATATTCTTTCCAATGAATTTTTTCTTTTGTTTTTGAATTTTTTCTTAAAGATTTATTTATGGCTATCCTGGGTCTTCCTTGCTGCACGCAGGCTTTCTCTAGTTTCAGTAAGAGAGAGCCAGTCTCTAGTTGCGGTGAGCAGTTGTCTATTGATGCCCATAGCATCAATTCTATGGGCAAGAGCTTCAGTAGTAGCAGTATGCTGGCTCAGTAGTTCTGGCTCTAAGGCTCTGGAGATCGGAGTCACTACTTGTGACCCATTGACTTAGTTGCCACTTTGTCTGTGGGCTGTTCCTAAAGCAGGGATCAAACTCGTGTCCACTGCATTGGCAGGTGGATTCTCAACCGCTGACCACCAGCAAATACCCATTTCTAATGAATTTTCAAAGGTATCTTTCAAACTTGTTATATTAATGACTAATTCCATCAACTTTTTTCTCAAAATGGCTTTGTATTCTTAATTTTTCCTAATTTTGCTTGCTAACAAAATTCTAGCAATTTTTTAAAATATGAAATCATTTAATATTTCAGTCAACTTGGTTCTTGCTTTAGTTTATGTTTTGTCCCAGAAGGAAGTGCAATCTGATTCTAGTCTTTTCCTATACATAAAAGTGTGCCTCTGGCTTTTTACATTATTTTCTCTTTGCTTTTGCTTTTTTCTTTATGTTGAATATAACATGCATTGGTCTCCGTTTTAGTTGTTTTCATTTTTTGTTCACTGAGCTTCTGGATCTACAGATGTTGTCTGTCATTAACGTTAGGAAAACGTCAGTGCTTGTGATTTCTGTCTCTCTTTTTCTTTAGTGATTTTCATTAGCTGTACCTGAAATATTCCATTAAAAAATTTCATGCTAGGTTCATGAATATTTTGTTCTGTGTTTTTGGTATTTTTAATCTTTGTGTTAGACTCTAGTGAAACAGGTGTTTTGGGGTACAGGCCTTTAGAGCAAAATATTTGAGGAATATTTTTTAAATGCCTTTCTTTTCTTTTTCCCAGATTAGGGCTCCAGCTTGACTTTTCAGGTTGTGCTCTTATGGTTCTTTATTTCATGTTTTTTCATTCTCTTCTTGTGAGATGGAGAATCACAACATTTAAATTCACAGACCATAGACTAGATTTATGCCTAGCAGTGGTTATAGTGGTTGCTGACGAAACACTTGTTCTTGAAATTGCAGGATGGAAGCTTTATGTTCTTTTGGAGGAAGCCAATGATGATACCCTCATATTTTATGATCACAGGAAAATTTATCCTCAAAGTATTATGGACGTTGATGTAGCTGTAGCTCTTAACCTGTGCTTAAAGGCAGTAAGGCCCAGGGTATACTGTTAGTGTGTGATGAGAAAGAGTGTTTCTGGTGTGTAATTGCACTGTGTGTTTAAAATTTGGCTGGAAGTGCCCAGAGGCACTTGAGTAGAGTGAATTTTGTGGTCTAACATATTGTTAGTGATTCTTCATCTCTAAGGTCTAAGGTTGAAGTCCCTTGCTATCTACATCAAGTTTTATTATGTAGAGAGAAGAGAAAAGCAGATTCTGTGATTATTATCAGCCAACTTAAAGGTAGTGTTTCTTCAGAAGAATATTTATATTCAGGCAGCTGCAGGTGATTTTTTTCTAAAAACCTGGAGGACGTTGGGTCAGTGTGGACACCTGGACTTTGTTCAAAGTCTAAGTTATACTGGTCACCTGGCCTCTGATGTTAGGTCATATGACTAGAAAAGGCTTTCCAGTTTTTTACTGGGTTTTTATTCATTGAAAAACTATGCAGTGTTGATCATCTGCCCCATGTGGTACTGTAAATTGTAGATCATAAGGAAGAAGATGGAAGAATTTTTTCACAGGAAATCAGTGTTTCTAATATTGTATTTGTTTCATTTGTAAAGGATTTCTGTCATTACCCTCCATTCTCTGGCTTGGCCATGATTGTGATATAAGCAATACTGTGACCACAGAAATGATGTATAAATAATTTCATTTCTTCATGATGCTATTCCATTATTGAGGAAGTGTGGAGTGTAGGTGTCTCATGATGAAATCATAGAATAACAGAATCATATGTAAGCTGCATAGCATTTATAAATGGAGTAGGAGGGCATGGCAGCTCACTCCAGTGTTCTTGCCTGGAGAATCCCCAAGGACACAGGAGCCTTGTGGATTGCAGTCCATGGGGTCGCAAAGAGTTGGACACGACTGAGTGACTAAGCACATACACACACATAGATGTCTAGCATTTCAGTCTCATGTATCTCACTGTGTGCATATTTTGGGTGTTTTAGGACTCATTGGTCTTTGAGGATGTGGCTGTGAATTTTACCCAGGATGAGTGGGTTTTACTGGATTCCTCACAGAAGAAACTCTACAGAGATGTGATGTTGGAAAACATCAGGAATCTGGCATCAGTAGGTAAGAATGACAAAAGTCCTACAGAACAAGTGTTATCTGTCTGTAGTGTTCAAAGATTTGGAATATGGAAAGAGAATGCATTGGTAAAGAAACTATGAGGGGAAAAAAGGGCAAGTCTCCTGCAGTCCAAAAGTTAGGACTTGACTCTTTCACCACTCTGGCCTGGGTTCAATCCCTGGCTCAGGAAGTAATATCCCACAAGCTACACAACATGGTGGGGGAGAAAAAGAAAGAAACAGAAACTGGGCAGAGTCAGAGTTCATCATGGACCTGAAATCCAATGAATTTTTCTTTAATTTCTAATACTTTGGGACATTTTTCTGTTTCTGCATTTCAGCGGCAAAACAACAAGATCATGACACTGAAGATTTGGAGAAAAACCCTGGGAAAAAATTAAGGTAAGCCATATCCACGATACAAAGCATGTCTCATGTGTGAATTTAGGTCTGTTATGAAGATTTTAAAGGAACCAAAGAAAAGAAATAGCCGCATTTTGAAATTTAATTATTCTTGAAAATGTCTCCCAGAAATATTTTCTTAAATGTAGAAGAAATGTTCCATTTTCCAATGTAATTTGTGTGCAGTTTATATTCATAAACTGTATTTGAATATTAGTTTTTAAAAATAATTTTATTTATTTATGTATTTATTTTTGGCTCTGCTGGGTCTGCATTGGTGCCCAGCTTTTTCTTGACTTATGGAGAGTGGTGGCTATCTCTGTTGCATTAAGGAGACTTCTCATTGCAGTGGCTTGTCTTGTTGTAGAGCTCAAGCTGCAGTACTTTTGGCTCTTGGGCTGCTAGAACACAGACTTAGTACTTGTGCTTCAAACGCTTATTTTCTCCATATCAGGTTAATAGAAAGGTTGGAGATCTGTTGAAGAGCATTCAGTATATTTAACTTGTAACAATTCACACAAGATAGAAAACCCCACTATTCCTGTAAGATGTAATAAATACAAAAATGTAATAGAATAAAGAAAGTAAGAATGTTATTCTCATGATTTGCAGAAGTCCTATGAGAGGGAAACTGCCTGAAAATAAGGACCTTAGTTCCTTTGAAGAAAATCTTATTTCAGCTCTCAAAATGGAGAAAAAGACTCATGATTTAAAACCATGGAAATGCAGTCCATGTGGAAAAACCTTCATGAGTGTTTCATCCCTTACTAGACATATGAAGTGTCATGTTGAAGACAAACCAAGAGAGCATCAAGGGTACCCTGAGAAGTTATATAAGTGTAAAGAATGTGGGAAGGCATTCGTTTCTCCCAGTGCTCTCAGAACACATGAAAGTAGTCACACTGGAAAGAAACCCTATGAATGTTTACAATGTGGAAAAGTTTTTCCATATCAAAAATCTTTCCTACTGCACAAAAGAACTCACACGGGGGAAAAACCCTATGAATGTAGAGAATGTGGGAAAGCCTTCATGTGGAACATAAGTTTTCTAAAACACATGGTAACACACACTGGAGATTTACCTTATAAATGTGAGAAATGTGAGAAAGCATTCATTTTTTTCAGTCATTATCAATATCATTTAAGGAGTCACAATGGAGAGAATCCCTATCAGTGTAAACAATGTGGAAAAACCTTGGAAGCTCCTCGAAGTATAAAAATACATGAAAGAATTCACAGGAGAGAAAAATCCTATGACTGTAACCAATGTGGTAAAACCTTCAATTATTTGTATTCCTTAAAGGCACACAAAACACTTCACACAGAAGAGATGCCATGTATATCTAAAACATATTCTAAAGCATTGACTTTTGCCAGCTCTCTTCAAAAGCATAAGACGATCCACACGCGAGAAAAACCCTATGAGTGTAAGGAGTGTGGGAAAGCCTACAGATTAAATGAAAGGCTCCAAAAACACCTGATAATACACGCTGGAGATGGCCCTTATAAATGTAAGAAATGTGAAAGAGCATTCAATAATTCCAGTTCTCTTGAAATACATGAAAAGAGTCACAGTAGAGAGAAACCCTATGAATGTTTACAATGTGGAAAATGTTTTCCATCTGGAAAATGTTGGCAGCAACACAGAAGAACTCACACTGGGGAGAAACCTTATGAATGTAAAGAATGTGGGAAAGCCTTCTTATGGAAAAGAACTTTTCAAAGACACATGGTAATACACACTGGAGATTCACCTTTTAAATGTCAGAAATGTGAGAAAGGATTCATTACTTTCAGTGATCTTCGAAAGCATGAAAGGCGTCACACTAGAGAGAAACCTTATCTATGTAAACAATGTGGAAGAGAGTTTAAAAGTCCTAAAAGTATTCAAGTTCATGAAAGAATTCACAGAGGAGTGAAACTCTATGAGTGTAACCAATGTGATAAAGCCTACAGTTATTTAAGTTCCTTAACGGAACACAAAAGACAGCACGCAAAAGAGATGCCATATGTATGTAAAACATGTTCTAAAGTATTGATTTCTGCAACTTCTCTTCAAAAGCATGAAAGAATCCACACTGGAGAAAAACCCTATGAGTGTAAGGAATGTGGAAAATCCTACATATTTAACTATTACTTCGAGAAACACATAATAACACATACTGGAGATGGTCATTATAAATGTAAAGAATGTGAGAAAGTATTCATTAATGCCAGTTCTCTTAAAATACATCAGAGAAGTCACATTGGAGAGAAACCATATCAATGTCATCAATGTGGTAAAGGTTATAGATATAAATCACATATAAATAAACATTTAAGAACCCACACTTTACAGACATCCAGTGATTGAAAAATTCAGGAAAACCTTCACTTTCTCTCATGTGCAAGTGTATTAAAATTTCACACTGGACAGAAATCCTGTCAAATGTGAACACTGTGGGAAAGGCATTTTGTTTCCATGTAAGAATAAGCACCTTCTGTCGGGAAGCCTTTGGGTATTTTTTGTTACTCAAATATTTTTTGTGAAACAGTTTTTGTAGTTGTTTCAAATATTTTACTGACTCTTTTGGAAGTGTTTGTTAGCTAAGGAACTTTTTCATTTCCTGAAAGAATTTATTTATGAGTATTCCTTAAAACCTTGCAGTTTTTTTCAGTTAATCATTACACAGTATCCGTTAGTTTTATCCTGTGCATAGCTACTTCATTCTCAGGCCATTTTCTTAGATTTAGTTAGTTTTGAATCAAAAATAATTTCTAATTTTTAACTGTAAAAATTAAATTATGGGACATTTCAGTAACTTTCTGCCAGGGACCCTTAAGGTCACAACTCTCCTGTAGTCAAATATTGTGATGAAATAAATTTTATTAAGAGTGAATACAGATAAACAAGATCCTAATGTATAGCACAGAAAACTGTAGTCAACATCCTGAAATAAAGTGGGCATAGTGGGGCCACCCAAGATGGACAGGTCATGGTGGAGAGGTTGTGGTCCACTGGAGAAGGGAATGGCAAACCACTTCAGTATTCTTGCCGTGAGAACCCCGTGAACAGTATGAAATGGCAAAAAGATAGGATACTGAAAGATTAACTGTCCAGATCAGTAGGTGCCCAATATGCTACTGGAGATCACTGGAGAAATAACTCCAGAAAGAATGATGGGATGGAGCCAAAGAAAAACAACACCCAGTTGTGGATGTGACTGGTGATAGAAGCAAGGTCCATTGCTGTAAAGAGCAATATTGCATAGGAACCTGGACTGTTAGGTCCATGAATCAAGGCAAATTGGAAGTGATCAAACAGGAGATGGCAAGAGTGAACATCGACATTCTAGGAATCAGCAAACTAAGATGGACTGGAATGGGTGAATTTAACTCAAATGACCATTATATCTACTACTGTGGGCAGGAATCTCAGAAGAAATGGAGTAGCCCTCATAGTCAACAGAAGAGTCTGAAATGCAGTACTTGGATGCAGTCTCAAAAACGACAGAATGATCTCTGTTCATTTCCAAGGCAAACCATTCAATATCATGGTAATCCAAGTCTATGCCCTGACCAGTAATGCTGAAGAAGCTGAAGTTGAACAGGTCTATGAAGACCTACAAGACCTTCTAGAACTAACACCCAAAAAAGATGTCCTTTTCATTATAGGGGACAGGAATGCAAAAGTAGGAAGTCAAGAAACACCTGGAGTAACAGGCAAATTTGGCCTTAGAGTACAGAATGAAGCAGGGCAAAGGCTAATAGAGTTCTGCCAAGAGAACACACTGGTCATAGCAAACACCCTCTTCAACAACGCAAGAGAAGACTCTACACATGGACATCACCAGATGGTCGACACTGAAATCAGATTGATTATATTCTTTTCAGCCAAAGATGGAGAAGCTCTATACAGGCAACAAAAACAAGACTGGGAGCTGACTGCGGCTCAGATCATGAACTCCTTATTGCCAAATTCAGACTTATGTGAAGAAAGTGGGGAAAACCACTAGACCATTCAGGTATGACCTAAATCAAATCCCTTATGACTATACAGTGGAAGTGAAAATAGATTTAAGGGACTAGATCTGATAGAGTGCCTGATGAACTATGAACGGAGGTTTGTGACACTGTACAGGAAACAGAAATCAAGACCATCCCCAAGAAAAAGAAATGCAAAAAAGCAAAATGGCTGTCTGAGGAGGCCTTACAAATAGCCGTGAAAAGAAGAGAAGCAAAAAGCAAAGGATAAAAGCAAAGATATACCCATTTGAACGCAGAGTTTCAAAGAATAGCAAGGAGAAATGAGAAAGCCTTCCTCAGTGATCAGTGCAAAGAAATAGAGGGAAACAACAGACTGGGAAAGACTAGAGGTCTCTTCAAGAAAATTAGAGATACCAAGGGAACATTTCATGCAACGATGGGCTTAATGAAGGACAGAAATTGTATGGACCTAAGAGAAGCAGAAGATATTAAGCAGAGGTGGCAAGAATACACAGAACTGTACAAAAAAAAATCTTCACGATCCAGATAATCACGATGGTGTGATCACTCACTCACCTAGAGCGAGACATCCTGGAATGTGAAGTCAAGTGAGCCTTAGGAAGCATCACTACGAATAAAGCTAGTGGAGGTGATGGAATTCCAGGTGAGCTATTTCAAATCCCAAAAGATGATCCTGTGAAAGTGCTGCAGTCAATGTCAGCAAATTTGGAAAACTCAGCAGTGGCCACAGGACTGGGAAAGGTCAGTTTTCATTCCAGTCCCAAAGAAAGGCAATGCCAAAGAATGCTCAAACTACCACACGATTGCACTCATCTCACATGCTAGTAAAGTAATGCTCAAAATTCTCCAAGCCAGGCTTCAGCAGTATGTGAACTGTGAAATTCCTGATGTTCAAGCTGGTTTTAGAAAAGGCAGAGGTACCAGAGATCAAATCCACTGGATAACATCCACTGGATCATCGAAAAAGCAAGAGAGTTTCAGAAAAACACCTATTTCTGCTTTATTGACTATGCCAAAGCCTTTGACTGTGTGGATCACAATAAACTGTGGAAAATTCTGAAAGAGATGGGAATACCAGACCACCTGATCTGCCTCTTGAGAAATTTGTGTGCAGGTCAGGAAGCAACAGTTAGAACTGGACATGGAACAACAGACTGGTTCCAAATAGGGAAGGGATTATCACCCTGCTTATTTAATTTATATGCAGAGTACATCATGAGAAACACTGGGCTGGAGGAAGCACAAGCTGAAATCAAGATTGCTGGGAAAATTATCAATGACCTCAGATGTGCAGGTGACACCACCCTTATGGCAGAAAATGAAGAAGAACTAAAAAGCCTCTTGATGAAGGTGAAAGAGGAGAGTGAAAAAATTGGCTTAAAGCTCAACATTCAGAAAATTAAGATCATAGCATCCAGTCCCATCACTTCATGGCAAATAGATGTGGAAACAGTGGCTGACTTTCTTTTTCTGGGCTCCAGAATCACTGCAGATGGCAATTGCAGCATGAAACTAAAAGATTTAATTTCCTTACTCCTTTGAAGGAAAGTTATGACTAACCTAGACAGCATATTAAAAAGCAGAGACATTACTTTGTCAACAAAGGTCCGTCTAGTCAAGGCTATGGTTTTTCTAGTGGTCATGTATGGATGTGAGAGTTGGACTATAAAGAAAGCTGAGTGCCAAAGAATTGATGTCTTTGAACTGTGGTGTTGGAGAAGACTCTTGAGAGTCTCTTGGACTGCAAGGAGATCCAACCAGTCCATCCTAAAGGAGATCAGTCCTGGGTGTTCATTGGAATGACTGATGCTGAAGCTGAAACTGCAGATCTTTGGCCACCTGATGCAAAGAGAGGACTTATTTGAAAAGACCCTGATGCTGGGAAAGATTGAGGGCAAGAGGAGAAGGGGACGATAGAGGATGAGATGGTTGGATGGCATCACTGACTCAATGGACTTGGGTTTGGGTGGACTCCAGGAGTTGGTGATGGACAGGGAGGCCTGGCGTGTTTTGGTTCATGGGGTCACAAAAAGTCGGACACGACTGAACGACTGAACTGAACTGAAAGAACATATATAATGGGATCACTTTGCCTTGCAGCAGAAATTACCCTAATATTGCTAATCAGCTATACTTCAATAAAAATTAAGAAAAGAATGTTACAAACCCTATAAGACTGTGGTATGTTACAGTAAGAGGTCACAAAAAGGCCTTCTATGAGTCACACTTGTGTTAGAGGAGTTGATTGCTATGCAAGGTAGCAAGGTGTTTTTCTTTAGTGAATGATTTCAAATGTTTATTTTGTCATTGATGATTGGAATCATTTTTATCAGAACAAAAATTTTCTCATATAGTTGAAGTTCAATAGTAAGAAGCTTCATTCAATCATATTAGTAAGGAGAGGGAACTATTAGTCAATTTTATGATTTCACATTTTATTTTTTTTTATCAGTGAGACAGTGTTATAAAATACATAAATTCAGTTCTTCCACATGCTAGGTAATATTTTTTAATCTCCTTTATGACATAATTAAGGCCTATAAATTTATGTAAATTGTTTTGCTGAAAGTTTTCACTTTCATCTCAGGTTCAAAGGATTTGTTACCAAAATAAGCCATTCGTTATATACAATAAATAATACAAATATTTATTAGAGAATTGTCTAGCTTACTTTCAATATGCTGACATTAAAAGAAAAGAGAAATTGAAAGAGTATAGAATACCTCACCAAATTGAGGTTTTGATCAACATCCAGACTCAGACAGCATTGGAAAGACCTATGTCACAGCACATCTAGAGTCCCAGATCATCCCTTATGATTATACAGTGGGAGTGACAAATAGATTCAAGGGATTAGATCAAGAGGATTAAAGATGCATAAAAGTAGAAGAGCTGTTAAGGTACTTAGAAGAAAAGCTAGACAGGAGAATTAGGACCAGACATTGGTCCATTATGTTAGTGTTTCTATAGGTATGAGAAAATTCAAGAATTTGGGCTCATTACAAAAAGAAAAAAAAAAAAACATTACTGAAACATCTGACTATCTGAAGGCCTGTTTTGTTTTGTCCATTTTTTTCCAGAGCACAGATTGAGTGCCTAATTTCTGATATCCACCTTGAATTCCTTTCAGGGGTTATTGAAGTTCAACAACAGTAGTGGCCATGATTTAATCTTTGCAGAGGCAGTCTGCAAGTGCCAGTTTCCAGTCAGCAGGGCCCCTTCATAGCCACAGATTTGACCATGCTTTGAGGGCATTTCATGGCCATTGTGTCCCGTGGTGCTAGAAAGGCTCATTTCCAGGTCTAGCAAAGACTCCATTGACAAGCCACTCAGTGCCTCTTCCCATATCTAGAGTTACATTATTACAATCATTGATCTCATATGGAACTATATATATATATATATATATATATATATATATTTTTTTTTTTTTACCAGTGGCTCAGTCACTTACTTGGTAATGTGATGGTGGTGGTGGTTTGGTCTCTAAGTCGTGTTCGACTCTTGTGACCCCATAGACTGTAGCCTG
Source organism: Bos javanicus (assembly GCF_032452875.1). Classification (NCBI taxonomy): domain Eukaryota; kingdom Metazoa; phylum Chordata; class Mammalia; order Artiodactyla; family Bovidae; genus Bos; species Bos javanicus. The sequence continues at coordinate 12,729,991 of NC_083874.1, read as the reverse complement.
CAAGGCTCCTCTGTCCCTGGGATTCTTCAGGCAAGAATACTGGAGTGGGTTGCCATTTCCTTCTCCAAGGTATCTTCCCAACCCAGGAATCAAGGGTCTCCTGCCTTGTAGGCAGATTCTTTACCAACTGAGCTACAAGGGAAGCCCACTTGGTAATGTAAGAGACAATAATTTTCTGAAACATGCAACATAGAAAATAATATAACTAGCAGTTATTAGTATGGTCACAAGCAAGAATTTAAGTCAAGAGCTTTCATTAGGTGTATCTCAGTTTACCCCAGGTCATCTGACTTGGTTAAATGGTTATATTCAGGTGTTAATCTGGTTGTACATCATGGAGCATTTTATCTTTATCTAAAGATTGACTACTGATACAAATTTTAGAAACAAAATTAGAGTGTCCTTTTAACAACTTAATTAAATTTTAAGTAATATAACAAAACAGAACTATCTCAGAAGTGAGTAACAAAACTAGGGTTTAATGTTCAGTGAAACATATTTTTCATTGTGAGGGCATTAACCTTGCAGCCAGGAATGCTTTATCCCATCAAATAAAAATGAGGTTTGTCAGGGAGCTAGGAAAAACCAAGTGGCCATCTTGGATTTCCCATAGCCCTGACTGATTTACAGCTATTGCTTACCCATTTTAAATTCCCCAATTAGAAGTAGACTATGGCCATGTTTTAAGGACATCAGGATATCAATAGTTTGACAGTGTGGGGTTAATTTTATAGAAGCAGAAGATGCTTTATCTACATGTACCACAATCTTCATAGATGACTATTAAATAATACTTATTTACTTTACCAAAGTAACAAGATTTTAAAAACAAATATGAATCATTTAAAGGCAAAGAAATTCATAATCTTTTATCAAAAGCTGCATTCTAAGAATTAATAGTGAAATTCAAATTCCAGTCTGGTACCAACAGACAAAATTTGTTTATCTGGTTAATCTTAGAAAAGTCTTTTCCATAAATTTTGAAGAAGTAGCAGTATTCTTCCAAAGGCATCAGAGTGAAACCATATAAGGCGTGTTTAAAATCTGATTGTATTACAATTGACAAAGCAACCTGGTCATTGCTATGACATGTAACACTTTAAAATAACTAGAATTATAATTGACAACATTTTATCAGGACATATCAGATCTTTATGAGTTCCACATAATTTTAGGATATCTATATTAGTAACATCAGCCATACAGTATAACCTGAGAAGATTTATCACCCCTTCAGTACTTTCCATATAATTTAACATGTCAAATGAACCCAGGTAAGTTTAATACCTCTCTTTGAGATGTCTCAGGGGCCCTCTGAAGCATCCCAAAGTCAGCTAGAAGTCAAAAGAACTTCATTAGAATTTAACTTTAGGAAATTTTGCCAAAAATATCAACAGATAGGATCATATAAGTCATTGTGAAACAACAGTTATTCACTTAGCCAAAGTTAACAAGATTTCAAGGCTAAACATGGAACAGATCATTTCAGAGGTAAAAAAAACTTAAAATCCATTGTCAAAAGCAGTTCAACATCTTAAGAAAACTTGTATTATATACAAAACTTTTTTGGGGGTCCACTTTCCATAAAACCTCTCTCTCTTTTAAAAATCACTTTATTTAGAAACAGCCACCTGTAAGTCAGATAAACTTTTTTTTTCGTTGCTGCTGCTAAGTCACTTCAGTAGTGTCCGACTCTGTGTGACCCCATAGACGGCAGCCCACCAGGCTCCCCGTCCCTGGGATTCTTCCTTAATAAACTGCAATTTCATTTCTTATACCTTTTTCTTTTTTTTAACTAAAAACATACATCTTATTTTCCTTAAGCAACCATGAACTGTCCTTATATTAGCATTCTGTAGATTGGTGAACATAAATACCAGTTGTAATTTCTAAAAACATATGCTTTCTTATAGAGAACGTCTCAGGATGGTACCTATTTATTAATAGTCCAAAATCTCTTTAGTTTCTTTGTAAGAGGAAGTTCGTGTTCAGTGATGTTTATTTTATTTAATAAAATCTTATTTTATTTGGAAATGACCTAGCTATTCAATAAATATCCTTCACTTAGTTTACCACACTCTAGAAATTCAAGTTACCTCAAGAGACTATTTCAGACAGCCATTCCAAAAGTATAATTATTCTTAATAGAGTTTATCTAAAAGCTCTTGTCCCATTTATATTTTTCTTTTTTAAAAAATGGTTTCTTCATTCAAGTTACTTTCCTTGTTGACAAATTTAGCTTACATTAAACGTAGGCACAGTAGAAGTATTAAACAGTGTTGATGACTCAAGACATGTCTTAATAAAATAAGCAAACAAGCATTAATACTAGATATTTAATTTGAATATTTCCCAGTTCACGTGAACCTGAAGTTTCATTTAGGTTAATTTCTCCTGTAACTGATTTCTAAGTGCTTACTTTTCTTTAAGCCAATTTAATTAGAACTTATTTACAAATTAACCTCATATTATCCAAAATCAAAGACACAAACTGAGACACAGATAAATCCAGACAGACAGACAGAGATCTCATAGTTTTCCCACTTGAGATTTAAAATGTTCTCTTTGACAATTTTCTCGCTCGCTCGCTCTCTCCCCACACCCCCCTCACCCCCACCCCCACCCCCGGCTTGAAATTCTAATTTGCCCAAGGCTGAGGCAAATTGGGCTGTATATTTCAAGGACTTGGCAAATATTGCAAGCTGTGCTAAATCTCTTCAGTCCTCTCCTATTCTTTGTGACCACATGGACTGCAGCCCTTCAAGCTCCTCTGTCCATGGGATCCCCCAAGCAAGAACACTGCAGTGTGCTGCCATGCCCTCCTCCGGGGGATCCTCCCAACCCAGGGATTAAACCTGTGTCTCTTGCATCTCCTGCATTGGCAGACAGATTCTGCCCCACCAGGGCCATCTGGAAAGCCCAGGCAAAGGTTGACATCAAACTTTTTTCTAGGTAGGCCTTTGTAAAAAGCTAGCTGTTTTTAATTTTGTATACAAAAAGAACCAGTATTGAAGTTTCAAAGGAAAAATTTTTCTTCATTTTAACCAGTTTTCTTCAGTGTCTAAAGAATATCATGCCCAGCCTGTGTCAAAAGTCATCTTTCCTTTCTGTAGTTTTTATAGCTAAAATATAGAGCAAATAGTGCTCAAATTGATACTGATACAGGGGAAGAAAAAAAAAAAACTTGGTAGAGTGGGGGAAGGAGTTAGGGAAGCCGGGCTTCCCCTCTCCCCACTGAGAGTTAGGGAAAGTTAGAAGGGGATTAGCTGATGGAGAGGGAGACAGAGGCAGATTGAGGGGTGTGATAAGGCAGCAACAGGACAAAGAAAAGAAAAAGAGAGGAGTGGGGGACACTGCTAGAGCTGTGGGCCAACTCTAAGGAGAGCCGACTTAAAAAGCAAAGATTTGATCAACTAATATAATTTTGGCATTGTAACTTCGACAGTCATCCTCACAAATCACATAATTCTTTTTCCAGTTGTAACTTCTCTTTAGACAATTTTAACTTAAATTCATGTACCTTACGGTAGGGAGAGAGGAGGTTCCAGCCTCTCAGCTAGCACGGCACATTCTTCAGTTCAGTTCAGTTGCTCAGTCATGTCTGACTCTTTGAGACCCCATGGACTGCAGCATGCCAGGCCCCCCTGTCCATCACCAACTGCTGGAGTCTACCCAAACCCATGTCCATTGAGTCGGTGATGCCATCCAACCATCTCATCCTCTGTTGTCCCCTTCTCCTGCCTTCAATCTTTCCCAGCATCAGGGTCTTTTCAAATGAGTCAGCCCTTCGCATCAGGTGGCCAAAGTATCATAGTTTCAGCTTCAGCATCAATCTTTCCAAAGAATATTCAGGACTGATTTCCTTTAGGATGGACTGGTTGGATCTCCTTGGAGCCCAAGGGACTCTCAAGAGTCTTCTCCAACACCACAGTTCAAAAGCACCAATTCTTTGGTGCTCAGCTTTCTTTATAGTCCAACTCTCACATCCATACATGACTACTGGAAAAACCATGGCTTTGACTAGACGAACCTTTGTTGGTAAAGTAATGTCTCTGCTTTTTAAAATGCTGTCTAGGTTGGTCATAACTTTTCTTCCAAGGAGCAAGCAAACCTTTCTCGATTAACACATTCTTAACATTTCTCAACCAGGGCAAGCTGAAAACATTTAATAACTTTTAAAATTTTGGCTAACTTTAAGATTCCATTTCTCACATAATTCAGTGAATATGTCTCATTCATTAGCTAACAAGCAATAAGGTGAATCTTCCCATCCGGGAATAAAATCTCCATCAAATTTAAATCTCTTTTTTTCTTAAAGAGTGGCATTTTGTCTCACAAATCCTGCTCACAGCACTAATTAATGTTTTGCTGAAAGTTTTCACTTTTCATCTCAGGTTCGAAGGATTTGTAAACAAAATAAGCCACTTGTTATATACAAATAAATAATACAGATATTTATTAAAGAAGTATCTAGCTTACTTTCAACATACTAAATTTAAAGGAAAGAGAAATAGAAACAGCAGTGTATAGCGTATACATCACCAAATTGGGTTTTGACCAACATCCAGACTTAAACAGCAATGGGAAGTCCCATGTCACAGCAATTGTGAGACAATAAAAGATGGCTAGAGAGAAAGGACAACAATGCCAGTGAAGCTGTTTTAAAAGAATCTGCTCTTTTTAAAAATTTAATTTTATTGCAGTATGGTTGATTTTACCATGTTGTATTAACTTCTGTGTACAACAAAGTGATTCCATTATATATGACATTGTTTTTTATATTTTACTTTATTACAGTTTATCAGAAGATATTGAATGCAGAACCCTACACTATATTGTAGGACCTTGATGTTGAGCTGTTCAATGTATAATAGTTTGCATAGGCCAGTTCGAAACTCCCATTTCATCACTCCTCCATCATCTCCTCCCCTTGGCAACCAAAAGTCTACTCTTGATGTCTGTGAGTCTATTTCTGATTTTAGTCAAGTTCATTTGTGACACATTTTAGATTCTACATACAACTGATGCCAGCTATATTTCTTTCTAACTTACTTCACTCACCATGGTAATCTCTAGATTCATTCATATTAGGCAAATGGCATTTCATTCTTTTTTGTGGTTGAGTAAGTCCATCCTTACTCATGGACATGGAACAAAAGACTGATTCCAAATAGGAAAACGAGTAGGTCAAGCCTGTATATTGTCACCCTGCTTATTTAACTTATATGCAGAGTACATCATGAGAAACGCTGGGCTGGAAGAAGCACAAGCTGGAATCAAGATTTCTGGGAGAAATATCAGTAACCTCAGATATGCAGATGACACCACCCTTATGGCAGAAAGTGAAGAGGAACTCAAAAGCCTCTTGATGAAAGTGAAAGTGGAGAGTGAAAAACTTGGCTTAAAGCTCAACATTCAGAAAACGAAGATCATGGCATCCGGTCCCACCACTGCATGGGAAATAGATGGGGAAACAGTGGAAACAGTGTCAGACTTTATTTTTCTGGGCTCCAAAATCACTACACATGGTGACTGCAGCCATGAAATTAAAAGACGCTTCCTCTTTGGAAGGAAAGTTATGACCAACCTAGATAGCATATTCAAAAGCAGAGACATTACTTTGCCAACAAAGGTCCATCTAGTCAAGGCTATGGTTTTTCCTGTGGTCATGTATGGATGTGAGAGTTGGACTGTGAAGAAGGCTGAGCACCGAAGAATTGATGCTTTTGAACTGTGGTGTTGGAGAAGA